>NC_074713.1:37800809-38164658 GCF_947242115.1 Biomphalaria glabrata
TTTTGTAGCGACGGTAAAAGTAATGACGCAGTCAGACAGACGAATGACGTAGACAGAATATGGGTACATGATAGGAGAAGAATATAACTAGGGCTACTAGAAAGATGGATGTTGAATAGACTGTATATAAACATTAATTGAAGTCTTCACAAGTTTTAAACTATATTTAATTGTTGTGTCCCTTGGATGTGTTCGAACTCGCGTTTAGAATAACTGAAATAGGAACAGATACAGACAAGATACAAAATCAGAATCACGACATTACGCAATGAAATCCAGTAACAAAGAAAAGTAAAGCGATACGGAGAAATATGGCCAGGGCCAGCCTTGGGCAAAGACAAACTAGGCAGCAGCCTCGGGTCTTGGAGTGGTGGGATGTTGTTACCAGCCGACCCGGCCGCTGACACGTAGCACCAATTTGCTGGTAGACAACTAAGTCATTGTAATATATCTGAACCAATACAACTTTAAATAATTTGAATAACTTTCTTTTGTGAACACTACTTAATAGATCTTTATTTATGATAGAGACAACATCAACGTGTGATCAAATGAAATAACTGTAGTAGACTTTAAAACCTAATAATATTTCTGAACCAAATCTAACTCACTACAATAACACAACCTTTCAGTCTCACGGTCTGGAGTTGACTCTTTAACTAAGGCCAAGTGACGACAATGCCACCTACGTTGCATCATTCACAACAATCGCTTACATCTTCCTACCGTCACCATAGAAACACACATACACACACACACATTCCATTAGATGGGGTCTCACACATGACTCTAAACAATTATTTTCTTTTAGAGAAGACCTAGTGAAACGTGTTGCCTACTGTTGTTGTTATAGTACACTAGGTTTGAGATCAATTGTGTACTTTAAATTTTTTTCACTGTTGATTTTTTTTTTCTATTTTATTTGGGGCCACCAAATTCACTTCGCCTAAGGCCTCTAATTATCTAAGACCGGCCCTGATTGGGGGGGGGGTTGATAAAAGTGTAAGAAAGTGATCAGGAGAGATTTTGTAAGACAAAAATAACCAATGCTCAAGCTGCCAACTAACAATTGAACATTACTTTCTGCTGCAAACCCAAGAGCTTAGGTGTGTTGTGTTTCCTCTACACTGCTGCCAACTGCAAACAATACTTCGCTTGTCAATACTCTTGTATGTGTGGACACCGGAGACACCTAAAAGCTTGCTATTTATAGATTTGTCTCCACGTATGAAAATCTCCAATCTCTCCAACTCAACTGAAAATATTCACAAACAGTGAAGGTTCCATCCCCCGCCGTCATTTGGTATTTTACGTGATTTAAAATGATTTGCACACGACGTGACGGACTCTCATTGGGCTAAACCTAGACATGTTGACGTGACGGACTCTCATTGGGCTAAACCTAGACATGTTGACGTGACGGACTCTCATTGGGCAAAACCTAGACATGTTGACGTGACGGACTCTCATTGGGCTAAACCTAGACATGTTGACGTGACGGACTCTCATTGGGCTAAACCTAGACATGTTGACGTGACGGACTCTCATTGGGCTAAACCTAGACATGTTGACGTGACGGACTCTAATTGGGCTAAACCTAGACATGTTGACGTGACGGGCTCTAATTGGGCTAAACCTAGACATGTTGACGTGACGGACTCTAATTGGGCTAAACCTAGACATGTTGACATGACGGACTCTAATTGGGCTAAACCTAGACATGTTGACGTGACGGACTCTCATTGGGCTAAACCTAGACATGTTGACGTGACGGACTCTAATTGGGCTAAACCTAGAAATGTTGACATGTGATGATACCCAGACGAGAACAGAATTGAAATTTGCTGTATGTTGAAATAATTTAAAAGGAATCTTTTATAACAAGCATCAGTTAGATACAAACAAAATGGCGGAACATTGCATCATATGTCATAAAACACACTAAACAAATGGCGACTGTTGAATTTCTCACCTCTGGTGTAGTATCAACTGTGAAAAAGACAGTTGACTGGGGAGAGGGGAGTGCTCTAGGTTATAAACTAAGAAACGTTTAAGTCTGGGCATTAAGTCTGGGCATTGAGTCTGGGCATTAAGTCTGGGCATTAAGTCTGGGCATTGAGTCTGGGCATTAAGTCTGGGCATTAAGTCTGGGCATTAAGTCTGGGCATTGAGTCTGGGCATTAAGTCTGTGCATTAAGTCTGGGCATTAAGTCTGGGCATTGAGTCTGGGCATTAAGTCTGGGCATTAAGTCTGGGCATTAAGTCTGGGCATTAAGTCTCGGCATTAAGTCTGGGCATTGAGTCTGGGAATTAAGCCTGGGCATTGAGTCTGGGCATTGAGTCAGAATGATGTCGCTCACGCAGCAGTTCCTATTCCCCAACTCTCCACGCAGCAGTTCCTATTCCCCAACTCTCCACGCAGCAGTTCCTATTCCCCAACTCTCCACGCAGCAGTTCCTATTCCCCAACTCTCCACGCAGCTGATGTATCCAAATAGGAACGGCAGGAATGATATACAGTTTGGGCTCAGCTGCGTCGCATGTTTTGCCAGGGTGTAGGACTATGTGCTGCAAGCTATTTTAGGGTCACCGGCTCCTGATTTTTAATCATGGTTGTCTCACGAATTCTTTCCTATGTTTGTTTGTTTTTTAAATAAAATTCACGAGTTTTCTCAAATCTGTTCAGAATACCCGGGACTGAAGGACAGCTAGATATTTATTACACAAGAATTCATTGTTACAAAGTAACAAACAAAAATAAAACACATGCTTTTTTTTCAGACGGAGGGAAGGGGAGAGGAGAGCTTGAAAGTAGTGAGATTTATTTACCCGCCATGTTAGCTAAACACTTACTGATTAGGTTACCCTCCAAGCGGCATGAAAAAAATATTTTGTTGTTTTTTTCTCCACACTTCTGCTGTGAATTATCTGTGTAAAAAATATATATTTATCTCCCTTAGACTTAATTAAGCTTGAAATTGAAATTTAAATTGATGTAAATTTCTTTTGTGGCATTAGTGGCATAGACTATCGATTATAAATTAATAGATTCTGTGCAAAAGATTTTGTTAAGTTCCTTTGGTTTGAAAAAGATGAAAGTGGCAAAGAGAAGCTACCACGATACGGTTGACTGCATTTGGTAGGCTAAACGTGAAAGAGCTAAGGTTTGGGCGTGCCGTGAACAAAACAGTTTAGACCTAGAGGCTAATTTCCTTGTTTCATTTAGAGAGGGAAGAGATACTATTAGACTTTTAAATTCCTTTTCTCAAATTTCTCTCTAGCTGACAGAGTTGAAGTCGTTCAAGGTAAGACATTTAAACGAACTTTTAGTTCGAAACTTTGCCTTGGGATGGAAAGTGTCAGAGAAGCTCATAGATATATGTTCATAGATATATGTTCATAGATATATGTTCATAGATATATGTTCATAGATATATGTTCATTGCAAGTGGCTGAATCGTTCCAGATGTTATTCATTGACACCGACAAATCCAGCGGCAATCCAGCCACATTTATTAACATTTGAATAAATGTCATAAACAGTGGGTGTTTATAATAGAATTGATACTCATTTTACATTTGAGTAAAAATCAATAACAGTAGGTAATCAGCTCACTGTATTGGTTCAACAAAAAGAACAAACTAGCAATAGTGTCTATTGCACTGGTTCCCAAACGTTTTTGTCAAGTAGACCCCTTGTCATGTTTTCTGATTTTTGGTAGACCCCCTGCTCAACTTGGAAATTTTGCAAATTCATTAACATTTTTTTAAAACAAATTTCTAACTGTAATGAGTTGAAACTACACAACTACGGATATTATGTTACATTTACGAATTTGTTGTTCTCTGAAGTAGTCTTTCCAACATTAAATATTAATTAATTAATATGCCTTAAGTATCATTGCAAAAGGTTTCGCAAAGAGCAGTTTCTTGTGTATTTCTTGATCTTTCACTTGTGGCTCAAATGTTAAATCTGCGGAACTGTATTCATTAACAGGAGAAGGGGCGAAGGCGAGTAACTGGAGCGTAAACCAGTAAGCTTCGAACAGGAAGGGCTCATTAGCCTTGGCTTGATACTCACCTAGCAGAAGGAAAACTTAATTCAAAACTCTGCGGCCTTGCAATTATACCCAAACATAGGAAAGGTCTCGTGGGTAAACGCTAAGGAAATATAAGGAGACGGCGACCATTAGACAGTTTGTAGCACACAGCGCTACACCTTGCCAGGCCAAACTGTATTTACGTCGTTTGCAAAGATTTACTTAAGAAGCTTTTAATTTTATAACTCATGCCACCGAAGCGACTTTGAACTGTTGCTTTAAGAAATTCTTGTAATAATAACAGATGTAGGTTTGTGTAAAACGGCTGGTAAATTCATTGTTTGACCTTTGCTGTTTTCCGTATTTTGCTATAGGTAAAGAAATCTTGTAAGACGCTCACAAACCGTCATCTTCTTTATATGATGTCAAACAGAGATTTTATGGGTCTAATCTGAACTTTATCTTTGAGTGTTTTAAAGTTTTTCAAATCTTTATTTTTGTCAGGGTGGCATTGTCTCAGATAATCCTCCAGCGTAATTGGTTTCATATCGTCATAAAAAAGTCACTTTGGCAACCAATTGTTTGAAAAGGAAGGAATGAATCCCAAAAAGTCATGACCTGCTTAGATGAAATCTATTATCGTAGACCCCCGTTGACATCTCATAGACCCCCAATTTATTTTTTCACTTTCGTAGACCCCTTGGAGGTCTTCGTAGAACCCTGGGGTCTATATAGACCACTTTGGGAATCACTGGTTTATTGGAACATATTTGAAGAATTTGATGAGAAGGAATGGCACCCTGAGCTACCGCACCAGGTGCCACCGACACTATCTGGGAGGTTTCCATTTTGTTTTTAGGTGATCAGTTGGATCTATACTTATTCCAGAAGAGTTAGAAGAGTCTAATCAAAGACGAAGTGTTGTCCTGTTTATGTGAAAAATAAAAGGCCAAGTGATTTTTACAATTGTATTAATTTAAACAATCTAAACAAGACTAAGGTTTAAATATTCGTGGTCCATTGGTCCGTTGTTGACTTCGATGGGGGCCGCCTCTGAGTTTGTGTGATAACACAAACTCTCTTTGTAATTTTGTTTAAATTTTACATTTTGATTTTTAAGATTTGGTGACGATGTTTTAAAGCAATAATTTTAAAATACAGTAAGAAAGAAAACAAGTAATATCACATTATTTTAACCCATTCCTCATTTGTGTTTAAATAATACAGTAAACTAAACAGTCATATTTGTCATAGGAAAATATAGAGGGGAAATATGGATCGAACCCGCGACATTTCTTTATTAGCGCAGCGCTCTAACATCTTATCTAACTGGCCGTGCAACAAATAGTGAAATATAACTATATAGATCTAGATCCTTAAATCATCATCAAACTTCCTTTGAGTGAGGCTTGAGTGAGAGGCTGAAATCCTCTCTTGCTATTACGGTCAAAAAGATCTTGGGATCTTTGATAAACTTTGATAATGATCTTGATGTTAAAGAGCTTGACTGTCACTGTCTCTTGTTAGTTGATCTTTGCCGAATTGTCAGGGGTGCTGAGATCTTGTAACCGTGATGCCGAGGATTCTATCTCTCTAGATCTAAATATTACCTAGTAGATTGAATAAATGAAGATCCTTTTAAATTCAAATACAGAACTTTAATTTAGAACTTGGAACCACAAAATGTATAGTACAGTATTTACATAAATAAACTGTATTAAACCGTAGGCCACAGAAACAGATGACCTTTACATTATCTCATGGGCGTAGCCAGGATTTTTTTTCGGGGGGGGTTTGGGGGGTGAATTTTTTTCTCCCCCCCCCCCCGGGAAAAAAAATTATATGTATTTATGTGTGTGTGTGTGTGTACATAATCTTTATTACATTCTGACCCTTCATTCTTTCGGAAGACGTTTATTGTGCCCTAGAATAGGTTCTTCCATGAGTTAGTGAAAAAATTGTAGATTCCTCGACATTACTAGCAAAGGGGTCTGGGGGAGCGCTAGGAGCTCCCCCAGCGCGGGGCGAAGCCCCGCCGCCAAGCACTATTTCTGATATTGAAAACCAACAAAATGCATATTCTGAGGTATCTACAGTGGATTTTTCTGCTATTAAAAAGTTCTATTTAAAAAACCTAATGTGCTATTCTTACTGACTTAGACCCTCCCTCGTCGTTCGGCGCATTTGCCATCAAGCTGTTTCCATAAAAATGTGGACTCCCCCCATTACCAGCAAGGGGGTCTAAGGGAGCGCCAGGAGCTCCCCAGCGCGGGGCGAAGCCCCGCCGCCAAGCACTATTTCTGGTATTGAAAGCCAACAAAATGCATATTCTGAGGTGTCTACAGTCCATTTTAATGCTATTAAAAAGTTTTATTTCAAAAACCTAATGTGCTATTCTTACTGACTTAGACCCTCCCACGCAGTTCGGAGCATTTGAAGTCAAGCAGGTTCCATAAAAATCTGTCACTGGTAATGTCTGAAGCCTCTTCCCACCTACCATGAGGACCTCCATGAATGAGTGGCGTCAAGTTGTACTAGGATATCATTGCAACTCTTCTTATGCGTAATTCATTTTGTCGGAGAACATGTCCCGCTAACCTCATGCGTCGTTCTCTCACAATCTTACTAAGGGGTCGACTCCCAGTTCGGCATAGGATTTCTTTGATTTAGATCCGATTTCTATAACTGACTCCTGAAATCTGTCTTAGCCATCTTTGTTGAGTTATATTTAGTGTTTTTCGATTTCGGTAGATGACTATTCACTGCAGTTTATTAATGGAGCCCTGCCACTGGTAAAAATGTGTAACCTCTCTTGAATACGCTCTTGGAATTAAGTGACTGTAGTTTGCTTTAGATTTTATATCGAAAAGAGAAGTTTTATCGTCAAAATCTTCTGTTGGGGGTTTTCCACCTCAAAATGCTCTGTAGGGGGATCTTAGACTCAAAACCATCTGGAGGGGTTTTAAACTTAAAAAAAAAAAAGCCATCTGTAGAAGAAACTCAAAACCCCGATTGGCTTGGCTACGCTCAAATAATTTTAGTGTGTAATTTGCTTTTTTTTATATTGAAGATGTATTTTTAGCACCAAACCCCTCTGAATGGGGGTTTAAACTCAAAACCCCTTTCGGCAACGCTCATTGCATTTGCTTTTTTTCTTACACTGAAGATGGCGGGGGGTTTAAACTCAAAACCCCTTTGACTACACTCATAGATTTTAGAGTGAGTAATTTTCTTTTATTTATATTGAAGAGGTACTTTTTAGCTTCAAACTCCACTGGAGGGGAGTTTAAACTCAAAACCCCATAGACTACACTCATAACATTTTTAGTGTATAATTTGCTTTTTTTTTATTATTAAAAAGAGGTATTTTTTACCTTCAAACCCCAGTGAAGTGGGGTTTAAATTCAAAACTGAGTCAAAATCCATTTAGCTACGCTCATAACATTTTGAGTGTGTAATGATCTTTTTTTTATATTAAAGAGGGGGTTGATCGTAAATTTTGGAGGGGGTTTTAAAATCAAAATCTTCCTTAACTGTGCTCTTGGAATTAGGGGATTTTCGTTTGCATTTTTTTTTGTTTTGTTTTATAAAAGAGGGGGAGTTAACTGTAAAAACACCAGGTAGGGGGTTTAAAACTCAAAACCCCTGGTAGGGGGTTTTAAACTCAAAACCCCTAGTAGGGGTTTTTAAACTCGAACCGCTCTGGTAGGCGTTTTAAACTCGAACCCCCCTGGTAGGGGTTTTTAAACTCGAACCCCCCCTGGTAGGCGTTTTAAACTCGAACCCCCCTGGTAGGGGTTTTTAAACTCGAACCCCCCTAGTAGGGGTTTTTAAACTCTAACCCCCCTGGTAGGGGGTTTTAAACTCAAAACCCCTTTGGTTGTGCTAGGGCAAGTGATGGTTTAGTATTAAAATCTCACCTAAAATAAACAAAATCAAAGCAAAAAAGCAGTCACTCAATTCCGACTCCCCCCCCCAAGGGGGGGGGGATTTCATTTCGGGGGGGGTTTGAACCCCAAGAACCCCCCCCTGGCTACGCCCATGCATTATCTGCCCTATAGACCACAAGGTCTGAAAGGGGAACTTTACTTTTTTTACTTTTAATAAATAACATCTAAAATTCTAAATAAGTAGTATGTAAAATAGTCGCCATTATTTTTACAAAGTTTACATCAACTCACTCTCTCTGTCTGGTATAAAGTTTGTACACCTGATTTCTCCCACATCCAATCTCGGATCAAGCTGAAATGGTGCACACTTATTTCTTTTCCCTAACAGCACAAGAATCAGTAAAAAAAATTAACCAATTAGTTCCTTAACTATTGGTAATTTATTATTTGTTATTTTACATGACTGATAAGGTGGTATAATTGCAATTAGCTCCCTTTATTGTTTTTAGAAAGAACAGTTTGTAAATAACAATAAAACCAATAAAACCAATTTTCCTAAGCAGCTCTCAGGCTCCCACGTGGTTACATGTATAGAGCAGGCTGAGTAGGCCTTAGCCCTCGATTTTGAATTCAGGTCGCTTATTTTTTGTATCAATATATTTAAAAAGCGATCACCCAGATACCCCCTTCTTCAACACACCCTCCTCCACCCTTTTCCAACTGGTCCAGACATGTGATAGGATCATAGTATATTAAGAAAGCTAAATGCATGACATTGTGCTATACACGAAACAATGGGTAACAATAGTTTTAATCTTACAGATTTAGTATTGTTAGTCTAGATCTAGTACACAATTACATAACTGATCCAAACTAATTGATTCAACTACACGTAATATAAGCTTGGGTTTTTTTTGTTTAAAGTATTTTGTTTTTTTAATTTTGCTTGTTTTTATTTCTAACCAAATAAGGTTAAAACTTAATTAATTCAATAATTAATGAAGTGATCTTTCTGAAATGTTCATACAATGTTTGGTCAGCATGAGTTTATGAGGCAAACAAATAACAGATACAATGTCAAGGTCATGTCTGCTACTAGTAGAGCAATACACAAAGTATGCGCAAACATTATCGGTTAACAGAGCAATGTCCTCACTGCTGACCAGTGGCTACAATAGCATTTTTTTTTACTGATGACCAATGGCTAAAATTGCATGATTCTCAGTACTTATGAACGGTCAACACAGTGATCTGATCACTGATAAGCAAAGGTAAATACATCAAGGTCACATACCAATATTAAGGCCCTCACTGATGACCAATGGCTTTTACAGGCTGTAAGTATTCTGACTATGTAGTTGTTCTTTAAGTGCGCACTTTTTGAAAAAAGTCGTCTGCTATGTGAAATAGCCACTTTGTTATGTGCACCTTGACCTCGGTATGCAAATGATTGCGGCTTGTACCTCCTGGCTCTGACATCGTGGCGGCGCCACACACACAAACATGTACACGTGTACTTGAGTTTCACTGCGTACTTGCGTGAGTACATCTTGCGTATTGCGCAAACCTTAAGCGTGGGAGTTTTAAAAAAGTAGATACTAAGAGAGATAACCTCAATGGAACACACACACACACACACAAGTGAATGTTAAAGTCGTGGACCATTATCCTTGTGGACCCCCAAAGGAAATGGACACCAAAAACAAAAATGCGCAGAAAAATGCAAAAATATGTTTGGGCACTGATGCTGGAATGACCTTGTTCACTCGTCGACTGCTCCTGTCTGACCCAAGCCAGGGCTATAAATAGAACACGTAAACATCAGCGTTTCTCAAAGTTTTTGGTTGATAAATTCAAAATGATCACAACTCGTTTAGTTTTAAACTATTTAACCATTTGTATCTATATAGACTAAACTAGAACGGTGTGCACGCAATGGATAGCATCTATTTTTTTAATAATAATAATAATAATAATAATAATAATCTTTATTATCCGTAAGGAAATTTGTCTTACAATTTGTGCATTACACCAAACAAAAAACATTATAACTATAAGAAACCAAAGTGTACATTCACACCAGACTCACTCATAATTTACATGTGACAAAGTTTATACCAGATTGTTCTTATTTAATGATTTGATTGCCAGGGGAACAAAAGAGTGTTTGTGTCTGTCTGTTAATGAGACCTGTCTATATGAAACAAAGTATGTTAGGGTGAGACAAAAATATAAGGCACAAATTTTGGTGAGACAAATAGATAAGACACATTTTTATAATAAGACATAAAGTTTGGTGAGAAAAAGACATCTGGCGAAAGGTTTAGTGAGACAAAAAGATAAGACACAAAGTTTGGTGAGACAAAGAGATAAGACACAAAGTTTGGTGAGACAAAGAGATAAGACACAAAGTTTGGTGAGACAAAGAGATAAGACACAAAGTTTGGTGAGACAAAGAGATAAGACACAAAGTTTGGTGAGACAAAGAGATAAGACACAAAGTTTGTGAGACAAAGAGATAAGACACAAAGTTTGGTGAGACAAAGAGATAAGACACAAAGTTTGGTGAGACAAAAAGATAAGACACAAAGTTTGCTGAGACAGAGAAAAGAGACACAAAGTTTGGTGAGACAAAGAAATAAGACACAAAGTTTGGTGAGACAAAGAAATAAGACACAAAGTTTGGTGAGACAAAGAAATGAGACACAAAGTTTGGTGAGACAGTGAAATGAGACACAAAGTGAAGATCACCTACACTCCTAAGCCCCGATCAAAGTTTTGAGAACAGAAAACATAAATGTTGACTAGACTTTCATTCACACTGTTGAGAACACACACACACACAAAATAGTTCCATTTAACTCAAAATACAGACACCAGGTCTCGTGGGCGAAAACTTATTTATCGGTTTTAAGTTTCATATAGGCCTAATAGAATTGTATTTTAACTCAAACAAAAGAAAAACTAATTATATAGTTATTATTTTTATTATTATATTTTGCATTTCTTTCGACCACAATCAGTGATTCTCAAAACGTCGTAGGCCACTTCTTTACTTAAACGTTTCTCTAGACTACAAATGAATACATAACCCAATAAAGCACGGCCCAGAGCGCTGCTCCGTTAAGACTAGTGTACTACATCACACTGACTCTTTCTCTAAGCTAAAGTTCACATATCGTCTGATTCTAAGTGGGCCCTGGGTAAATTTCTTGTGAGGATCACCTCCTCCTGCCAAGTTATCTGATGAATGAACCAAGTCTTTTGTGGGCGGTGATAAACAGGTCACTTTATCTGTCTTAATATGAAGGGCATTCATAAACATGTTATAGGACAGGGGTTCTCACATTGCGTAGGCTCGCTGAACACTTTCGACAACAAATTATGGTCTCATACAATCTTGAACCGCTGTTTTCATATTAGCAAACGCTTAGCTTTTCTTAAGCTTCATTTGAGAAATATTGTAAAGAGGTAAAATAAAATGAGTAAAATGGCAGAATTAAATTTAAAATTATTTTCAAAATCTGTTGTTGTTTGTTGGTTGGTTCTCTATTCCCCCACCAAGGCTTACACCAGAAAGTATGAACCATCAGATGATAGACCAATTGTTATAGAAGGCCTCGACACTGACCTGCAACGTCACAACGTATGGGCTGTTTAGACCAATAGATCGCTGCCACGTCGTACAGACCTGTGACGTGGCAACGAGATATTGGTCAAATAGCCCACAGGGTGTGACGTTGAGGGTCAGTGCCAAGACATCAACATGTTATCAACAAAAGACGTCTTGGCTGGTTTAGATATGCAGACCGTCCTCCTTAAGATATATTGCACGGCCATCTATTAGACCAGTGGTCCTCAACCTTTTTTGACCTACCGCCCCCTTTTCTTATTTTTTGTTTTAAAAAATCCGCCAGCGCCCCCTCTCTAAGAAAAACACTTATAAAGAAGCGTGAGAAGGCAAATTTGAACCAAATGTCATTTATTTATTAATTTTTCTGCTGTCAATCACACTTATCCTGCGTGAGAGACGACCGCATGCCAAAGGCGATCTTCTTTGGCGAGCTTAGAGTAGGACGGAGTTACAGAGATGCCCCCCGTAGCTTCAAATTAGCCAAAGCAAGACGAAGGTCTCCTCTAGTCGCTACATTCAGTCTATTTCTTTGCTTATTCATTAAGTTTGTTACTCACTAAATCTAGGTTAGCCATGTATGTTGATGGAGGCCAGGGGGCTTTACCTCTTTTGAGGGCCCCTGCATTTGGAGTAATATTTAACTTAACTAAAAAAACACTCATTTGGGACCCTCCCCCCTCGAGTGAGCGCTCCTTCCCCCACCCTAGCTACCCTCAGTCTTAGATGTGTACTTTTAAAAAATATAAGCCTGTTTTTTTCCCCTCAGAGTCTAAGTATCTTACAGTGACATTTGTAAGTAAGATCTGGAGGTTTACTGGGCGTTAGGGTTAGGGTTACGCTACTGTGTGCCTCCTATGTTTACATTATTTTTTTACTGAAGACATAATTTTGCAAATCTACTTTTTTCCTGCAGATGTTTTAATAATTGTCATTTGTATTTCATTTTTTTTATTTTATTTTAGAAGCGAATCGTAATTTCTTCATAGAGCATTGTTATGTGAATTGCATAGATATCGGTGTCCTTGGGCAGTAATTCATTTGTCAATAAACAAATTATGTGAGATTGTAAAACTCTTTATAACAGATTTAATATCTTGATAATAGAAAAAATGGTCCATTTCTTTCCTAGCAGTCGGAGGTTGGTTTCATTCATTTGCGTTAGATGCCGACCATGTCAAAAAAATATTTTTTTTAGCCTGCTTCAAGTCATCGCCAAACGTTGAATCTTCCTGTTTCTCAAAAGAAAAAAAATTTAAAAAATCAAAATTGTATTTAAGAGCTTAACTCAACGAACAATAACAAACCCCTTTCGAAATCCATCGAACTTCAGTTTACAACAAGAGCCTAACATCTTTTTCATCAATTGTTTCACAAACCTGTTGAAGATGAGATTATTTTCGCCATGGGTTTGCATATTATTTACAATTTTATAATTAGATTCAAATAGAAATGAAATTGCGGGCTAAACTTTTCTTGTGTATCATAATTCACAAGGTGAATAGTGAATAGATTTGTTCTTTATTCTACATTACTTATGAAGTCTCTGTAGCGTCCAACCACTGATGGTTCCCTATATGTCGTCATAAGCTACATAACTAGACAATTTTGAAATACTATTTCATCACTAACAGAAAAAAAAGTCTTTTTGTGTAACATATGTTTTTTTTTATGAGTTTTAATCACTTTTCAAACAATATCAAAAGACTTTTTTAAAAAGCTATACATTTGTCTAAGAGGCCACTAAAACATATCCTGCTTTGCCTTTTTTTTTTTAAATATTGTTTTAATTGTAGATTTTTATAATTGTTCATGGGAAGCGTGGTCGAGAGGTTAAGTACACTTGGCTTGGCTATGATGGTGGCTCGAGGTACGACACCCGACTCGAGCAGAGTTTACTGAGCGCCTGAAGTCAGCACGGAAAACCTTCTCCCAAATACCCCCTCCACCCACTAGTCCAATCTCATTAGCGCTCTGAGCATGCTATTAGCATGGAAGTAGCCTATAAAAAAACCATATTCTTAAATTATTGTTTGATATTGCTATATGTTCGTGAAGCCGACTTCCAGAAGTTAGGTTAAGGTTTCATAACCTCATCTGAAAATGACGTCATTGAAAATAGAACATTCTTTTTATCTAGTGGCAATTCACTAAAACTTTGAAATATTCCATTACATACCTGCGAGTTTTCGTAACAACACTTTATCAATGTTTTTTGTTTAAAAAAAGGTTAAATTATTCTATTTGAATGTTAGCTTTAACGTTTTTTTTCAATTAACTTTTACACATCAATATATTAACATATGTAGATTAAATAAACTATAATCTAAAAGGCGTATTGCCTACTTTGTTTATCAAATCTTAAAAGATTATACGCGCCAGATCTAAGGACACTAGAGACCCTCCGATCACAGCGAAAGAGTAAGAATTTAAAAATAGAAAATGGGATTCCCGAACTCAATTTCTAACGCTGTTTCTGTTCTTAAATTAGAATTAAGCTAACTATAATTTGTCTTTATTTAGTTTGCCAGCTTTAATTTTGAAGAATTTTAAAATTTGTTTTGTTTCAGTGCACCATTAGTTTTTTCTTTCCCCCTTTATACCCAGCGCCCCCTTACTGTCCCCTTTTGTGCCCAGCGCCCCCTACCGCCCCTTTGGCTCCCAGCGCCCCCTACCGCCCCTTTGGCTCCCAGCGCCCCCCGAAAACGCCCCTAGGGTGCGATAGCGCCCCGGGGGTCAACCACTGTAGTAGAGGGTAGAAGAGAAGCACTGAACTATGTAGGCGTTACTGAAACTCTTCGAGATGGGCACCAACAGTTAGAGAGAAAAAAAAGCACAGACTAGGTCAAACTCGTTGAAGTTGAAGTTGATTCAAAGAGCCATTTTCTAAAAACTTTATTAGAGACATTTTTATGGAAATATTTAGAATTAAAAATACTATACCCAGCTTATCTCTGCTAAATATGTCTTAGTTTAACAAACTGTACATCAAATAGAACTTTGAATCCTACTTGGGTGGCCTACATAAAGATAATATGTATTTCAAGAAATAGAACTATTTAAATAATATAAAAGGTATCATTAAAAAACAACAACCTCCCAATACTCCAAGGATGTGAACAGTGACCTTGCCTTTTCTAGGAATGTATGTGTAAGAACAGTGGCGTAACTAAGGGGGGGGGGAGGGGGGGGAGAAATTTAAAATCCCCCCGGGCCCCCACCTAGGGGGGGCCCCCAAATGGGTGTCCGAAATTTATTTGTAAATACATAAATTAATATATTTGATTGACAAATAGTGTCAACGGGTGTCTTTTTTTTCAACATTTATGGATTAAAAATTTATCACAAAGACTAAACCTAGATCTAGGTCTATCAGTACGTTGACTTTGTTGACATTTTAAAAATATTTTTTTCCACAGAGATTAAAGTTTTTTTTTAAAGTTAGTTTTACATTTTAAACTTTGTTGCCACGAATAAAACTGCATGATAAACAGCGAATTCCAGGTATCTTGTTACCTTTACTAATAATAGATCTAAATGGCGAGTATTTTATGGCTACACTAATTAACCTTGAAGCAAAATTTAAAGAATCGAGTATAACAGATCCAAAAGTTATTCTTAATAATGCAAGAATAGTCCATTATTCGGGTTTGGCGTCTATAATTTCAGAATTAAACTTCACACTCGAGTTATTACCCCTCTATTCATCTTTCATCAATCCAATGGAAACTCTATTTTTATTTCCATCTAATCCTTTTGCTTTCGCACAAAACATAAACAACAAACAATAACGTAATATCATATAATATTAGCACATCCTTCCTTTTG
The DNA here is from genome assembly GCF_947242115.1 of Biomphalaria glabrata. Classification (NCBI taxonomy): domain Eukaryota; kingdom Metazoa; phylum Mollusca; class Gastropoda; family Planorbidae; genus Biomphalaria; species Biomphalaria glabrata. The sequence continues at coordinate 37,816,198 of NC_074713.1, forward strand.
AAGTTATTATCACATCCTTCCTTTTAAAGTTCTTAAGAGTGATATCTACCATTTGGGGGCCCTATGCAAAACTGATCGCGCGGGGCCTAGTCTGGGTAGGGATGAGCATAATGTCAATATTATTTTTTTTGAATTAGAAAATAGGCCTACTTTCGTCTTTGCAATAAATTTTTATCAAATGAAAGCTCGCAATGCCACTTTTTATTTATTGGCACCCCAAAATGTCAATTTCGTCTATTCTTAAGGAGATTTGAATAAATTAAAAAAAAGTTCAGGACTTTATCGTATATTTTGCCTTTTCATGAGATTTCCTGGAGGCCCTGGAAAATCAGGAGGTCACGAAAACCCTGTTATTTTATATACGTTATAATGGTTTAATTTAATAATGTACACTTAGAATTAGCGCGTGTCCTATGAAAGCGCGGGGCCCACTGAGACCGCATAGGCTGCAGTGGCCTAAGGCCGGCCCTGTCTAGTAGGAACTTCAACAATTCGTCCACTTCTGGTTGTCTTGACTGGCACAACAAGTTCTCTAGACGTTGGTCTATAACTGTCTGTTTCGTTTGTTCCAACAGTTTGCAGTTCATTGTCTCCATCGGTATCATAGTACCCAGAGATGTCTTCATCGAAACTCTTATTCAAAAAGCGTTGATTTCTTCTGTATGTTTTTCCGTTTGTCTTTATGATGTAAGATCTGGGTGCTGAATGTTTTTTATGACAACTTCTTTCTGCCATGTTTGACCTAGACGAACTCTCCTACAGAATAATCTTTAGGTAGTCTTGCTTTTGCATTGTATTTCACTTTGCTTTTCATCTGTCGTTCGTTGAGTAATGTCTCTGCATTTTCAGCTACCGATGGTTTCAATAGTTTGGGATCAGTTGGAATGATTCCCTGAGTCTTCTACTCGTCAGCAGTTGTGATTGTGAAAACGGCAGTCCACTTATCGGAGTATTTCTATACTCGAGCATAACGAGATATGGATCTTTCCCACTTTTGTATGCTCTGAATCCTTTTGCTTGCGCACAAAACATAAACAACCAACAATGACGTAGTACCATATAATATTAGGACAGAATCTTCTTCATGCAGTGGGAAATTAAGAATTTTTTGCCTATCTTGAATTCTGGTCAAAGCTCTTGCTCCCAATTAATATAATTCGGAAGAAACTACAAAAGTCTGGACTGCATATATGGAAAGCTGCTAAAGAAATTAGTACCCTTTCATGCTTTCTGCAAAATGATGAGAAACTGACAAAAACCCAATCCATCAAAAAAGCAAAAGAAGGTAGTGAATACTATGGATTCCCTGTAGTCCCTGTGGGAAGCGTGGTCGAGAGGCTAAGTGCGCTTGAACTTGGCTTGTCTTGGCTACCTAGAAGGGGACTCGAGGTTCGACACCCGACTCGGGCAGAGTTGCGTTTACTAAAGGCAGAACGGAAAACCAACTCCTAGATTGGACCAAAGCGCTCTGAGCATGCTATAAGCATGAAAGTAACGCTATATAAAAGCTATAGAAGAAAGAAAAGACTTGATGGGAAGTTGAGTTCTAATGTAGGACTGTCAATAGAACTGCAATTCAAACGTGTTGCGACAGAAGTGCTGGACAGATTTCATATGGAGATGAAGGGCAGATTCCAAAGGCTGGAAAGAAAATTGATACCTTTGGGTTTCTTCTTGAACCAAGACACCTGTTAGATGAAGACCCGCTTATGACAAACTGTGCTACTTTTCCTGTTTGTATGATGTCATTGATGCACGAGCACTTTTCATCAACAAACCAGTAATACAATCACCAATAGACATATTGAGGAAACAGGCTTCATATGGTAATTACGTGTGCTCAAACTTTGCAACCTCCTCCGAATACTGCTAACTCAGGCCACTTCCATTACGTCATGTGAGAGATCATTCTCAAAGCTCAAGTTCATCAAATGCTATCTCAGGAGCACAATGACACAAGAAAGGCTTATCATGGCTTTAATGTCAGTGAAGTCTCAAATACTAGAAAGTATCGATGTAGTTGATGTTATAGATGTCTTTGCTGCAAAGAATGCACGACGTGAAGCGATATCAATTGAGATTTGTCACTTGTGCATTATTTAACTAATAAACAAAGCTTTTATTCATTAAAATAGTCTTGATTACTTTTTGCTAAGTTTACTGATATACTGAACCAATTTGATTTGGGGCTTATATATTTTTGCGTACATTATTCCATGTCATATGTCGAATGTCAAAATGCAAGGGGCCCCAAAGAGGTCAATCCCCCCGGGCCCCCAAATCCCTAGTTACGCCCCTGTGTAAGAATGTGTTTTGTTTTGTTTTTAAATCTCGATTCCAAGCTCTGATGGCTACGTGTATTTCTCCTTGACTCTAGATGAGTGTTAAATAAGCTCACGCTTGATTGTATTCATAGGCCGACATGGCGCTGTCTTTACTGTCTTATATCACAGCTGGTGAAAGGGAAAAGGCTGATAACTCTGCAGCGTCTGTTGATTACAAATGTCTAACATGAATTTGTATCAAGGATTAAACTCTTATCTTCTTATCTTATATAATACAGACGTTACTTCAAAAAAAAAAAAAGATGATTACATCGTACTCCACGCAATGAAAAATAAAAGATAAAAGATAACAGCTACAGTATCTGCCAATCTGTGTCAGCATGTGTGTCTACAAGTGTTTGAGAGTCCACGTCTGTGTATGTGTCAGCATGTGTGTCTACAAGTGTTTGAGAGTCCACTTCTGTGTATGTGTCAGCATGTGTGTCTACAAGTGTTTGAGAGTCCACCTCTGTGTATGTGTCAGCATGTGTGTCTACAAGTGTTTGAGAGTCCACTTCTGTGTATGTGTCAGCATGTGTGTCTACAAGTGTTTGAGAGTCCACCTCTGTGTATGTGTCAGCATGTGTGTCTACAAGTGTTTGAGAGTCCACCTCTGTGTATGTGTCAGCATGTGTGTCTACAAGTATTTGAGAGTCCACCTCTGTGTATGTGTCAGCATGTGTGTCTACAAGTGTTTGAGAGTCCACCTCTGTGTATGTGTCAGCATGTGTGTCTACAAGTGTTTGATAGTCCACTTATGTGTATGTGTCAGCATGTGTGTCTACAAGTGTTTGAGAGTCCACCTCTGTGTATGTGTCAGCATGTGTGTCTAAAAGTGTTTGAGAGTCCACTTCTGTGTATGTGTCAGCATGTGTGTCTACAAGTGTTTGAGAGTACACTTCTGTGTATGTGTCAGCATGTGTGTCTACAAGTGTTTGAGAGTCCACTTCTGTGTATGTGTCAGCATGTGTGTCTACAAGTGTTTGAGAGTCCACCTCTGTGTATGTGCCAGCATGTGTGTCTACAAGTGTTTGAGAGTCCACCTCTGTGTATGTGTCAGCATGTGTGTCTACAAGTGTTTGAGAGTCCACCTCTGTGTATGTGTCAGCATGTGTGTCTACAAGTGTTTGATAGTCCACTTCTGTGTATGTGTCAGCATGTGTGTCTACAAGTGTTTGAGAGTCCACCTCTGCGTATGTGTCAGCATGTGTGTCTATAAGTGTTTGAGAGTCCACCTCTGTGTATGTGTCAGCATGTGTGTCTATAAGTGTTTGAGAGTCCACCTCTGTGTATGTGTCAGCATGTGTGTCTATAAGTGTTTGAGAGTCCACCTCTGTGTATGTGTCAGCATGTGTGTCTACAAGTGTTTGAGAGTCCACCTCTGTGTATGTGTCAGCATGTGTGTCTACAAGTGTTTGAGAGTCCACTTCTGTGTATGTGTGAGTATGAACAACATATACTTTTAGTAGACAAACTTACAAAAAACCAACAACAACATTTAATTATATTGGTCATGAAAGTCAATTCCTTTTCAATTTCAAGTTTGTACACAGTGGTATATTATGACTAGAAAAGTGTTGAGGCAGGGACATCAACAGTCTAACACTTTGTCCAATGTCTATTTCAAGCTAACACTTTGTCCAATGTCTTTTTCATAATAACACGTATAAAGATAATATTTTTTCGATATAAACAATCTTATTATTACATCTATACTACACCATAAGCTCCTTAATTACATCTAGACTACAAGAACTCAAAATCATTTAAGCACTACAATTATGGCATTTGCACTTTGCATAATAATCCACTTAATATCAACCCGTTTAAAAATTAACAAGCCTAACTCTACATTTTCAGGGGCCGCCGAAAGATAAAATCCTGCTAAAAGTTTTGTGTTGTCTGTCTGTCTGTCACGTTTAGTTCGGGAAAACTAGAAAAAAGAATTTTAAAACATGATTCTATATTTTGCAGCATGCAAAGTTAAGATGCAATCCTACTGTTTATCTTCTTAAAGCAAACCGTTTTTTTTTTAAATTATTATCTTTTTAAAATTATATCTGTTGGAATTTTGTTAATAAAAAATACTTATTTTAAAAACTGTTTAATATTAATATTAAAAAAAAAAAGAAAAGAAATGTTAAGTTCAAATCATAATTACCTAGAAAAACACATTTTCAGTTGTACTAATGTCTATTTTTTAAAGTAACAATATAATTTGTATGCATTTATTTAACACCTTTTTTAAAACAAGCTTTACTAAACAGTGTTAATTGTTCTTTCATTAACACAAAGGAGACAGCACACACCAAAGACAGACCAAAAGGGAAGGCATTTTTTCCAGAGGTCATCAATGGGAGATTAGCCATTCACCAACCCCTTCGTCTGCAGGTGTAATCGCATCCGTTTAACTCAGTTACCCCCCTGCTTTCTAATTTCTACAATATACTGCTTCTGAATCTTGAAAATCCACCACCATGAATGATGACATACACCATTATATTCAGGTTCTGTTTGAACATATATATTTAACCACTACTTCACCACTATTTAACTGCTATTGAACTATATAGGACAGGGCCCTTTAGATAAACCCTTTCTGTGCTACACGGAATAGCCTTCCTTCAGTGCGGCGTTACTCTCAGTGAGTAACTTTGCAAGAAGCACTGGTCGGTGCGGCGTTTGACTTAGTTTATAATACTTATTTCACTATCTTTTTTATGTTAAACTTTTTATTTCTCTCTTTTTTGTATTGACCAGATGTGGGAGTGATTGTTCTTTGTTTTGATAGTAAATTCGATGCAGTTCCAACATGTTCAAAAAAAAATTAGACATTATTTTAATGGTTCCTCTTTTTTTATTTTATTTCCCGGTATCCGAAAAATGTAAATAATACAATTTCTTAGTGCATTTGTTCATATTTTATGAAATTCAAAGTGTTTAAATGTGATAAGTATTGTGAATATTTTATTTTTATGGATTAAAGGGCTAATTAAAAGATTAAATCTTTCAGTATATCAATTTTTTAATGAATTTTAAAAATATTTTCTTTTTCGTACTCAGTTTAAAATTAATGAAAAAAAATTTGTTTGAATAATTTATTTGATTTACTTTTGTAGCCCATTCACGTTTCCTTTAAAATAAAATCAAATATGTTAGATTATTGAATAAAATAAAAAAAAAAGGTATAGTAACTGTAGCCCATTGAAAATTTGTGTTCGTTTCGATCAAAATGTTCTAATTAATTGCAATGGCATCTGTACAAAGAGGGTGTCATGTGATTCGGTAATGTACAATACTTAGATCAGGCTCGAACGGAACCTCATAGCAACAGTTAATTGAATAATAACAATTGAAAAAAAGTAATTACAATATAGATATAACTCAGTGGATAAAATCGCATCACATTTTCAAAAACAAACCCTCATTTTAATCCTATTTTCTATTACAAGAGACTTTCCTGTTAATCCAATAGCTCGGTTAATGGCATTGATACTAGAATGAAGCGGTTCCACTATAATTATATAGACAAGAGAAGCTATTCATTTGAATGAGTCAAGGTTTTACGACATTTAATCAAAGAACTGACATTCGAGAGTTTGTTTTCAACCTAATGAACAGAGACTTCATCACGTAGTTTGATCTTTTAAATTTTTTAAAAACTCTTTTTTTAAGCCTAAGTTCACCAGCACTGGTGGACATTCCTAGAGTCTAGGTCATAGAGATAAACTCTGCTATATAACACGTAGCCTTTGTCCAGCCGAGACCATTCGTTACAGAAGGCCTGGAGCACAGCCTGCAACGTCAGAACCTGTGGGCCATTAGACCAATAGGTCGTTGCCATTGTGACGTTGCAGGCTGTGCTCCAGGCCTTCTATATCAAGTGGTCTCGGTCCAACTCAGTTTCCGTCATCCTTTCCAGAATAGAAGCAAATCTTTTACTACTCTCACCAAGGTCATCTCCCTCAAGTTCAAGGTAAAGAGAAAAATTGGGAGTGTTTCTATCGAAATGACAACGCTCCCAACCCTAAACAAAATAATTCTAGAAGCTGATCGAATAGCTCAGTACTTCTGAACAACTCAATTGGAAAAAGTTTTAGGACATATCTCTGGAAGGATCTACTCCGAACTGAACTGGCGGTCTATTTCACATTTTGCTACAAGCAGAGAAGCTAAGAAATTAGATTCTGCAGCTCTAAATAGTGCATAAAAGTTTGTTTTTTTTTTTTTTTTTTACATTTTACAATACATAGGCTGGTAAAGTTGGTATTCTATCCACCGGATACACCCGATAAGATAGTTATAAATAGTATTGCCTCCATGTTTGAAAATACCCCGTGTGGTTGAAATGATGTCATGACATTCTGTGCGTTATTTTGAGACCCCCTAACTACATACAGGTCATGACCTTCTTTTTTAATTGACACGCGTGTATGTGTTTGTATGTGTGCTTTGTTTGTCGATAAGGAAGAAAGAGAACTAACTCTAGAACTTTTACTATCTCGAACTTTCTCAGCAACGTGCTTCGTTCAGGAGTTCAGGGTTATAGATTAATTCCTGGATTTAAAAACAAACAACAATTTGGTGTAGGAAGTGAGAGTATAGTGGGTGTTGGAGGTTTTCTTTGGCTTGACTCTAACCTATTTGTGGACATTTTAAATTATTTAAAAAATAAGCTAAGACTTGACTGTTAATTAGAGAGTATATAAATATGTATAAGTCAATAGTTTTTAAGATGTTTTGACCCCGAAGGAAGTAACTGGCGTCGAGATCTCACTAACCCACTAACCCACTAACCCAGCTAAGCATTCATACACAACAAACCAACCAGCGCTTTCTATTTAACAAAAAAACAACAACCTATTTAGAATATATTTTAAAAATCGTAAAAGAAAAAAAAATGGCATGCGATAAATTGAAATAAACGATCCCTTCGTAATAAACGAAAAAAAAATGTCACTGAGATGAATATTAACAAATAAGAACTTTCTTGCCTGCCGCCTCTGCTGTGCGGTGATTACTTTGAATCTTAAGTGTTGTTGTTTTTAATTATCAAGTAAAATATAAAAATACTTTTTTTTTAAAAGAAAGACACTCCCTGGTTTGTACAGCTGACCAACGCTTGTAAAAGCGATTATTTTTCTCTTAATAACTAATGAAGGATAGACTTTTAAATATTGAACATTTTTTTACCCCTTCCCTATTCCTATCCACCTCGCTACGAAAAAAAAAATCCTGTTGAAACGAATGTATAAATTTACTCAGAATAATTCAATTATAATGCTAGGCCTATAGGTCCAGACTTTATCCAATTCTAATGCTAGGCCTATAGGTCCAGACTTTATCCAATTCTAATGCTAGGCCTATAGACCCAGACTTTATCCAATTCTATTGCTAGGCCTATAGACCCAGACTTTATCCTATTCTACTACTAGTCCTATAGACCCAGACTTTATCCAATTCTAATGCTAGGCCTATAGACCCAGACTTTATCCAATTCTAATGCTAGTTCTGTAGATCCAGACTTTATCCAATTCTATTGCTAGTCCTATAGACCCAGACTTTATCCAATTCTAATTCTAGGCCTATAGACCCAGACTTTATCCCATTCTATTGCTAGTCTTGTAGACCCAGACTTTATCCAATTCTATTGCTAGTCCTATAGACCCAGACTTTATCCAATTCTAATGCTAGGCCTATAGACCCAGACTTTATCCAATTCTAATGCTAGTTCTGTAGATCCAGACTTTATCCAATTCTATTGCTAGTCCTATAGACCCAGACTTTATCCAATTCTAATTCTAGGCCTATAGACCCAGACTTTATCCCATTCTATTGCTAGTCTTGTAGACCCAGACTTTATCCAATTCTATTGCTAGTCCTATAGACCCAGACTTTATCCAATTCTAATGCTAGGCCTATAGACCCAGACTTTATCCAATTCTAATGCTAGTCCTATAGACCCAGACTTTATCCCATTCTATTGCTAGTCCTATAGACCCAGACTTTATCCAATTCTACTGCTAGTCCTAAAGAGCCAGACTTTATCCAATTCTACTGCTAGTCCTATAGACCCAGACTTTATCCAATTCTATTGCTAGTCATATAGACCCAGACTTTATCCAATTCTATTGCTAGTCCTATAGACCCAGACTTTATCCAATTCCAATGCTAGTCCTATTGACCCAGACTTTATCCAATTCTATTGCTAGTCCTATAGACCCAGACTTTATCCAATTCTAATGCTAGTCCTATAGGCCCAGACTTTATTCAATTCTAATGCTAGTCCTATAGACCCAGACTTAGTAGCACTGGCGGATCCAGGGGGGGGGGGGGCGGTAGGGGCGATCGCCCCACCCAACTCGAGAAGGGTGGGGGGCGGACGAACTTTAGTATATGATTCACACAATTTGTATACGAACTTATTACTTATGTTAAAAATATATACTAATTATTTATATTTCAACCTACTTTTAGATTATTTCGCCCCCCTCTAGTATGTTGCCCGATTTGGTGGGGTCGGGAGGGGGCGATGGTATCAATCCCACTCCCCTACACTTTCGAGTGGGGGGGGCGGTCCATTTTGTTTGTAGAAATCACAGCTTGCTAACAAAATCAATTAAATATCTATATTATTAAAACTTGTTATTGATATTTTAACCGATCTTTATGTCGTTCCCTGTTTGCCGATTGGTGGTGGTGGGGGGGGGGGGGGCGAATACCTCTACTGCCCTTCCCACCTAAACCCTTTGAGTGGGGGGGGGGCGGTCCGTTTTTATGGAGAAATCATAGTTTGTGAACAAAATTAGTTGAATTAATATATAAATTTTATATTATGTCGCTCCTTTCTGGCATCTTGGCCGATTCGGTGGGGTGAGGGGGGGGGGGGCGATTGCATGTACTGCCCTCCCCACTCTAGCCCTCTGAGTGCTGGGGGGGGCGGTCCTATTTTTGTGGAGAATCATAGTTTGTGAACAAAATTAGTTGAATATCTATATAATATAAACTACGTATATATGTGATCCATTGTATATTATGTCGTACCACACTCTAATCACAAATTGTATCATTAGTAAATTTAAATGAAAAAGGGTTGTACCAGGTGGGAGGGGCGATACATGCAATCGCATTTCCCCCATCGGACAAATCAATACTTTTTCTTTTTGTATTATAGTTAAGAAATTACAAAATTTAACAAGGTTACAAAAGACAGTTTGTGTGGAAACACAAACGCAAAATCGGCCCCCGAAGCGGTCCACCCAGGCAGGCTTCAATATTTTCAGAAAGAACATCCAAATGAAATTATATCAAAGACAAATGAGAGATAAGAATGGAGAAAGAAGGTTGACAGATCTTGTGTAGTGCCCCAACGGTCCCGCAGATCAAAGGATAGGTGTAAGTGAATGTAAAGTTAGATGTGAACCTGGCCTAACTAGTTCCCCTTTTAGACCTTGTGGTCTATAGGGCAGATGATGTAAAGTTCAACTGTTTTTGTGGCCTACGGTTAGCGAGGGTGTCATGTAGCCAGCACAACGACCAACCGCCTATACTTTTCCCCAACTAATGTCAGGTACCCATTAGAGCTGAGTGGACTCAGAGGCGCCCAAAGATTACAAAGTTGAAAATCCCAGTCTTCACCAGGATTCGAACCCGGAACCCCCGGTTCGGAAGCCAAGCGCTTTACCGCTCAGCCACCGCGCCTTCCCTGGCCTAACTGATGTCTTATAATTGATCTATTTGTTTTGAAAAGGCTCAATCTCTTATTCGAATCCTCAGAAAAAAAATAATAATAATCTCCGTAATAAATACAATGTTCATAAAAATAAAGTTTATAAGATCACTATTCATTTTAAATTAGGCCTAACTTATAATGCATACTAATTAGTTTTTCTCTTTAAAAAACTGCTTGCATAACTGATTTTAAAAATTAGATTTTTCGCTTTCAGAAAAAAAAAAAAGTAGCCGTTGCATCAGAACTTTGAATGGTCTAAAATATTGTGATGTCGGATTTTCAATATCTTTTCTAGTTTACGAGATCTAAACGGGACGGACGGACAGACGGTCAGACGGACAGACAGACAGACATTTCGCACAAAACTAATAGCGTCTTTTCCCCTTTCGGGGGCCGCTAAAAAAATCTGACACTAATATAATTTATATACACTATAAATTAAATTCTTATATCGAGTCACCCCACCCCTATTCTTTAATGCCAAATGCAATCTTTAGCAGAAATTATTAAAGGAACGAGGATTAATCGTTTTCACTCTACCGCCCCTCCCATTTCCAGACAGAGTTTTTGTAATTTCACATGAATTTATCATAATTATTTTAAGAAAGACTTTGCATTGGTAAAGTTAGAATTCAAACGAAATTTTTCAGTATAAAAGTCATGATTGAGATGAGTTCTAAACTTAAATTATATCTTCATAGTCGCCTTTTCCCAACCTTTACCCTATCAGATATTTTTCTAGTTAAATAAATTTGGGACTATATCTCACAATTTATACTTTCATTTTCTTAAATACTATTTATCGAATAATTTTTTTTTTCGATGGCGATCCTCAAAGCAAAAATCAAAATTTGTGGGGTATCCTATCTTTTCAAGGAACAAACCAGTTTTATTTGCAATGTATTATGTGCCTATAAATTTATATTAGAATATTTTTCAAGTACAACATTATTCGAAAGGTCCTTTTTTAATAGTATGAATAATGAGCTTTAGTTCAGGAGAATGCGTTTCTGCAGTGAAGAATGCAAGAAAACGCTTTTGGAGTCGGGGCTTCGCACCGAACTCCATTGATGAATAATGAGCTGTACTTGTCAGGAGAATGCGTTTCTGCAATGAAGAATGCAAGAAAACGCTTTTGGAGTCGGGGCTTCGCACCGAACTCCATTGATGGATAATGAGCTGTACTTGTCAGGAGAATGCGTTTCTGCAATGAAGAATGTAAGAAAACGCTTTTGGCGTCGGAGCTTCGCCCCGAACTCCATTAATGAATAATGAGCTGTAGATGTCAGGAGAATACGTTTCTACAGTGAAAAAAGCAAGAAAACGATTTTGTCGTCGGGGCTTCGCCCCGAACCCCACAAGAGGACCTTATAGCTCTACCCCAGATGTTTTGTTTTTCGCCGAAGGTTGAGAAATGATATATATATATATATATATATATATATATATATATATATATATATATATGTGTGTGTGTGCTCGCGCGCCCGCTGTACGCACGTTTATGCATAGGGTTAGGGTTTACTGGGCGTTAGGGTTAGGGTTTGGAAAAAAATCCCCCCCCCCACTCCAAAGTTCTGGATCCGCTAGAGCTTAGTAGACGGTGCGTAAAATGTTCCTGACCATCTACTTATTTCTATGATAGAACTCTTGAAGGAAAACATCGGGAATACCCGTTTTATTTGTCGAAGGCAAAGATTGTGTAGATCAAATGTTATCTAAGAACATAATATTTCGAACAATTTTAATGGTCGAACTAGAGTTTTCCAAGTGTTGCCAATTAGATAGAAATTCTTTTTTTTTCTATGAAAATGGTTGCGGCCGTTTTCGAGAACCGTGTCCACCCAGGTTTTTGTTTTTGCATCCGGTCTTGTTTTTTCAATGAAGAATCTGAAAGCTGAATAGAGGAATTATAGAAAAAAAAAATACCTTAAAAAAATTGAATTTCAAAAATTATAATTTTGTATCTTTAGCATTTTTTAAAATGATATTTTGTGTTCAGGGTTTTTATATTCTAGTCAATGAAAAAACCCGCTTGGGTTAGGAAGAAAACAAATAACCCTGACCAAAAACATTGTATCTTATCATTGTAGGAAACTCTCCATCTGGTGTTATAGACTGTCGTCTGATAGCATGGCAATAAATGTGTCGGACTTTACTTTGCTGTAACCTCGACAACACACCGGGACTTTAACAATCACCTGAGAAAAGTAAAAGCCGTCTTTACAAGGGTACATTGTAGGTTCTAAGGCACTGAACGGCTTCACGTCAGAATTTTAAAAGCAAATTATTTAAAATACTTTCGAAAAACAACGCCTATCATATTTCTCAATACTGCAAGGTTTAACTTCCCTTTTCTATACAAACCAAAATAATTAATTACGACTAAATGAATAATTAATTGACACATTTTTTTTATTGGTATCAAACTTTGAATAATTAGGCACAATTTTAACTTCATCCGAGAATGGGAAGTGGGAGAAAAAAAAAGTTTCCAAATTGTGTACCAGACAGACAGACAGACGGAATGAGTTAATATAAGCTTTGTAAAAAAAAAATATAAAAATAATATTAGAACTCAGAACCTAAATGCGTGTACAAGTATCACTGGGAAGATTCGGGTGAAGACTCGTGAGATTATTATCTTAGTAGAAGAAACTAATCCTCAAACATCGCAAATAAAAAAGAAAAGAAAAAAACGAAATTTTTGTTCACCGATGTGTAGGGCGGAGATTACATTTGCGGGCAGATAGTTTACTTGTTCCTAGACACGGACTTTTTATGTTTCGAATATAAATATTAAAATAATTTGATACCACAATCAGAAAGCGTTAAAATATAAAACTCCTTGTAGCAGCAAACTGCTGGTAGACAACTAAATATCTTTAGGCGATTTATATTTTAAAATGTAAACTTTCAAATAACTTGAATAACTTCTTTTGTGGACACTATGAAATATAACTTGTATTACAATACAGAGACAGACATATTTGAACTTGAGAGGAAATACATGTAGTAGACTTAAGTCATATTAAATAATAGTATTTTGAACAAAATCGAACTCACTGCAAAAACAAGTCTTTTCACTCTGGCGTTCTGGAGTCGTCTGTTCTACCTGAGACTGCTGACGATAAAGCCGCTTATCTTGCATCATTCACACTGCAACCAATCGCTAACCTTTTCCCACCGTCACCATAGAAACACACACACATAAACACACTCCGTAACACTCCTTACTATGAAAGGAACTGGCCAGTTAACTCTTTCTAGTTGTCTAATCAGATATTTTTTTTCCATGACACTGTTAAAGTTTTGACATTACTACATCCTGGCTGGATTTCTTTCCCGACGAATAATGTCATTGTGTCTGACTCTGTTTCAGGTATTCAGACTTTCCTTCTGCTCGTCTGTCAAAGTGCGAACTTGTAGCTTGACATCTTTTATTTTTAAATGACTCTTGTATAGCGCTTCTTTCGTGTTTTAGTATGCTCAGTGTGCTCTGGTCTAATCTCTTCTGCTGACCCGTGGGTAGTGGCGTAGCATTCATAGCGCGAAGGGGTCCAGTGAACACGGGCCTACCACCATTTAGGGGCCCACACCCGATGGTGAAACAACTATGGGGCCAGGGCCCCTCTATGCAGCATAAGCTCTACCTTAGGGCCTCCAAGAAATATTTAATAGTTACAAACAATATCTGGACTTGTATGGGGTCTCATATCTCAAATAGTTTAAGGTCTTTCCAACTCTACATACTGCATGACACGTGGGGGTCTCATATCTCAAATAGTTTAAGGTCTTTCCAACTCTACATACTGCATGACACGTGGGAGTCTCATATCTCAAATAGTTTAAGGTCTTTCCAACTCTACATACTGCATGACACGTGGGGGTCTCATATCTCAAATAGTTTAAGGCCTTTCCAACTCTACATACTGCATGACACGTGGGGGTTTCATATCTCAAATAGTTTAAGGCCTTTCCAACTCTACATACTGCATGACACGTGGGGGTCTCATATCTCAAATAGTTTAAGGTCTTTCCAACTCTACATACTGCATGACACGTGGGGGTCTCATATCTCAAATAGTTTAAGTCCTTTCCAACTCTACATACTGCATGACACGTGGGGGTCTCATATCTCAAATAGTTTAAGGTCTTTCCAACTCTACATACTGCATGACACGTGGGAGTCTCATATCTCAAATAGTTTAAGGCCTTTCCAACTCTACATACTGCATGACACGTGGGGGTCTCATATCTCAAATAGTTTAAGGTCTTTCCAACTCTACATACTGCATGACACGTGGGAGTCTCATATCTCAAATAGTTTAAGGCCTTTCCAACTCTACATACTGCATGACACGTGGGGGTCTCATATCTCAAATAGTTTAAGGTCTTTCCAACTCTACATACTGCATGACACGTGGGGGTCTCATATCTCAAATAGTTTAAGGTCTTTCCAACTCTACATACTGCATGACACGTGGGGGTCTCATATCTCAAATAGTTTAAGGACTTTCCAACTCTACATACTGCATGACACGTGGGGGTCTCATATCTCAAATAGTTTAAGGTCTTTCCAACTCTACATACTGCATGACACGTGGGGGTCTCATATCTCAAATAGTTTAAGGTCTTTCCAACTCTACATACTGCATGACACGTGGGGGTCTCATATCTCAAATAGTTTAAGGTCTTTCCAACTCTACATACTGCATGACACGTGGGGGTCTCATATCTCAAATAGTTTAAGGACTTTCCAACTCTACATACTGCATGACACGTGGGGGTCTCATATCTCAAATAGTTTAAGGTCTTTCCAACTCTACATACTGCATGACACGTGGGGGTCTCATATCTCAAATAGTTTAAGGTCTTTCCAACTCTACATACTGCATGACACGTGGGGGTCTCATATCTCAAATAGTTTAAGGACTTTGAAACTCTACATACTGCATGACACGTGGGGGTCTCATATCTCAAATAGTTTAAGGCCTTTCCAACTCTACATACTGCATGACACGTGGGGGTCTCATATCTCAAATAGTTTAAGGCCTTTCCAACTCTACATACTGCATGACACGTGGGGGTCTCATATCTCAAATAGTTTAAGGCCTTTCCAACTCTACATACTGCATGACACGTGGGAGTCTCATATCTCAAATAGTTTAAGGTCTTTCCAACTCTACATACTGCATGACACGTGGGAGTCTCATATCTCAAATAGTTTAAGGTCTTTCCAACTCTACATACTGCATGACACGTGGGAGCTCATATCTCAAATAGTTTAAGGTCTTTCCAACTCTACATACTGCATGACACGTGGGGGTCTCATATCTCAAATAGTTTAAGGTCTTTCCAACTCTACATACTGCATGACACGTGGGGGGTCTCATATCTCAAATAGTTTAAGGCCTTTCCAACTCTACATACTGCATGACACGTGGGGGTCTCATATCTCCAATAGTTTAAGGCCTTTACAACTCTACATACTGCATGACACGTGGGGGTCTCATATCTCAAATAGTTTAAGGCCTTTCCAACTCTACATACTGCATGACACGTGGGGGTCTCATATCGCGCCTTGTCCAATGACTAATGACCAAATGTGGCCTGCCCTACACTGCAATTTTGTAAAAAAAAAAATGGTTAAAAAAATAAAAAGTTTCCTTAAAATATACTAAACGTTATATCAATCTTTATATTAACTTCAAAACATTAACCCGTGTTTTCACCTAGAGTTATTGTAAGGAACTGCTTTCATCAGGTTGATTGTAATGTTGTGATGGTGCGTTGGCTGTGACGTTTGGGTCCCATACTTCCATTCTTTCCTTTGTTTTTTCCCTCTGTTCATTCAACCGTTGATAGTATTACCTTTTTTTTGTTTTGCTTTTGTTGTTACAGTAAGCATCTTTTTTTTTTCATTTTTCCAGTACCATAAACCTAGATTTAGACTTAAAATAGGTAGGCCTATTAAACAAGAAAAGAAACATCATATTCTGTTTGCTACTGAGAGAAACATTAAAGATGCTGAATTTAGCTACTTATCGTGACTGTATTGGGAAGGAAGTTTATAACAACAATTTCTAAGACATAGCGATAATTACATTTATCGTGAAATAGTGTCATACACTGAATGGCTGTTAAGTCGTCTGGTATGTGCACTGGACAGTCATTCGAATAGTCTCGGGTTTATACCCTGACACAGCATCAATGCTGTTTGTTTTCCAAGCAAATCGCTAAAAAAAATAAGATTGGCCAACTAATGACTTCATTTCATCAACAAGCTTGTCAAACATACCGACAACATGAAAGACTGAGAACGGTGGATGGTGTGAACAAAGAGCACATTGAAGAAGTTGACAATTACTGGCTGAAAGTAACTCATCGTAATGTTAGATTTAACTGAAGCATGCAACAACCTTTCATTGAGTTGTCATCGCGAAGCGCAGTGTATTGTTTAGGTGAAACAAGTAACAAAGACAATGTCTTAGCAGTACATACATTCTTAAGAAAACAAAAACACAAGCCTTTACCTCTACCCACAGATTCAAAAGGAGATACTAGCCCTGTTGGGCAACGCAATTTTAGCACAACACCTAAAGGAGATCCAATCTGTGCCATTTTTCTCTGTCATGGTTGACAGCACGCACACACACAGAGAATTAAATTTGATTAAATTAGCATTATTTTCTGACATTGTTTTGTGAACTTCGATGACGAACTACACAAAGAAATAGCAACCAGAGAGTCAATTGTAAGTTTTTATATTTGCGAGAACCAGAAGTCTGCAGGATTGAATGAACAAATACTCACCATCTTTCTTTAAATACATACGATGCCAAGGCCATGATGTTTTTTCAATATGAGCGAACAGTACAATAGCCTCAGTGGCCTAGCTAGGGATTATGGGACCCGGGAGGCTTGACCTCTTTAGGGGTCCCTGCATTATAACATGTGACATCCTGACATTATATAAGGGCATAATATTTGATATTTAATGAAAAACAAATTTCGGACACTCATTTGGACCCGCTCCCCCCACTCTAGCTACGCCACTGAATAGCCTCCATGTATTGTTTCAACAAAAGCTGCCACATACGCATTATGTTCAATTTGTTGCTAAACAGTACTTCAACATAGTCTTCCATGATTCTGTCCGCCGTGTTTATGAGCTAGCATTTGGATATCATTTAGTCAATGTAATGATACATACAAACTACTGGATTTCTTTGTCAAACAAAATATTTGTCATATTGGGGGGGGGGGGGGGTGAAGGGCCCGTCAACATATTCTTGAACCCGGGCCCACGAGTACCTTGCTACGCCACTGCCTGTGGGGGGGGGGATCTCTGGGAGAAGGTTTCAGTGCTGCCTTTAGGCGCTCAGTAAACACTACTCCGCTCATGTTAGGATTCAAACTCCGCGGGCACGCTGCCCTGCCTCATCGTGGCGCCCGCGTGGAAACGGCCATTTGAGGAAGTGGCTAGGCGAAATGGGTAGCAACACAGGACTCCCGTGGGGATGCCCACGGGTAGACGAGAGTCCACCCCTTGCACGGGCGGGGTTGTAACAAAGTCCCCACAAACACGTCACCAATCCATGCGCTGTTCCTCAAAGGGACCGTTACATAAATGGCGGATCCCGCACAGTTAGCTTGGTACATTGAAGGAAAATGGCAGAAGTCCCCGGTGCATTCCCGGCCTTCGGCCGTGTCTCTAGTCCACGTGTCGGGGGCCGAACGCATCGGTAAACAGCAATGCCTTACATAGGCATTGTCTAGGGTCTCTCCCAAACAGAACTGTGTGTTCACACAGGTTTTTTTTTTTTTACTGTTTGGCGTCCAAGCAGGTTTTTTTTCAAACTTAGAGCTCGAAGAGCCTTCGGCTCAGCTCTTAGACATCAACAAGGATTCAAACTCAAGTTCACTTGAAGGTCTCCAAGTGGTTTAAGCTACTCGGCCAAACATTTCACATTTCTTATCCTAACAATCTTCTAGAACATTTACTCTCACCAAAACATGGTACGTTCAGGACAAACAGGACATTTAGGACAAGCAGGACATGTAGGACAAGCTGGACAAGCATGACATTCAGGATATTCAGGACAAGCATGACATTCAGGATATTCAGGACAAGCAGGACATTTAGGACAAGCTGGACATGTAGGACAAGCTGGACAAGCATGACATTCAGGATATTCAGGACAAGCAGGACATTCAGGATATTCAGGACAAGCAGGACATTCAGGATAGTCAACAAGATAAGCAGGTAGCGAGACATTCAGGGCAAGCGGGACATTCAGGATATTCAGGACAAGCAGGACATTCAGGACAAGCGGGACATTCAGGACTAGCAGGACATTCAGGATATTCAGGACAAGCAGGACATTCAGGATATTCAGGACAAGCAGGACATTCAGGATAGTCAACAAGATAAGCAGGTAGCGAGACATTCAGGGCAAGCGGGACATTCAGGACAAGCGGGACATTCAGGACTCGCAGGACAAGTGAGTATTCATGATATTCAGCGTCCAGCTTACACAATCCGATCTGAACCAATAGAGATGGAAATCTGATGGTGTTTAGTAACAGAGAAATGTTCCATAACTCTTAGTCAAGAGACGTAACTCAGATTTTATCCTTCCTATTAGTGGTTCTCACTGTCTTGTTATGTTTTAGTCTAAATCAGCGATCTACAGCCTTTTTTTTTTCAGAGGAACCGAAGTACTTTCGTTATAGATCAATATTTATTAAGTTCTAGAATAATATTTGATCAGTTATAGATTAATATTTAATCAGTTATCAAGTAAAAAGGATAATATTACCAATGCTTAAAAATATTTATAAATCTTAAAAAGATAATCTTGAAATAGGAACTGTAAGTTAATATTATTTTAAGAAAGGTGACAGACTCCATGTAACTTACGGAATACATTTAAATGCGTTTTCTCCAATGCTATTCTTCCCATCTTTCTCACTACTAAATGGTCGAGTCTATTTCAACGCAGTAACATCTTTCTGTTGGCCTCTTTTTCATGACTAAATCAGAGCCACTGCAAGACGTCTTACCAAACACCGACAAGTCTAATCAAACACCAAGACGTCATACTTAACACCAAGACGTCTTACCAAACACCAAGACGTCATACTTAACACCAAGACGTCTTACCAAACACCAAGACGTCTTACTTAACACCAAGACGTCTTACCAAACACCAAGACGTCTTACTTAACACCAAGACGTCTTACCAAACACCAAGACGTCTTACTTAACACCGACAAGTCTAATCAAACACCAAGACGTCTTACTTAACACCAAGACGTCTTACTTACCATCAAGACGTCTTACTTAACACCGACAAGTCTAATCAAACACCAAGACGTCTTACTTAACACCAAGACGTCTTACCAAACACCAAGACGTCTTACTTAACACCGACAAGTCTAATCAAACACCAAGACGTCTTACTTAACACCAAGACGTCTTACTTTACACCAAGACGTCTTACAAAACACCAAGACGTCTTACTTAACACCAAGACGTCTTACTTAACATCAAGACGTCTTACCAAACACCAAGACGTCTTACTTAACACCGACATGTCTAATCAAACACCAAGACGTCTTACTTAACACCAAGACGTCTTACTTAACACCAAGACGTCTTACCTAACACCAAGACGTCTTACTTAACACCAAGACGTCTTACTTAACACCGACAAGTCTAATCAAACACCAATACTTCTTGCCAAACACCGAGGCGTCTTACCAAACACCGAGACGTCTTATTAAAACACCGAGACTTCTTACCATTCATCGATACGTCTTACCTAACACCAAAACGAAGATCAGGCCCATTAGAAACGTGTGCAAACTGACGTTCTTGTAACAGTCTCTCATACATGACTTACAGTTCTTCCAGCCCACTTCTTTAGTTCATCTTTTATTTTTACCTCGCTTCCTATCAGGATGAAGTGTCTGTTGTAGACGCAAGTACAATACAGGTCATCGCTTGGCCCCGGGACCCCAGCTGAGAAAGCGTTCAATGGTCTCCCTGACCTTCCTAAGGGATCGCGGCCTTGCGGACATATCATTTTGTCTGGGAAGGGAGGGGCGCCATAAGTCAAGGTTTAAGAGACGCAGTGCTACAAATTGGAATGTGAGAAGTGAGCAGAAATGGAAACTATCAAATCCACGTAACACTCCATCGACAACCTTGTCACACGATACGATGGCAACATCTGAATGTAGCCCTGGGGCAACTTTGGAGTTAAATGTGGTAACTTCAGTACAGTTAATAACCCCCCAGAGGCAACAGAAACTACAAGTGGGTCAAATAGATATAGGTTGTTGATACTGTTATGTAAATGGGAAGACTAAACCAGAGTAGCTTATAATGTGTACCGTAAGATAGGCAATACAGATACAAACACAAAATGATGATCTGTGTGGCTTAATTTAAATACAGTCGAATCCGGTTAATCACACCACCGGATAATCGATCGTACGAGCCGTTTAAAGGGACGAATGTACTTAAACAAATCGTATTATACAGACAAATACAAATAATCGGACTAGTCGTTAATAGGACCAAACCGATCGCGTCCCGATGTGGTCTGGTGAACAGGAGTCGACTGTAAATGTTGGCCTAGTTAAGGTTTCACATGCGTAGAAGAAAGGGAGAGAAGGCTGATTCACTAGCATGGTGTCATTATAGATCAATGTTATAGGAGCTTTTCATTTGACAGTGTCTGAGCAGCTATCATTGTCGACTGGTCGTCTGCAACCGGAACCAGACTCACGACTTAATTCTCATTAAAACGACTTAATTCTCATTAAAATAATTAAATTCTCATTTTTTAAAAAAAGAAAAATTATTTTAAGAATTAAAAACAAAAGATTACAAAGATAGTTTGTGTGAAAACACAAACTCAGAATCGCCCCAATCGCCCCAACGAGTGGTCCACTTAGATAGGTCAAAGGGCAGCTTTCAATATGTTGAAGGAAGAAACTTTTTCCTTTGGTTAAAACTCTGAATTGTGATCTAGCCATTAGAGCACATTCCACTCAAATGCATTATGATGTTTTAAATTATATTCAACTTATAGACATAGTCAATATATTTTCCCTTTGAAAACAAAAGTTAACATTTTTAATTCTACTGGTTGAAGATCTTCCGTATTAAAATAATCTGACGTATTTTTTTTACTATTTATAGCAAATAGTTGTACTTTATGAAAAAAAAAACTGCTTGCTTATTTAATTTAAAAAAATTAAATGATTCACTTTCAGAAAAGAAAAAAAAAGAAAATCGAAAGGTCTCAAATATTGTGATGTGGGATTTCCAATATCTTTTCTAGTTTCTGCAATCTAAACGGGACGGACGGACGACAGACCACATAAAATTAATAGCAACTATTCCCCTTTCGTGGGCCGCTACAAGTGTTCGAGAAAATTAAAAACACTAAATTACACCCCTCCCTTTACACTACACATACATTTTTCTTTTTCATAAACATATACATGTCCGATATATGCAGCTCCGAAGCTGGGTGAGAAGTCAGATGGCTTGAGACTGCGCCGGATGTGTCCCCACGCTAACAAAAAATAATAAAGCACAAGGTGAAAGCTTATGGTGTCGAATGGATTATTGTGTTTGACATTCGCCAATCTTGAACCTAGTAGCGACAGTCACGAATTTCAATATGACAAAACAATATTTATTTCGCAACGGAAAGAAATCTAATCGTCTTTGAATATCACAAGAGAAATGGAACCATAGATCATCCTGTTCATTTCTGTCACGCGATATTCAACATGAAATGGCATTCCAGATGGCGCTTGATGTCTTTCCAAATGAGATCTAGTACACATTCCTATACGATTTACCAGACAAGCAATTTTCACTCACCTTATGACATTTAAGATGCTAGATACTGACACTTGGCTCCCTGACATATGGCAGTTAGCTCAAGTATTGATGTCATTTGACATACGATCTTGTCAGAAAACATCCGGCAAAACAGCTTTTGTTATTTACAGCCACACAACATCTACTCATTGTTTTCAGTGTAGGTCGGTAGGGGATTGGATGGAGTGCTCCTGAGATTTCAACTTGGTCTGAAGCTGATCTTTCTTTATTTTTTGTTAGCGTTACTTGACACCAACAGTCTCGGAGCGAGAACGAGGAGAGAGAGATAAAGGAGAGAGAGAGAGAACGAGAGAGAAACATGAGAGAGAAGAGAGAGAGAGAGAGAAAGAGTGAGAGAAAAAGGAGAGAATAGGGGCGGAAAGGGAGAGAGAAAAAAAAGTGAGGAGAGAGGAGAGAAAGAGTGAGAGAGAGAAAGGAGAGGGAGAGTGAGAGAGAAAAGGAGAGAGGGCGGAGAGAGAGAGGACAGAGAGAGAATTAACAGAGAAAGAGAGGTGAGAGGAAAGAAAGAATGAGTGAGAGAGAGAGAGCCAAGAGAGAGAGTGAGAGAAAGAGGGAGATGCTTATTATATCTACAGATGGGAAACGAACCGAACCCGAACTGTACGACCCGAACTCAAACCGAACCGAATCCGAACTTTAAAACTGATCGGTACGGACCGAACCGAAAGAACCTCTTTAACCGAACTTAACCAACATTTTGCAATATTCTTGTAAGAAAAAAAAATAGTTTTCAGCGAGATAACTTGACATATATTTTTTTGTTGAAAATTCTCCTTGAACCGTGTCTTTGACATCTTGTGTGCGTATCTTTCTTGCAACGTTTTGGGTTGTCTTCTTTTGTTACCATCATACCTATGCAAAGACATTTCAGACATCGTAGAGAATGTTTCTCTTATTTGGGAGAAGTTAGTGGCAGTGACTACAGAGACCACCAGCAGTATGGCTAAATGTCATAGGGAACTGGCAGCAAGACTTATTAGAAAAAGTCTCAAGTCAAACGGAGCCTCGTTGGCAAGGTGTTGGTCAGGACCATGTGATGATGTGTTTAATACTGTAATTTTTATATTTCCAAGCGTTGAACCACAAAACGGTCTACGAATTTTCTGACAAAAATAGAGTCCGAATATGAAGACGTTTTATTTTACAGTGAAGTGCGGGGCTGTTTTTTTTTTTTATATGAGATATGACATTGGAATTTTTATGACGGAGAAATGACAGGAAGTGCCTCAACTTGACGACAGCTTTTGTTGTAGGATTTTGTTTTTCTAAAGTGACATCACATCATATCTAAATAAACTCAATAATAAAGTACAAGAAAAACAAGTTGATTTCGCATGTAGTAGCCGACATAAGGGATTTCTAAACGAAGGGGCGAAACCAATGTTTGCATAATCCTCTATCAGACGAACATCTGGATTTAGTGCTTCGAATTGGCGTCTTATCAGTGCAGTGAGATTTTCAAAGGTTGTTTCTGAATAAACTTCCTACATCCAATGAATTAGTTTAAAATGTGGCCTGCAACACGAGTGTTGGAAATGAAAAGGACCCACAGGCTGAATAACGTTTAGCATCACTGTTAGGTTTTGGCTTATTTCATAATTTCATAAAATAGAACCGAACCCGAACTCGAACTTTAGATCTGACCGAACCGAACCCGAAATATACTTGTCATCGAACTAAACCGAACCGAACCCGAACTTATATCTAACTGAACCGAACCCGAGCTTTAAAAGTTGGGTTCGATTCCCATCTCTAATTATATCCATGGTGTAGACTGTAGATGAAGACTTTGTGAAATGACGTCACCGTTGTCCACTTGGCCATGACGCTTTTATCTGCCTTGGCTGTTGTTTTGGTCTTTTCAGCAATGTTTGCACAAGCGTTGACATTGCAGTGCCATGAAAGGGTCTAGACTCCCAAGAGACACAGTCTATGCTGAAAAGGAGGTGTCCTTAAATCATTCCTTTTGTCCACCTTCAGCTCGCTTTGAATTTAACGTGAAGGGCTAGCATACAAGAGGGGCCTGGATCGCGAACACACCAGAAGTAAGACAAAGGTTGACAACGTTGCAGCGTCTGTTGATGACATTTACAAGTGCCTAAATGTGTTTCAACCATTGGCATCTTTAGCCAGATCAGAGGTTTCAAATGGGAAAAAAAATGCCTCTGGAGACGTCAACTGTCACAGCGGAGTACAAGAACATTGAGTTAGAACAAAACGTGACACTTTCCTTTAAAAAATGTTTCCCCAGCGTTCGCAAAAGAGGAAGTGAAGACACTGATCTATATATTAAAACTTTTTATAAAATAAATAGGAATTTTCATGATCAATGTTTTATTCTAAACAATGAAAATACCGCTACATTACAAAATCCCTCTATAACCTAATAGTAAACATTAATTTGTGTTACAAGCGAAAGGGCTTAGAATTTTGATTTTACAGTGCTTAAAAAATATATGTTTACAAAGCTTAAATCAACTCTTTCTGTCTGTCTGTTTGTCTGTCTGGTAAAAAGTTTATACACGTTATATCTCCAACATTCTATCTCGGATTAAGCTGAAATGTTGCACAATTATGTCCGAAAAATAAGACTAGACTTAAAGAAACAATAGATGGCTATACAATCTTCCATGCTTATAAGCTCTCCACTAGCTGAGTGGTTACCGCGTTGGCTTGAGAAGCTTGAGAAGGCATGAGCCAATGAGTTCGAATTCAGGTTTTTCCACCATTTTTTTTAAATTTTTATAATGCTTTTTTATTGGTAGTCTAGATCAGTGTCTGTCTGTCCGGTGTACAGACTATTGTTAGTCTAGATCAGTGTCTGTCTGGTGTACAGACTATTGGTAGTCTAGATCAGTGTCTGTCTGTCCGGTGTACAGACTATTGGTAGTCTTGATCAGTGTCTGTCTGTCCGGTGTACAGACTATTGTTAGTCTAGATCAGTGTCTATCTGTCCGGTGTACAGACTATTGGTAGTCTAGATCAGTGTCTGTCTGTCCGGTGTACAGACTATTGGTAGTCTAGATCAGTGTCTGTCTGTCCGGTGTACAGACTATTGTTAGTCTAGATCAGTGTCTGTCTGTCTGGTGTACAGACTATTGTTAGTCTAGATCAGTGTCTGTCTGTCCGGTGTACAGACTATTGTTAGTCTAGATCAGTGTCTGTCTGTCTGGTGTACAGACTATTGTTAGTCTAGATCAGTGTCTGTCTGTCCGGTGTACAGACTATTGGTAGTCTAGATCAGTGTCTGTCTGTCCGGTGTACAGACTATTGGTAGTCTAGATCAGTGTCTGTCTGTCCGGTGTACAGACTATTGTTAGTCTAGATCAGTGTCTGTCTGTCTGGTGTACAGACTATTGTTAGTCTAGATCAGTGTCTGTCTGTCCGGTGTACAGACTATTGTTAGTCTAGATCAGTGTCTGTCTGTCTGGTGTACAGACTATTGTTAGTCTAGATCAGTGTCTGTCTGTCCGGTGTACAGACTATTGGTAGTCTAGATCAGTGTCTGTCTGTCCGGTGTACAGACTATTGGTAGTCTAGATCAGTGTCTGTCTGTCTGGTGTACAGACTATTGTTAGTCTAGATCAGTGTCTGTCTGTCTGGTGTACAGACTATTGTTAGTCTAGATCAGTGTCTGTCTGTCTGGTGTACAGACTATTGGTAGTCTAGATCAGTGTCTGTCTGTCTGGTGTACAGACTATTGTTAGTCTAGATCAGTGTCTGTCTGTCTGGTGTACAGACTATTGGTAGTCTAGATCAGTGTCTGTCTGGTGTACAGACTATTGGTAGTCTAGATCAGTGTCTGTCTGTCCGGTGTACAGACTATTAGTAGTCTAGATCAGTGTCTGTCTGTCCGGTGTACAGACTATTGTTAGTCTAGATCAGTGTCTGTCTGTCCGGTGTACAGACTATTGTTAGTCTAGATCAGTGTCTGTCTGTCTGGTGTACAGACTATTGTTAGTCTAGATCAGTGTCTGTCTGTCTGGTGTACAGACTATTGGTAGTCTTGATCAGTGTCTGTCTGTCTGGTGTACAGACTATTGGTAGTCTTGATCAGTGTCTGTCTGTCTGGTGTACAGACTATTGGTAGTCTAGATCAGTGTCTGTCTGTCTGGTGTACAGACTATTGGTAATCTAGATCAGTGTCTGTCTGTCTGGTGTACAGACTATTGGTAGTCTAGATCAGTGTCTGTCTGTCTGGTGTACAGTCTATTGGTAGTCTAGATCAGTGTCTGTCTGTCCGGTGTACAGACTATTGGTAGTCTAGATCAGTGTCTGTCTGTCTGGTGTACAGACTATTGGTAGTCTTGATCAGTGTCTGTCTGTCCGGTGTACAGACTATTGGTAGTCTTGATCAGTGTCTGTCTGTCTGGTGTACAGACTATTGGTAGTCTTGATCAGTGTCTGTCTGGTGTACAGACTATTGGTAGTCTAGATCAGTGTCTGTCTGTCTGGTGTACAGACTATTGGTAGTCTTGATCAGTGTCTGTCTGTCCGGTGTACAGACTATTGGTAGTCTAGATCAGTGTCTGTCTGTCCGGTGTACAGACTATTGGTAGTCTGTCTGGTGTACAGACTATTGTTAGTCTAGATCAGTGTCTGTCCGTCTGGTGTACAGACTATTGGTAGTCTAGATCAGTGTCTGTCTGGTGTACAGACTATTGGTAGTCTAGATCAGTGTCTGTCCGGTGTACAGACTATTGTTAGTCTAGATCAGTGTCTGTCTGTCTTGTGTACAGACTATTGGTAGTCTAGATCAGTGTCTGTCTGTCTGGTGTACAGACTATTGGTAGCCTAGATCAGTGTCTGTCTGTCCGGTGTACAGACTATTGTTAGTCTAGATCAGTGTCTGTCTGTCCGGTGTACAGACTATTGGTAGTCTAGATCAGTGTCTGTCTGTCTGGTATACAGACTATTGGTAGTCTAGATCAGTGTCTGTCTGTCCGGTGTACAGACTATTGTTAGTCTAGATCAGTGTCTGTCTGTCTGGTGTACAGACTATTGGTAGTCTAGATTAGCTATGTCATTGAACAAGAAAATAGTTTTAAAATACTTTTTAAAAAGGCTTATATATTAAGCGTACTTGTATCAATTAGTTTTGATCAAGCATGTAATTTAATTTCTAATATATCTAGACCAGTGATGCCTAACCTAATTGACCCTAGGGCCATTTTAATTACCAGCACTCGTTTTGCGGGCCGCATGACCGAAAAGGTACAACAACACAATGAAAATGGCTTGAAACTATTTGATTAGAAACCCGCGGATCTAGTTATTCTAATAAAATACTCAGAAAGACACAGTCCTCTTTCCATATGGAAGGACAAATTTGTAGAAATGCTCCTTCTTCCCTAATGCTATTAGAGCATGGAATGGGTTGCCTGAGCCAGCCAGGAAAACCAGTGACTTGGCAGAATTTAACTCTTTCTCTCCTAATTGACGATACCATCGTTGATTTGACCTCATTAAATTAAATTAATGTTTCATTCTATAAACTACACAAAGAGCATGCATTTCCCTTTGATTCTAGACCAAATAAAATATTTTCTGATAACAAACGAGAAAGTTATTCAACGTTAACAAGGGAGTGAACTAGTCATGAGCAAAATGAAGAATTCAGTCAGAATGTGGAAAAATAATTACGGAGAGAAATAGTTAGGTCATTGGTTAACATGCATGACTAGATGCATGAAGCGTAGGACATAGTCATCTTCTAATATAAGATAGGAAGACTTACATTGAGTAGTGAGATATTTGAAGTTTATCTTTTATTTACGCGTCCTAAAATGGCTTCATTTCTCTACTTACAATTGTGAGCAACATTGTAGCCAGCTTTACAACTGACTCATTTTCTGGCCTCTTTTGGGGTAAATATTCTCATTGATCGTCCAATCTCTAGGCGTAGTTTAACCAATCTTTATTTGTGCTTAAACCAAGAAAGCCGTCAAGTTTGGATTATAATCCCGCTTTTAACCCTATATATATATCATGGGCGTAGCCAGGATATATTTTTCGGGGGGGGGGGGATTTAGACCCGATCTCTATAACTGATTCCTGAAATCTGTCTTAGCCATCTTTGTTGAGCCACATTTAGTGTTTTTCAATTTCGGCAGATGACTTTTCACTGCACTTTATTAATTGAGTCCCGCCACTGGTAGAAATGTGTAACCTCTCTTGAATACGTTCTTGGAATTAGGTGACTGTAGTTTGCTTTAGATTCTATATCGAAAAGGGAAGTTTTCTCGCCAAAATTATCTGTTGGGGGGTTTTAAACTAAAAATTCTAAGGACTTAGTTGTTGTTTTTTTAAATTCAAAAGCCCATATAGCTACGGTCATAGAATTGGGTAACCCTAACCCTAACTTCCTGCGGGCCATACCCGGCCCATGACGCGGTGACATCCGACCCTTCGAAAGTTCTACCAACAATGCAGAATTAAGCCGCAGAGAAACAGTTCCAATGAAATAGAGGTGTTGTTTTTAATGAAGTTCTGCTGCCCGTGAAACGTGGTCCGGAAATTCAAAGGCCTCCGGGACGGACAAGGTTGTACATCACTTAGATTCTTTAAAAAATCGCAGAAAAAAAGTTTGAGGATGCTTTTGATTTAGTCAAAACTATTTCCTAAATGTTTGTAATGGTTAGGCTTAGAACGAATGAAATTATAAGGAGTTTAAATTTCTAAATAACAAACTGTTGAAATGTATGTTTAATGGCACCAAGTCAACACTCATGATTCTAGATAAGTGAACTGTGTAAGAAAACACTAACAGCTACTTGTGCCAGAGTACGTCATCAGTGATACGCAAGGAAACGAGTTGGACACAATGTAATTAGGTTTATGGCGTAAAGTACAATTGACTGACATTGTTTTAGGCCTGGTCACAAACAAGCACCAATGTAGGTGATGTCTTGATGAAATGGAGTAGATGTCGTCTGCCAGATACTAATATAGGTCAAGGTCGTAGTTTTAGGTATGCAGAAATACGACCCCAGGGGAGTTTTTTTTTTTAAAAGTCTAACGCGTACAGGTGGTGAGAAAGTGTATTACAGAGAGGAGGGCGAGGGCGAAGAAAAAAAAAAGGGGGGGGGATTTAATGAAAATTTTGAACAATAAAAATGTACACCATGATTATGTTGCTTTCAAAAAAATGTTTAAAAAATAAATTGTTTAACTTAGTAATGACTAAAGAAATTGAAATGGTGAAGGATTATACTGGATAGCAAGAGAAGGCGCTGTCAGCTCCGTAAAATGTATTTTCATTGATAGCATGTCATTTTTTGTAGGAAAAAAATAAGAGGAAATAGTATAAAACTGCTTTGACCTACATTTGTGTTTGCAAAAGAAGAAAAAAAAAGTCATTTACTGAACAGGGCAATGGGGGCAGTCATGGTTGTTCAAGTGAGACCAATCGTTATAGAAGGGCCTGCAACGTCACAACCTGTGGGCAATTTAGACCAATAACTCGTGGCCACGACACAGGTGTGTATGACGTGGCAAAGAGCTGTTTCTAAGGCCCACAGTTAAGGAGGATCTCATGATGTATGTCATCTGTTTTTAAGGCCCACGGTTAGCGAGGGTCTTATGATTTAAATTGTAAATGATCCATAGGCACTTGGAAAATAGATTTAACTGTTTTATTTAGGTTAATTGAAATGTCTCGGGTTCGAATCCTGATGTTTTATGGACTTACGGTGAAGATAGAGTGAGTTACTTTTTCTTACTTAATACATTTTAAAGTATTTGTCTGGCGTCAATGTCTGGATTCTAAACTTCGACACTTTATATAGTGACACGAATGACATTGACAATGAGAAAATCTCTAGAGCTAAAACAGTCACCCATCGTGTCATACGCCCATGTAACGGTGCTGACATTTGGCGAGCGTTTTATTTATGACATTTGAACAGCCTACCTTCAGTGGCCAGCAGGTAACACAGAAGAAAGTAGGACGACTTCAGAGTCCAGGTGTCCATTTAGGCAGGCTGATCCAGGTCACACTTTGGTCTTATCTGTAGGTAATAAAATGAACAAATCGTTAAATTCTCACCATTTCAAGGAGCTCTTTACGTGTACCATATGTGTGCATAGGTGAGCAAGAACATACACATCAACATAATAACATACACATCAACATAATAACATACAAATCAACATAATAACATACCAATCAACATAATAACATACATACGAACATTGTTACATACTGACACAATGATGCAGTGGGACTCGATGCATTTAAGTTCTAATCATGTCATTAAGCGGCTATGCGAATAAGCGGACTTCTAAAATGGAATAGTTTCAATAGAGAATATATTCGTGTAGTGTGAAATGAAGCAAGTTATGCAGTTATAGGACCTTGCTGTTAATGCGGGATCCCAAGTGAAAACAAAAAAGTCGCAAGACAATATAAACAAGACATATGAACGTTGATAACTGAACGCTTGTGTATGAGTATTACATTCATTTAATTAGTTAGTATTCACCTTTCTCTTCCCTCCCCCTGTTGTTTTAATCTCTTTCTCTCTCTGTGTTTTCTTTTTTCTCAGTGTCGCTCTAGTCACTCTAGTGTAAATAGGGTACTATAGGGGCCACTCTAGTGTAAATAGGGTACTATAGGGGCCACTCTAGTGTAAATAGGGTACTATAGGGGCCACTCTAGTCTTAATGTCTCATTCTCTCTATCTCTCTTTCACAGTAGTGTCTTTTGCTCTCTGTCTTCTCTCTTTCACAGTAGTGTCTCTTTCTCTGTCTTCTCTCATTCACAGTAGTGTCTCTTTCTCTGTCTTCTCTCTTTCACGGTAGTGTCTCTTTCTCTGTCTTCTCTCTTTCACAGTAGTGTCTCTTTCTCTGTCTTCTCTCTTTCACAGTAGTGTCTCTTTCTCTGTCTTCTCTCTTTCATTCTCTCTTATCTCTGCCGTCTCCCTTTAATTTCCTCTTATCTTTCTCTCTTTAAAAAAAACAACTATAACTATTTAATCTGTAGGCGACAGACATATACTATGAATCACGCGGAAACTTCACAATTTTGGCTGCAGCCCCTCAGAATAATGAGAAAAATGTAATTTATAGAGCGTTGTCGACAGGCCTAATGTAGATTCAAGGCGCAATGAACACATTAAAAGCTTAAGAAAGAGCGAGCTCCAAATCTTTGGCCCATTTACTAAAAAGGCCCGTAACCGTAATTATGTACAGACGTTATGTCCAAGGAGCGCTGAGCCGTCTGGGGCACATACTGAGTTATATGAGTTAATTCAAGTAAGAGGGTTTCACATCACTATAGATGCTATGGTGACAAAGTGTGGTCAATTAATGACAAAATGTGGTCAATTTGTGACAAAGTGTGGTCAATTAATGACAAAATGTGGTCAATTTGTGACAAAGTGTGGTCATTTTGTGACAAAGTGTGGTCAATTAATGACAAAATGTGGTCAATTTGTGACAAAGTGTGGTCATTTTGTGACAAAGTGTGGTTAATGTGACAAAGTGTGGTCAATTAATGACAAAATGTGGTCATTTTGTAACAAAGTGGGGTCATTTTGTGACAAAATGTGGTCAATGTGACAAAGTGTGGTCAATTAATGACAAAATGTGGTCATTTTGTAACAAAGTGGGGTCATTTTGTGACAAAATGTGGTCAATGTGACAAAGTGTGGTCAATTAATGACAACATGTGGTCATTTTGTGATAAAGTGTGGTCATTTTGTGACAAAGTGTGGTCAATTAATGACAAAATGTGGTCATTTTGTGACAAAGTGTGGTTAATGTGACAAAATGTGGTCAATGTGACAAAGTGTGGTCAATTATTGACAAAATGTGGTCATTTTGTGACAAATTGTGGTTATTTTGTGAAAAAGTGTGGTCAATGTGACAAAGTGTGGTCAATGTGACAAAGTGTGGTCAATTAATGACAAAATGTGGTCATTTTGTGATAAAGTGTGGTCATTTTGTGACAAAGTGTGGTCATTTTGTGACAAAGTGTGGTCAATGTGACAAAATGTGGTCAATTAATGACAAAATGTGGTCATTTTATGACAAAGTATGGTCATTTTGTGACAAAGTGAGGTCAATGTGACAAAATGTGGTCATTTTATGACAAAGTATGGTCATTTTGTGACAAAGTGTGGTCATTTTGTGACAAAGTGTGGTCAATGTGACAAAGTGTGGTCAATTAATGACAAAATGTGGTCATTTTGTAACAAAGTGGGGTAATTTTGTGACAAAATGTGGCCATTTGGTGACAAAGTGTTGTCATTTTGTGACAAAGTGTGGTCAATGTGACAAAGTGTGGTAAATTTGTAACAAAGAGTGGTCAATTTGTAACAAAGTGTGTTCAATTTGTGACAAAGAGTGGTCAATTTGTAACAAAGTGTGTTCAATTTGTGACAAAGTGTGTTCAATTTGTGACAAAGTGTGTTCAATTTGTGACAAAGTGTGTTCAATTTGTGACAAAGAGTGGTCAATTTGTAACAAAGTGTGTTCAATTTGTGACAAAGAGTGGTCAATTTGTAACAAAGTGTGTTCAATTTGTGACAAAGAGTGGTCAATTTGTAACAAAGTGTGTTCAATTTGTGACAAAGTGTGTTCAATTTGTGACAAAGTGTGTTCAATTTGTGACAAAGTGTGTTCAATTTGTAACAAAGTGTGTTCAATTTGTGACAAAGAGTGGTCAATTTGTAACAAAGTGTGTTCAATTTGTGACAAAGTGTGTTCAATTTGTGACAAAGAGTGGTCAATTTGTGACAAAGAGTGTTCAATTTGTGACAAAGTGTGGTCATTTTGTGACAAAGTGTGGTCAATGTAACAAAGTGTGGTCACTTTGTAGATGATTCTTGCACTACAAGGGAGCCAATGGAGCACACGGCATCAGTCGTAAGAACCGAGTCTAGATTGACGTTAAACAACAAAAACATTTAAAACAAACCTAATAGCGGCTTTTCCACTTACGGGGGCCGCTAACAAGATTACAAAGAGAGTTTGTGTTGTAACACAAACTCAGAGGCGGCCCCCGTCGGAATCGGATCCCTGTCGGATCCGCCTATTCGCAAGGAATATTTATTGTCAAAAGTAATAAGGTTTCAAAGATTCAATTGGCGTTTTAAAAAAAAATTTTTTTCTGTAAAATGTTTGACATGTTTTGGATGCTCCTTCAAGGTTAAAGCTAATTTACTTCCTTATCCAAACCTCCCCCTGGACGACAGGGGATGGCAGCGAACAGGGTATGAAACCCGGACCGTCGAGATAATAAGTCCAGCGCGCTAACTGCATGACCGGGGCATTGCTGTTAACTTAATAACAAACTAATAGCCTATTATTGATAAAGAGATATATTACACATTACGGCATGACAACTACCGGATATGTAGGCCTACAATATGTCAGACGAGCGATTTTAGATAATCTTTTGGTATTGATTTGTAATGGAAAAAAAAAAGAAAAGATCAAGGCTTGTACTTCGGCAACGTCTGCTCGATGTCCTAGCACAGATACCAACAGAGCTATTGGCATTTTCATTTAAATTTTCATTTAAATGGAACTAGAAGGAGGATGTAGATCTACCTAAATTAATTTTCTGATTTATCACTCTTAAGATTTATATCTACTAGATCTAGATCTAAAATATAAATTATGAAAAATGTAGATGTAGTTTAGATAAGAATTATGTAAAACAAAAGACCTAGATAATCTATTAATAGACTGAATTCAATATTAAATTTAAAAATAGTAGATTAGTTTTAGTATTTTATAACATTGCAATATTGATCTAGACAAAAATCTAGCTCTAGTGTAAAAATATAGATTATATCTTTTTTAAATACGAGATTACGAGGTTTAATAAACATTACTTTACCGAGTTATTTTAGCTATTCATTTAAAGAATTTATTCCATATGACGTCAAAGGAAAAAAATCCACTACGTCACACTGCCTAGTTAGACTAACAATGTCTTTATCAATACTAGCAGGCTCTCGAGGGTTCATAGACTTTGGTGCACCGAGTTATTTTAGCATTTCATTTAATGAATTAACTACATATTACGTCAATGGAAAAAAAATCAATTACGTCACAATTGCCTAGTTAGACTAAAAAATGTCATCAATACGAGCAGGATGTCGAGGGTTCATAAACATTGGTGCACCTAGTGAGTTCTTTTAGAAATTCATTTAAAGAAATAACTCCATATGAAGGAAAAAAATTCCATTACGTCACAATATGTATGTAAGTATATATATATATATATATAATAAATTATAATATAATAGATATAATAGATTGTTCCGGATGTTTATCTCTATATATGTAGTGAGATAATATAAGAATTCCAGATAAATCAAATACCGTTAATTTTTTTTTCTAAAATTTTTGGGATGGTCTCGTATGAAAATTAGATCTACCTTAGTCTTGTGGAGAGATTTTCAAACCATGCTTTGGTGTTAGGAAGTTGTTTTCCTTAACAATCGGAACATAGTATTAACGATAATTAGATTTTCTAACGTTTTAGTTAGAAAATTAAATGTTGTGTAAGAGAGAAGTGCGATTTTACATAAATAAAGTTTTAAAAATTTCCATTAAAAATCCGGAACAACCAATTTTTGTAAATGTGAAGAATATTATCTGTTTTATTTATTAGAAGAGGGATTTCAAACAGTTATTTTGCGTTAGTAGATTTTTCATATAAAATTCGAAACATTTTTGGCGACGATTTGTAAAAAAATTAAAGTAATGTAGATTGATTTCTTTTTCACAACAAAATCCGGAACATTCTTAACCAAATAAACAACTTTTGTTATGTTTCGGCAAGAGAATTAACTGTAAAATGAGTCTAAAAAGTGATTTTCAATAATCGTTTCTAGTAAATTACTTTCTTATTTTAAAATTCTGAACAATCTATTGTCGACATTTTTGAAAAAATAAAGTCATTTGACATAAATTTGTTTTAAGTTTAAAATACGGAACAATTTGATATCGATAAATAAACTATAGTGACCTATGTCAAAGAATATAAGAGTATTATTAGTCAATTATGCAATTTCAAACAATCATTTTTATTTTTTATACAACAATATCCGGAGCAACTTTATAGTTAATGAGATATAAGTCAGTATAGAGATTTTCATTTTACATGTATATGCCATTTACATTAAAAAACCGGAACAACATGTGTTTTTGTTTAATAAGCATGGAAATTAAATGTAATATAAGTAAGAAGAGCAAACAAACATTGGTTGGCATTGATTAAAAAATAAAACCGGAACAATCTATTATATATACTTAAAACTTTTGAGATGTTTCGGAAGGAACATTAAAGGTTAATTCAGATTTTCAATAGCTTTTAGAGTTGTTGTTTTTGTTATGTAAACGTGACAGACAAACCGACCGGCAAACAAAACGCACAAAAATAAGCGTCTTTTATACTGATGTGGGCACTAAACAAAAAATAAATAAATTATGATTATTTTAAAAATACCGATTGGTATTTGGTTGTTCTGCTACTGCACGAAAGTCGCTGCAAAAGAGTCCATTTTTTAAAATGTGCGTGATATTTACATACAAAGTGCATTATTAGCCTTTATAAAAAAAAATATATTTTCTTTTAATTTTAGCAGCAAGTTGACCAGAAAAAACATCTTTAACTATTATTTATATTTGTTGTGAACATTTCTTGTACTATATAAATATATTCAAATTAATGATATTTAAAATACACAAAAAATGTTCGTTCTTTGTTAACATACTAGAACAGTGCCTCCCTTACATTTATGTAATTGTTTTAGAATTGTTGTATTTTTATGAAAAAAAACTCGCCTGCATAATAAATTTTATAAATTAAATGATTTGCTTTTAGAAAACCAAAAGTAGCCGTTGCACCTAAACTTTTCAAGCTGCATCGCATGGTGAAAAAATATTTTTCATTTCTCTTCTAGTTTTCGAGATTTGAATGTGACAGACGGACAGACTGACATTTTGCACAAACCTAATAGCGGCTTTTCCCCTTACGGGGAGCCTCTAAAAATACATTTTTAAAAAAATCAGTACCTCCATTTTACAACTAGGAATATAGTATAATAAAATATAAAAAAAAGTTTAGTTCAAAACCGTGATTTTGCCACGTCCGCTGCTTGAACGAACAATGTTACTCCTTCAGTCAGCGGGCTATACAAACTTGTGCAATTATTTATTGGTACTTTCATTATATGAACATCTAGATCTAGAACCAGTTCTAGACTTTAGATCTAGTTTAGATCTGGATCTAGATCTACTTCTAGACATAAAACCTAGACGTAGCCTATATAAGATTTAGGCCTACGTAAAACTAAAGCCAAGCTTAGATAATCTTTAAATAAACTTGAAGCAACTACGGCTGACTACGCCATTTTTTCATTGAACCATTCCAATGCTAGGCCTTAGAGCTTAAAGACAATGCGCAAGAGTTCCTGAACATTAATTTATTTAACTCTTGATTCAATAATGCCTTACATTCGGAAATTCCAGAACGTGATAGTCTTTTCAAGAACGCGATAATCCTTTCAAAATCGATGTTGGCTCTAGTTCTCAAGCCAAATTTACATTTACTTATTTTTTACTTTAAAAAATTATAACGGACAAACTAGAATTTCCCACCATGTGGCCAACGAGCTATAATTCTTTTCTCAGCGACATACATCAATTTCTAGGAAAATCGTTAAAGCTGTTTTTTAGATCAGCGTTCCAGGTTCCATGAAGTTTTGACTTGAATAGAGGTATTGTAATAAAAAGGAGTGAATGTTATATAAGCTAAAAACATTGTTATATAGTGCAGTGCTGATGTGTGAAGCTGAAGACTGCTATATAGTTCAGTGCTGCTAAAGATTGTACACAATTCTTTTGACTAAGTTTTTAACCAGAAAGTCAATCGTCTATTATCTTAAAGAAAAGAAAATGTGCCGATGTTATTCTGTTAAATGTATTCAGTATGTCTAACAGCAGGACACATGCATAGATCTGATGACTATTGTAAGAAAGAACTAACATTTCGTAGAGAGATCATCTTGCCTCTATACCCAGACCCATACTTGGTATTTTTGTCTTTTTCTCCCATTTAACCTTTCTTTTTTTAAAATTAGATCATCATTTTTTATTACATCAACTCACTCTGTCTGTCTGTCAGGTCAAAAGTTTGTACACGTTATTTCTCTCACGCCCAATCTATTAGAAATGTAATTACTTACAAAACTAATTGATACAATTACAGTTCGTATAAGCTTTTTTTTTTAAAAGTATTTTTAAAATGTTTTTTTTTTCTTTTACTGTTCTATTTGACCAAACATTATACCCCAATGTTGACATATTTATAGACCTCGTTGGTTTCTTGGCTGCATGGCCGTGTGGCAAGCGCGCTGGACTGTCGCTCTGTGGTCTCGATGGTCCCGGGTTCTTACCCTGTTCCCGTCGTCCTGCGGGAGGTTTGAACTAGGATGTAGACTATCTTCACACCTGAAAGAACATTTTACACACATTTTACATGAACAAGTAAAAAAAAGTAATGTTTACATGACAACACACACACACACACCTTTCAATGACGTGGAGCACAGACAGTGTATACAATTAATGGGGTATATTGACGCCAAACTAAATGTTTATATTTAGACTTGCATAAATATGCACCAATGAGACCACTAACACGCCATGTTTTTATTAAACACGTGATCAATGAATTGGGCTCCTGGACCGGATACACTAAAGGGAATTTTGTAATAATATTTATGTCAGACACACCCCTGTCGAATTTCAAGTATGGCGTCATTGTGTTTTGGAAATAGAACACCAGAAAGTGTAGCTCGAAGTTTCTCAAAAGTGTACATGACCTTGGAGGTTGATTTAAAAAAAAACATCACATTCGTTTAGTAATTGAATCCAGTACTGACAAGGCTGTTCTGTAAACGGGACAAGACAGTCCCCTCAACTCAGAATGCTGTTACCTGTATCTTGTCGTTAGGAGAATGGGTCTGAAAACTAGTTCCTTGATGTGCGTTACCTGTGACCTTCCAGCCTTTAAGACATAGTCCTCTTCCTTAAGTTCGATGGCTTGAGAGCCACCCAAGCGTTAAATGTAACGCAGTTACCCCTGGTGTTCTCGTAACATAATATTAAGTCAGAGGGTCTATCATTAAGCGGCTCCTTGATCTCTGAATGTGTCCCAGAGCACGATAGTATCTCAGATAATTCCACACTTTAGATTTGATTACATCATTGGGTCTACAAGCCATTGACAATATATCCGCATAATATTTGGCAACATAATTTACTGCGACCTGGAGGTCAAGGTAACCCAAAACGTTTGTAAACAATGATTTGTATAAGATGTATGAAGAACTTGCTAGTTGGACATTTCAAACAGACAGAGGCTCGGACTATGTTTTTGAAATATTTGAGAAGCCCTGACTACTTACACTACAGGCCCACGTGAGAAATCTAGTTATAAGCCAAGAATTAAAGTTGAGATAAGAAAAAAATGTTTTAAAGGCATATCATAACCCACCATTTCCCAGACTTCCCAGATTCTTGAATTGCCAAATAGTTTTGTAGCGCCTCCCATTCCACCCTTCATACAATCGTTGTCTCCCAATCCATTACGGCAAAATGATCTACATTCGAGTAATATATTCTAATGTCTATCTTGTCTTTATCCGCCCCCGTATGGAAAAGCTACTATTGGTTTTATGTCTGTCTTCACGTCTGTCACGTGTAGATCTTATGGCGTTATGAAAATTGATTTCACCACAGCAAGTATCGTGATGTTATTAAATGCAACGGTTACTTTCTGTCTTTTGAGAGCGAAGACTTTTTTGTAATGCATACACATTGTTTTATATTGCACATTGTTGTATATTGCACATTGTTTTATATTACACATTGTTTTATATTGCACAATGTTGTATATTGCACATTGTTTTATATTACACATTGTTGTATATTGCACATTGTTTTATATTACACATTGTTGTATATTGCACATTGTTGTATATTGCACATTGTTTTATATTGCTCGTTGTTGTATATTGCACACTGTTTTATATTGCACACTGTTTTATATTGCACACTGTTTTATATTGCACATTGTTTTATATTGCTCGTTGTTGTATATTGCACACTGTTTTATATTACACATTGTTTTATATTGCACATTGTTGTATATTGCACATTGTTTTATATTACACATTGTTTTATATTACACATTGTTTTATATTACACATTGTTTTATATTACACATTGTTGTATATTGCACATTGTTTTATATTACACATTGTTGTATATTGCACATTGTTGTATATTGCACATTGTTTTATATTGCTCGTTGTTGTATATTGCACACTGTTTTATATTACACATTGTTGTATATTGCACATTGTTTTATATTACACATTGTTGTATATTGCACATTGTTGTATATTGCACATTGTTTTATATTGCTCGTTGTTGTATATTGCACACTGTTTTATATTGCACATTGTTTTATATTAAACATTGTTTTATATTGCACATTTTTTTAAATATTGTACATTGCTTTACACACACACACAGGCAATACTTTCAAAAAGTTGTTAAAACATTTCTAGTGTAGAGTGTAGACGGTCGGACCTCCATCGTTGGTCCCATGTTTAACACTTACTCACAAAGTGTTTTCAGCTAACCGCCTTTGTTTCCCCCTAACTAAAGTCAGGTACTTATTAGAGATAAATGGATTCAACAGCGCCCTAAAAATCATGAACCCCCGACCCTGGGTTCAGAAACTAAGCGCTTGTCCTGATACTACTTCACTTAGTCTAATGTGAGTACGAAAACATCCAAGGGACACAACAATGTAACCATAAAATACTTGATCAAACTCGTGAAGAAAACTTCTTGAAAACTTGAATAGTGTTGTTTAATCAAGCACACAAAAGCGCACATCCTTGCTGTCAAACAATTGGAAGATGTGGTCGCTGTGCTAATACCGGTGTCCTTAGTTATTTGATGACGAGATTAAAAAAATATGAACAAGATAAAAAAGTTAATCACTTTATATTGCCATGCCTGATTGCTATGAGGTATTTTCATTGAGTCCTGTTCGTTCTTTGATCCTTCATTGATAATAAAGAGTTGGTAAACAAGATCTGGAAGTTAATGATTCAATACTGTGAAACATCGACCAATTCAGACGCACATTAAGAACAGACAGAAAGTAGAAAGTCACATGGTTCTGTTTTAGTTTATGTATCGTCTGCTCAAACGAAATAAATTCTAATTTATCCTGGGGATAGGTGATCTATTTTTTGCGGCCCACGAAAGGGGAAAAGACTGTATTAGTTTTGTGTGGAATGTCTGTCGGTCCGTCCGTCCGTCCCGTTTAGATCTCGTAAACTATAAAAGATATTGAAAATCCGACATCATGATATAAGTTCTGATGCAACGGTTACTTTTTTCTTTTCAGAAAGTGAAAAATTTAATTTTTAAAATCAACAATGTAAGCATTTATTTTCATAAAAATACACTATTTTTACAACTATCCACTATAATAGTAACAAACACGGGAGGCTATTTAGTAAGGGAGATGACTATTTACCATATTTTTAACACATTTATGTAAACGGTTTTAGATTTGTTGTCAAAAATTTTTTCAAATGTATTGCTGTATGTAAATTTGTGTGGAAAAACAAACCCATGCAGGAAAAAGGCAGGTTTCAATATTTTCAGAAGAATATCGGTATTAAATTCTATCAGAAGTGGTCCACCCAGGCAGGTAAAACAGCAGGCAATATTTTCAGAAAGAATATCATAATCAAATTCTGTCAAAGGCAAATGACCTATCCATTGGTCTGCTAAACCGTTGGGGCACCACACAACATCTGTCAACCTTCGTTCTCCATTCTTATCTTTCATTTGCCTTTGATAGAATTTCATTCTGATATTCTTTCTGAAAATATTGAAGCCTGCCCTTTTACCTGCCTGGGTTGACCACTTCGGGGGCCGATTTTGAGTTTGTGTTGCCACACAAACTGTCTTTGTAGCCTTGTTAATTTCATGTTACGTTAAAAGTATGTTTTCAAACGAGATTTCCTTGTCCTATGGAATAAGAAATGGATTTTAGGTCTTTTTATTTTTCTGGGTATGTTCATTTTAGAGTTTCATATTAGAAATATTGACAAAAACAAGCAGACACAAAAACACTTTGTTCCCCTAGCAACCAACTCATCGACTAAAACTGATCTATTTGATGAAAACATTTTCAAACATTTCACGTGTTGAGTGAAACTCGTGGGAACGTAGATTTGGTTGCTATAGTTATAAAGTATTTTTGTATGCACAAATTGTAAGACAAATTTCCCCAAGGATAATAAAGATTACTGTTATTTTTATTTTTTTTTTTCTTAAATTTGATGAACAGATAAACTTTTTTGTTCTTATGAAACAGACAAGATTTCCCGATGATAATTTAAAAGAGAACGAATATTACAAAGGTAAGAAGTAAATAAATGAATAAATATTAGACTTCAACTGAGAATTTCTTTTAATTAGATAGTAAACACCTTTTAGTAATTAAAATTCTTGTAATACAAAGTTCGGAACAAAATAAACCCAGAAAGCACAAGTTTCAATTAAGGAGCTGAAGAAATCAAATTTACTGGTTGAAATTTTAAACCTAAGTGATGGACAAACTTAATGAGTGAAGCATACCCGGGTAATTAGCTTTAATCATTTGAATAGATGGGAAGACACGAGATCTAGGTCTTAAGAAATACGTCTGCCGTCACTGGTATAACATATCATAGTAGCTGTTAAGTATGATAAATATAATAGTGAAACCAGGGGCGTATGATAAATATGACAGTGAAACCAGGGGCGTATGATAAATATGACAACGAAACCAGGGCGTCACAGCGTTGTGCGCTTTATCAATTGTAAAATGTTGAAGTCAAAACCTCCGCCAGGACGACGGGTAATGGCAGCTGGCAGGGTTTGAACCCTCGACCATTATGACGACCGAAC
This sequence comes from Biomphalaria glabrata, assembly GCF_947242115.1. Lineage (NCBI taxonomy): Eukaryota > Metazoa > Mollusca > Gastropoda > Planorbidae > Biomphalaria > Biomphalaria glabrata. Next base: position 37,858,193 of record NC_074713.1, read on the forward strand.
GACAGTACAGCGTGCAGTACGACGGTTCGGTGAGAAGTTAAGTCAAGATACCTCGCGAATACGAGACGACCTCTTGATCTGCGATCAAGTCCGACACAATGAGCCCAGTGCGTGAGATCAAACCGGAACAATGGAACTCAATGCAAGCCCGGGACGAGGCGGAAAGGCCAGTGGAGTTTGATACAGTGGTACAAGAGTGATACAGTGGTACAAGAGTGATACAGTGGTACAAGAGTGATACGGTGATACAAGAGTGATACAGTGGTACAAGAGTGATACAGTGGTACAAGAGTGATACAGTGGTACAAGAGTGATACAGTGGTACAAAAGTGATACAGTGGTACAAGAGTGATACAGTGGTACAAGAGTGATACAGTGGTACAAAAGTGATACAGTGGTACAAGAGTGATACAGTGGTACAAAAGTGATACAGTGGTACAAGAGTGATACAGTGGTACAAAAGTGACACAGTGGTACAAGAGTGATACAGTGGTACAAAAGTGATACAGTGGTACAAGAGTAATACAGTTGTACAAAAGTTATACAGTGGTACAAGAGTGATACAGTGGTACAAGAGTGATACAGTGGTACAAAAGTGATACAGTGTTACAAGAGTGATACAGTGGTACAAGAGTGATACGGTGGTACAAGAGTGATACGGTGGTACAAAAGTGATACAGTGGTACAAGAGTGATACGGTGGTACAAGAGTGATACAGTGGTACAAGAGTGATACGGTGGTACAAGAGTCATACAGTGGTACAAGAGTCATACAGTGGTACAAGAGTGATACAGTGGTACAAGAGTGATACAGTGGTACAAGAGTGATACGGTGGTACAATAGTGATACAGTGGTACAAAAGTGATACAGTGGTACAAGAGTGATACGGTGGTACAAGAGTGATACAGTGGTACAAGAGCGATACAGTGGTACAAGTGTGATACAGTAGTACAAGAGTGATACGGTGGTACAAGAGTGATACAGTGGTACAAGAGTGATACGGTGGTACAAGAGTGATACAGTGGTACAAGAGTGATACGGTGGTACAAGAGTGATACGGTGGTACAAGAGTGATACAGTGGTACAAAAGTGATACGGTAGTACAACAGTGATACAGTGGTACAACAGTGATACAGTGGTACAAGAGTGATACGGTGGTACAAGAGTGATACAGTGGTACAAAAGTGATACAGTGGTACAAGAGTGATACAGTGGTACAAGTTTGATACAGTGGTATAAGAGTGATACGGTGGTAGAAGAGTGATACAGTGGTACAAGAGTGATACGGTGGTACAAGAGTGATACAGTGGTACAAAAGTGATACGGTGGTACAAGAGTGATACAGTGGTACAAGAGTGATACAGTGGTACAAGAGTGATACAGTGATACAAGAGTGATACGGTGGTACAAGAGTGATACGGTGGTACAAGAGTGATACAGTGGTACAAGAGTGATACGGCGGTACAAGAGTGATACAGTGATACAAGAGTGATACAGTGGTACAAAAGTGATACAGTGTTACAAGAGTGATACAGTGGTACAAGTGTGATACAGTAGTACAAGAGTGATACGGTGGTACAAGAGTGATACAGTGGTACAAGAGTGATACGGTGGTACAAGAGTGATACAGTGGTACAAGAGTGATACGGTGGTACAAGAGTGATACAGTAGTACAAGAGTGATACAGTGGTACAAGAGTGATACAGTGGTACAAGAGTGATACGGTTGTACAAGAGTGATACAGTGGTACAAAAGTGATACGGTGGTACAAAAGTGATACAGTGGTACAAGAGTGATACAGTGGTACAAGAGTGATACAGTGATACAAGAGTGATACAGTGATACAAGAGTGATACGGTGGTACAAGAGTAATACGGTGGTACAAGAATGATACAGTGGTACAAGAGTGATACGGTGGTACAAGAGTGATACGGTGGTACAAGAGTGATACGGTGGTACAAGAGTGATACAGTGGTACAAAAGTGATACGGTAGTACAACAGTGATACAGTGGTACAACAGTGATACAGTGGTACAAGAGTGATACGGTGGTACAAGAGTGATACAGTGGTACAAAAGTGATACAGTGGTACAAGAGTGATACAGTGGTACAAGAGTGATACAGTGATACAAGAGTGATACAGTGATACAAGAGTGATACGGTGGTACAAGAGTGCTCGGTGGTACAAGAATGATACAGTGGTACAAGAGTGATACGGTGGTACAAGAGTGATACGGTGGTACAAGAGTGATACGGTGGTACAAGAGTGATACAGTGGTACAAAAGTGATACGGTAGTACAACAGTGATACAGTAGTACAACAGTGATACAGTGGTACAAGAGTGATACGGTGGTACAAGAGTGATACAGTGGTAAAAAATTTATACAGTAGTACAAGAGTGATACAGTGGTACAAAAGTGATACGGTGGTACAAGAGTGATACAGTGGTACAAGAGTGATACGGTGGTACAAGAGTGATACAGTGGTACAAAAGTGATACGGTGGTACAAAAGTGATACAGTGGTACAAGAGTGATACAGTGGTACAAGAGTGATACAGTGGTACAAGAGTGATACAGTGATACAAGAGTGATACAGTGATACAAGAGTGATACGGTGGTACAAGAGTGATACGGTGGTACAAGAATGATACAGTGGTACAAGAGTGATACGGTGGTACAAGAGTGATACAGTGGTACAAGAGTGATACAGTGGTACAAAAGTGATACAGTGGTACAAAAGTGATACAGTGGTACAAGAGTGATACAGTGGTACAGTACAAAAGTGATACAGTGGTACAAAAGTGATACAGTGGTACAAGAGTGATACGGTGGTTCAAGAGTGATACAGTGGTACAAGAGTGATACAGTGGTACAAAAGTGATACGGTGGTACAAGAGTGCTCGGTGGTACAAGAGTGATACAGTGGTACAAGAGTGATAGTGGTACAGTGTTAAAGGAGAAATATTTGTACAGTCTTGTGTTAGGTGTTGCCAATAGTACAGTTTTGGCTGTGATTTATTGGACATTAAAGTGTTAGGCTATTTTGCGGCCCTGAGTTGTCAGGTTCTTTGAGTTGCTAGTGTAGTGTGGTCCAGTTTGTAGAGAGCTTGATAGTGAGAGTTGTTACAATATATTTTACCTTTGTTTACAGAAGGATGTTTAAGACACGTCTGTTATTTATAAGATAAGATAAGATAAGGCTAGCAATCACATGAAGGCCAATTCGAGAAAAACACAAACAGGGACGTCTTCATATAACCTGACGCCGCAATTTCATGGAGGACCCCAGAGCAGTGGACACCAGCTGGGAAGAGGCTGCAGACGTTAGAAAAAATAAAGTTTCCCTTTCAGACCTTGCGATCTATGGGCGCAAATATCATAAAGTCATATGTTTTTATGGTCAGTGGTTAACAATGGTGTCATGTGGCCAGCACAACGAACAACCACCTTTACCATAAGAATTGGGTGGACTCAGGGCCGCCCTAAAAATCCCGAAATTGAAAGTCCCATCTTGCCGAGATTCGAACCCGGACCCCAGGTTCGGAAGGCAAGCGCTTAACCACTCAGCAACAGCGTCCCTAGACATTGCTTGCCGCCCAATGAGCCAAGCGACACGCGAGAAGGTAAGTTTAAGACCCACTATAGCTCGCCACTCTTAATCTTAAGAAATTTTTGTTTTATTTTACAAATACTTAGCATAAAAAACATTTTAAAAAAATACCTACCAATAATTTCTAGTTACCCTCTTATACAGCGTCTCAAGTTGAACCAAACAGAATGAGTTGAATAGCCTGATTGACTCTGACAACTCTAAACGATAGCTAGATCATTCATGTAGGCTATATTATATAGGTGTTGGAATGCTATCATATATCCAGGCAAGTGATTGTTCAGCAGACGATCTGCCTCAGTTTCGAGATGTTTAGTTTGTAGGATTTCATTGAATAAATTTTCTAATTGAAAACTGAAGACATCTGACAGCAAAGCGTGACTCCTCCAATCATGGACATAGCCACGATTTGTTTCGTGGGGGTGGGGGTGGGGGAGTTTGGTAGGAATTTAGTTCCCCCCCCCCCGGCCATATATATATATATGTATATATATCATGGGCGTAGCCAGGATTTTTTTTCGGGGGGGGGGGGGGTTAGGGGGGATTCCCCCCCCCCCCGCCACCCCCCTCGCGAAAAAAATATTTGTATATATGTATGTGTGTGTGTGTGTTCATAATCTTTTATTACATTCTGACCCTTCATTCTTTTGGAACACGTTTATTGTGCCCTAGAATAGGTTCTTCCTGGAGTTAGTGGAAAAATTGTTGACTCCCCTCCACTGCCAGCAAGGGGCTCTGGGGGAGCTCTAGGAGCTCACCCTAGAGCGGGGCGGAGCCCCGCCGCCAAGCACTATTTCTGGCATATAATGTCAACAAAATGCATATTCTGAGGTATCTACAGTGCATTTTCCTGCTATTAAAAAGTCATATCTCAAAAATGTATGTGCTATTTTTACTGACTAAGACCCTGCCGCGCCGTTCGGCGCATTTGCCGTCAAGCTGTTTCCACAAAAATCTGTCACTGGTAATTTCTGAAGCCTCTTCCCACCTGCTCCGAGGACCTCCATGAATGTGTGGCGCCAAGTTTACTAGGATGTCATCGCAACTCTTATTATGCGTAATTTATTTTGTCGGAGAACATGTCCCGCAAACCTCATGCGACGCTCTGTCACAATTTTACTAAGGGGTCGACTCCCAGTTCCGCATAGGATTTCCTTGATTTAGACCCGATCTCAATAACTAACTCTTAAAATCTGTCTTAGCCATCTTTGTTGAGCCACATTTAGTGTTTTTCAATTTCGGCAGATGACTATTCACTGCACTTTATTAATGGAGCCCCGCAACTGGTAGAAATGTAACCTCTCTTGGATACGCTCTTGGAATCGGGTGACTGTAGTTTGCATTAGATTTTATATCGAAATGAGAGGTTTTATCGTCAAAATCATCTGTTAGAGGTTTTAAACTAAAAATCTCAGGACTTTGTTCTAGTTTTTTTAAATTCAAAACCCCATTTAGCTACGATCATAGAATTTGGTAACTGTAGTTTGCTTTAGAGTAATATTGAAGATAGAGGTTTTCCCACCTCAAAACGCTCTGTAGGGGGATTTTAATTTCAAAACCATCTGGAGGAAAGGAGTTTAAACTCAAAACCCCCAATTCGCTTGGCTACGCTCAAATAATTTTAGTGTGTAATTTGCTTTTTTTTATATTGAAGAGGTATTTTTTTTAGCATCAAACCGTTGTGAAGGGGGATATGAACTCAAAACCCCTTTTGGCAACGCTCATAGCATTTTGAGTCCGTAATTTGCTTTTTTTTTTACATTGATGATGTATTTTTTAACTTCAAACCCCGCTGGCGGGGGGTTTAAACTCAAAACCCATATGGCTACGCTCTTAGATTTTAGAGTGTGTAATTTGCTTTTTTTTTTTATTGAAGATGTATTTTTTAGCTTTAAACTCCACTGGAGGGGGAGTTTAAACTTAAAACTGAGTCAAAACCCATTTAGCTACGCTCATAACATTTTGAGTGCATAATTTGCATTTTTTCCATATTGAAGAGGGGGTCTATCGTAAATTTTGGAGGGGTTTTAAAATCAAAATCTTCCTTAACTGTGCACTTGGAATTTGGGGATTATCGTTTGCATTTTTTGTGTGTTTTGTTTTATAAAAGAGGGGGATTTAACTGCAAAAACCCCTGGTAGGGGGGTTTCAAACTCAAAACCCCCTGGTAGGGGGTTTTAAACTCAAAACCCCCTGTTAGGGGTTTTAAACTCAAAACCCCCTGGTAGGGGTTTTAAACTCTAAACCCCCTGGTAGTGGTTTTAAACTCAAAACCCCTTTATCTGTGCTGGGGCAAGTGACTGTTTAGTATTAAAATCTCACCTAAAATTAACAAAATCAAAGCAAAAAAACATGTCACTAAAGTCCGTCTCCCCCCCCCCCCTCCCCGTGGTAGGGGGTTTCAAACTCAAAACCCCATGGTAGGGGTTTTAAACTCAAAACCCCTTTGGCTGCGCTGGGGCAAGTGATGGTTTAGTATTAAAATCTTACCTAAAATAAAGAAAATCAAAGCAAAAAATCAGTCACTTATGTCCGTCTCCCCCCCCCCCCGAGGGGGGGATTTCATTTCGGGGGGGGGGTTTGAACCCCAAACCCCCCCCCCCCCCCTTAATCTTTATCACATTTCAACCCGTCATTCTTTCGGAAGACTTTTATTGTAACCTAGATTAAGTTCGCCGCCAAGCACGATTTCTGGTATTTAAAACAAAAACAATGCATATTCTGAGGTACCTACTGTACATTATCCTGCTATTTACAAAGTTTAGTTCAAAAACCAAAACTGCTATTCACTGCGACTGGTACACCCCTCTACGCTCATGGAATTTGGTGACTGTAGTTTGATTTAGACTATTAGATTTTATATCGAAAAGGGAAGTTTTATGGTCAAAACCATCTGTTGGGGGGGGGGGGGGGTTTAAACTAACGAATTTCTGGAGGGTTTCTTTTTTAAACAAAATCAAAACCCAAGTATCTGTAGGGTGGATTTTAAACTCAAAACTATCTGAATGGGGGTTTTAAACGCAAAACCCCTCTTGGCTACGCTAATAGAATCTTGTGACTGTTGTTTGTTTTAGTCTTATAATGAATATGTGTCAATGCGATGCGATGTGTCAAGTGATGGTTTAACATTAAAATATCACCTAAAATAAACAACAAAACCAAGTCACAAAGTTCATTCAAAACCTCCATCTGGCTATGCGCCCATGCCTCCAATAATAAACGTTACTTCTCCAATAATAAACGTGACTTCTCCAATGATAAACGTGACTTCTCCAATAATAAACGTGACTTCTCCAATAATAAACCTGACTTCTCCAATAATAAACGTGACTTCTCCAATAATAAACCTGACTTCTCCAATAATAAACGTGACTTCTCCAATAATAAACCTGACTTCTCCAACATAAACCTGACTTCTCCAATAATAAACGTGACTTCTCCAATAATAAACGTGACTTCTCCAATAATAAACCTGACTTCTCCAATAATAAACGTGACTTCTCCAATAATAAACCTGACTTCTCCAATAATAAACCTGACTTCTCCAATAATAAACGTGACTTCTCCAATAATAAACCTGACTGCTCCAATACTAAACGTTGCTTCTCCAATAATAAACGTGACTTCTCCAATAATAAACCTGACTTCTCCAATAATAAACGTGACTTCTCCAATAATAAACCTGACTGCTCCAATACTAAACGTTGCTTCACCAATAATAAACGTGACTTCTCCAATACTAAACGTTGCTTCTCCAATAATAAACGTTGCTTCTCCAATAATAAACCTGACTGCTCCAATACTAAACGTTGCTTCTCCAATAATAAACGTGACTTCTCCAATAATAAACGTGACTTCTCCAATAATAAACGTGACTTCTCCAATACTAAACGTTGCTTCTCCAATAATAAACGTGACTTCTCCAATACTAAACCTCACTTCTCCAATACTAAACCTGACTTCTCCAATACTAAACCTGACTTCTCCAATACTAAACCTGACTTCTCCAATACTAAACCTGACTTCTCCAATACTAAACCTGACTTCTCCAATACTAAACCTGACTTCTCCAATAATAAACCTGACTTCTCCAATAATAAACGTGACTTCTCCAATAATAAACGTTGCTTCTCCAATAATAAACGTGACTTCTCCAATAATAAACCTGACTGCTCCAATACTAAACGTTGCTTCTCCAATAATAAACGTGACTTCTCCAATACTAAACGTTGCTTCTCCAATAATAAACGTGACTTCTCCAATACTAAACCTGACTTCTCAAATACTAAACCTGACTTCTCCAATACTAAACCTGACTTCTCCAATACTAAACCTGACTTCTCCAATACTAAACCTGAGTTCTCCAATACTAAACCTGACTTCTCCAATACTAAACCTGACTTCTCCAATAATAAACCTGACTTCTCCAATAATAAACGTGACTTCTCCAATAATAAACCTGACTTCTCCAATAATAAACGTGACTTCTCCAATAATAAACCTGACTTCTCCAATAATAAACCTGACTTCTCCAATAATAAACGTGACTTCTCCAATAATAAACCTGACTGCTCCAATACTAAACATTGCTTCTCCAATAATAAACGTGACTTCTCCAATAATAAACCTGACTTCTCCAATAATAAACGTGACTTCTCTAATAATAAACCTGACTGCTCCAATACTAAACGTTGCTTCTCCAATAATAAACGTGACTTCTCCAATACTAAACGTTGCTTCTCCAATAATAAACGTGACTTCTCCAATAGTAAACCTGAATTCTCCAATACTAAACGTTGCTTCTCCAATAATAAACGTGACTTCTCCAATACTAAGCGTTGCTTCTCCAATAATAAACGTGACTTCTCCAATACTAAACCTGACTTCTCCAATACTAAACCTGACTTCTCCAATACTAAACCTGACTTCTCCAATACAAAACCTGACTTCTCCAATACTAAACCTGACTTCTCCAATAATAAACCTGACTTCTCCAATAATAAACGTGACTTCTCCAATAATAAACCTGACTGCTCCAATACTAAACGTGACTTCTCCAATAATAAACGTGACTTCTCCAATACTAAACCTGACTTCTCCAATACTAAACCTGACTTCTCCAATACTAAACCTGACTTCTCCAATACTAAACCTGACTTCTCCAATACTAAACCTGACTTCTCCAATACTAAACCTGACTTCTCCAATACTAAACCTGACTTCTCCAATAATAAACCTGACTTCTCCAATAATAAACGTGACTTCTAGAATAATAAACCTGACTGCTCCAATACTAAACGTTGCTTCTCCAATACTAAACCTGACTTCTCCAATAATAAACCTGACTTCTCCAATAATAAACGTGACTTCTCCAATAATAAACCTTACTGCTCCAATACTAAACGTTGCTTCTCCAATAATAAACGTGACTTCTCCAATAATAAACCTGACTGCTCCAATACTAAACGTTGCTTCTCCAATAATAAACGTGACTTCTCCAATAATAAACCTGACTTCTCCAATAATAAACGTGACTTCTCCAATAATAAACCTGACTGCTCCAATACTAAACGTTGCTTCTCCAATAATAAACGTGACTTCTCCAATACTAAACGTTGCTTCTCCAATAATAAACGTGACTTCTCCAATAATAAACCTGACTGCTCCAATACTAAACGTTGCTTCTCCAATAATAAACGTGACTTCTCCAATACTAAACGTTGCTTCTCCAATAATAAACGTGACTTCTCCAATACTAAACCTGACTTCTCCAATACTAAACCTGACTTCTCCAATACTAAACCTGACTTCTCCAATACTAAACCTGACTTCTCCAATACTAAACCTGACTTCTCCAATACTAAACCTGACTTCTCCAATACTAAACCTGACTTCTCCAATAATAAACCTGACTTCTCCAATAATAAACGTGACTTCTCCAATAATAAACCTGACTTCTCCAATAATAAACCTGACTTCTCCAATAATAAACGTGACTTCTCCAATAATAAACCTGACTGCTCCAATACTAAACGTTGCTTCTCCAATAATAAACGTGACTTCTCCAATAATAAACCTGACTGCTCCAATACTAAACGTTGCTTCTCCAATAATAAACGTGACTTCTCCAATACTAAACGTTGCTTCTCCAATAATAAACGTGACTTCTCCAATAATAAACCTGACTGCTCCAATACTAAACGTTGCTTCTCCAATAATAAACGTGACTTCTCCAATACTAAACGTTGCTTCTCCAATAATAAACGTGACTTCTCCAATACTAAACCTGACTTCTCCAATACTAAACCTGACTTCTCCAATACTAAACCTGACTTCTCCAATACTAAACCTGACTTCTCCAATACTAAACCTGACTTCTCCAATACTAAACCTGACTTCTCCAATAATAAACCTGACTTCTCCAATAATAAACGTGACTTCTCCAATAATAAACCTGACTGCTCCAATACTAAACGTTGCTTCTCCAATAATAAACGTGACTTCTCCAATAATAAACCTGACTGCTCCAATACTAAACGTTGCTTGTCCAATAATAAACGTGACTTCTCCAATACTAAACCTGACTTCTCCAATACTAAACCTGACTTCTCCAATACTAAACCTGACTTCTCCAATACTAAACCTGACTTCTCCAATACTAAACCTGACTTCTCCAATAATAAACCTGACTTCTCCAATAATAAACGTGACTTCTCCAATAATAAACCTGACTGCTCCAATACTAAACGTTGCTTCTCCAATAATAAACGTGACTTCTCCAATACTAAACCTGACTTCTCCAATACTAAACCTGACTTCTCCAATACTAAACCTGACTTCTCCAATACTAAACCTGACTTCTCCAATAATAAACGTGACTTCTCCAATAATAAACCTGACTGCTCCAATACTAAACGTTGCTTCTCCAATAATAAACGTGACTTCTCCAATAATAAACCTGACTGCTCCAATACTAAACGTTGCTTCTCCAATAATAAACGTGACTTCTCCAATAATAAACCTGACTTCTCCAATAATAAACGTGACTTCTCCAATAATAAACCTGACTGCTCCAATACTAAACGTTGCTTCTCCAATAATAAACGTGACTTCTCCAATACTAAGCGTTGCTTCTCCAATAATAAACGTGACTTCTCCAATACTAAGCGTGACTTCTCCAATACTAAACGTTGCTTCTCCAATAATAAACGTGACTTCTCCAATACTAAACCTGACTTCTCCAATACTAAACCTGACTTCTCCAATACTAAACCTGACTTCTCCAATACTAACTGTGTCTCCATTAATGAAGCGTGTGTGTGAAACCTCTGAAAGGGGAACTTTAATGTGTCTGTGTCTCGTGTGTCCAGCCTCTCATTATGTCTGTGTGTGTGTCTAAGTGTAATTTTATGTCTCCGTGGGGGCGTGTCTCTGTTTGTGTGTTTGTACATACGTCTCTTCATCTTTGTGTGCGTCTTTCTCTCCTTGACTGTGTGTTTTTGTGTCTGTCTTTGTCTCAGTGTGTCAATGCCTTGCTCATGTGTGTCTCTTCCACAAAGTGTCTGCTTTTCTTTGTCTATGCGTATGTGTGTGTGTCTCTCTCTGTTTGTGTGCCTCTCTTTGTCTTTCTGCGTCCCTCTCATTCTTTGTCTGTATCTGACTCAGTCTGTCTGTGTGTCCTCTGTCTCTGGGTGTGTCTTTCTCCGTGAATGAGTCAGTTCATCTTTATGTGTGTCTCTTTGTGGATATTCGATCTCTACCATGAAAACAATTTCACCTCTATAAAAAAACGCTCATTTCATGGATTTCCTAAACATTTAAATACTTGTAGACTTATTAAAAACAAAGCAAATACTTAACAACTAAATTAAGAAAATGAAAGGGAATGTATGCATTTAATATATTTATAAGGCTCTTGCTGACTGACCCACAACTCATCGCTAATTTTTCGTCTTGAGATAAAAAAAATAATAAAAATAAAAATCAACCTGTTATTACTTGCCTTGTGCCTATAACAAAACAACTTTCACGATCAAAACGGCAGCAGTGAATTTTCCTCAAAACGGAATTTTTATTCGCAGTTTCGTCGATGTTTTAAGGAAGCTGACAAATTCATCAAACGGATGTTTCATGGTCAAACATTCTACTTCCGGATTTGTTGTTTCAACTAGTAATAGAGAGGCTTTAAGTTATTTTGAGATAGAACTGACAGGCGATTCAGTAATTTCCCACTTAAAGGTGCTAAACAAATCAATTAAAAATTAGGGCCTATTCCAGTTCTTCCTGCTATACATATACTTGAGACCCAACAAACTTGTAACAATCAGGGTACGAACTATCAATGACAGAAGGTCCATTTTTTAGGTTCGCCTTCTTTTAACACAATTTATAATGTTTCATTCATAGAAATTATCTAGACTGGAAACCGGAAACAAATTCCTATCCCCGATTGGTCGATTCACAGACCTATATATATACATTTTTATGTACGTAACTCTTTTTAAAGCTCTAAGGGAAGTCGTCCCAATCGATCTTTTCTGTCTTAGAAAAATAATGATCTTTAGTTTTTAAAGTTTTGAAATAATGCAAAATCATTTCTCTGATATTCCTTAGACTTGGCTATTAATCACAGAACTATATATTCAGACAAATATATGAAACAAAGCCATTTCCTGTTAGTTTCCACAGAGATAATGTTTCAAAAATCCTAGATCGAAATAATTCATGTCTGTTGATTTTAATAATCTTATGTATATTTAGATAGATTGATTACCTAGATCTTTCTAGATTATGTATCTTAAAATAGCAAAAAAATAATTATGAGACGAAGTAGGCTACTCTTATTTTTGATGTTCAATTAGTAGATCTAGATCTAAAAATTAAATTATATGTTACATAGGTTAGGGTTGAAAAAAACAGTAGGGTTTATTTAATACAGTAAGGTTTAATTAATACAGTAAGGTTTAATTAATACAGTAAGGGCTTAATTAATACAGTAGGGTTTAATTAATACAGTAGGGTTTAATTAATACAGTTGGGTTTAATTAATACAGTAGGGTTTAATTAATACAGTAGGGTTTAATTAATACAGTAGGTATAGTAGGGTTTATTAATACAGTAGGGTTTAATTAATACAGTAGGGTTTAATTAATACAGTAGGGTTTAATTAATACAGTAGGGTTTAATTAATACAGTAGGTACAGTAGGGTTTAATTAATACAGTAGGGTTTAATTAATACATTAGGGTTTAATTAATATGTTGGGCGTGGTGGCTGAGTGGTAAAGCGATTGTCTTTTGAATCAAGCGGTGTCAGGTTCAAATCCCAGTGAAGACTGGTATTTTGAATTTCATGACTTTTGTTGTGCTGGCCATATGACACCCCGGTTAACCGTGGCCATAGAAGCAGATGGCCGTTACATTATCTGCCCTATAGATCGCTGTATGCTGTTCCTATAGTTTAGAAATGAATATATTTTAATGACAATATTGTAAAGTGAATACGTAATTGTTGATACATTATACACTTGTTTAAATACCGTATGGTTGTTTGGTTATACCCTTTCAATATGCTATTTACTGGACTCAAGAAGATCAAATGAAACACACAAGGTCCTAGACTAAAAGAATGGTTTTGAATGACGAGTTAATACAAGTTTAAACGTTATACAATTTTAAAGAAAATCAATCTATAAACTAGAAATGGGAAAGGAAGGGGAAGGGGGGCTGGAGGTACCCAATGTGTTCCTTATAGTCTTGATGTGTTCATTGTTAACATCCATGAAGAAATCTGTTGAACTATTACTTTACTTTGAGGTGTTCATTGTTAACATCCATGAAGAAATCTGTTGAACTATTACTTTACTTTGATGTGTTCATTGTTAACATCCATGAAGGAATCTGTTGAACTATTACTTTACTTTGATGTGTTCATTGTTAACATCCATGAAGAAATCTGTTGAACTATTACTTTACTTTGAGGTGTTCATTGTTAACATCCATGAAGGAATCTGTTGAACTATTACTTTACTTTGAGGTGTTCATTGTTAACATCCATGAAGGAATCTGTTGAACTATTACTTTACTTTGAGGTGTTCATTGCTAGCATTCATCAAGACGCGCTTGACTGATTACCTAGACGGTCCCGGGTTCATACCCTGCTCGCTGCTATCCCCCGTCTTTAACTTTGAAAGAACATTCGAAACATGTAAAACATTTTACAGAAGAAAAAAACATTTTTTACAACGCCAAATGAATCTTTGAAACATTATTACTTTTGACAATCAAAATAAAATCACGCTTTAAATATTCCTTGCGAATAGGCGGATCCGACAGCGATCCGACTCCAAGGGGGCCGCCTCTGAGTTTATGTGATAACACAAACTCTCTTTGTAATCTTTGTTTTAAATCTTACTATCGTGGTCAAAGGTGTCCAATTACAGTTACAGTTCGTAAAATACTACATTGCGTCAACCATATTTTAAAAATTATTTTACTAAACTATGTCTATTACAAATGTTTTTTTTTTATCGAAAGAAAATGTAATTGAATGTACAAGTACTCTCTCTCTCTCTCTCTCTCTCTCTCTCTCTCTCTCTCTCTCTCTCTCTCTCTCTCTCTTTCTGTTTTAATATCTCATGCTTTAAGATATTAATAGTATCATTTATAACTGGATTTTTATTATAGCTTTCGCAAACGTGCAGGGTTCTCCACAAACATTCTGCCCAAGGTGGGCTCCACATACCTAAATCCGGCCCTGATCTACCCCATAGATCGCAAGGTCTGGAAGGGGAACTAAACAAGAAAAATAGCGCATCTTTCATGCTATAGCAAGCTCAGTGAGACAGGGGAGGAACTTGGAGGAACTGGGGGGAACTGGAGCCCCTTGAGGTAGCCAAGCGGTATATGTCACTCAAACACACACCACTAAAGTGTGTACTCAATAAATAAATTAATAACATGGCGTGAATACAACATTCTCACACCATGCACACTAAATTGGAAAATGTTTTCATGTAAGGAAAAAAAAAACTATTTTAGTTTGACTAGTATATATCGGAAGAATATCAAAGGAAGTTTGGTTTTAAAATGATTAAAATGTTAAACATATCTAAATCATTCCATACCTGATGACATAACAAAATGATATGAATATATAATCCATCAAAGAATGCAATTTCTAAACTTTAAATAACGTAATTTGAACCCCGGACATCGGCTTATAGACATTATCTCATGAGCATCCCCCCACCTGGACGCATATCAAATGAAATTCACCTGAATGACCTACATACGTCTTCATTACCTTCACATCTTGACATTTGGGATGAGATGTATCCTAATGACAATGACATTCCGTGAGTCCGATCATAAACCTAAAGTGACATTTCATCCGATCCCAAGATTCACTGATCGAAAACACAAGGCCTCGGAGAAACAAGAAAGCACCAGTGTCTAGTGGAGAAGGGGGGAGGTGTATGTCTTCCATACCAGGAGCTCGTCTGCTCCAGTGATAGTATTTATGTTGAGCACAGGCAGCGAAACTTTTTTTGTAGGTCGGTGGTGTAATATTTACAGCAAAACTATTTCCCCAAAGGTTGTTAAACTTGAGATGCTTTATCGAGACACAATTCGTATTTACGTAGCATAAAAATAGTCTGAGATACTAGATTTAAACAATGAGAGAGAGAAAGAGAGAGAGAGATTGAAAGAGAGAGAGAGAGAGTGAATTAAAAGTCAGTGGGGGGTTTTAAATTGTTGGCTGTTTTAACTTTAAAGACCAACCGACCCACCCTCTCGTTTTTTTCGCCACACCAAGTGGCCTGGGATTTTTATTCGGGATATAATGGGTACCTGACATTAGTTTGGGAAAAGTAAGTGGTTGGTCGTTGTGCTGGCTACATGACACCCTCGTTAACCGTACAGAATCAGATGACATTTATATCATCTGTCCTATAGACCACAAGGTCTGAAAGGGGAACTTTACTTTACAAGATTTCAAAGAGAGTTTGTGTAATCGCACAAACTCAGAGGCGGCATCCACCAGATCCGGCCATGGACAGGAAGTATTTAAGTCATGGGCCTGTTTTGATTGTCTAACTCCTTTTGGGCAAGACTATTAAATATAATTTAGCTGAACAACTTATTGTAGATAATGAGAATTCTGACTTATACAACATTAATTTTTGTTTTGTTTTTGTTGTTAGTAATCAGCTTTTCGGTAGCGTTTCTAGTTTAATTTTTTATCTAAAAGTGACAGACCAACGACACTAGACTAAAAGAAGCTTTTCATCTTACGGGGGGTCACCTAAAAGAAATACAGATTCTATGAGACTTTTGGGGGACTAACATAGCGCACCGTGTAGGCCTACATGGAAAGCATTTATATGCAAGAAACACTGTGTAATACATTTTGGACCTTAAAAAATGAATATTTCCACTTCAGACTAGATCTAGTCTTACAATGATAAATTACAAAGATTGTATCAGCTCATTCTGTCTTGTCTGGTAAAAAGGTTTTGTACACGCTATTTCTCCCACACCCGGTCTCGGATCAAGTTGAAGCTTTACACACTTATACCTAACAAAACATGAATCGAGACAAAAATAAGTCCAATTATTTAATTAATTATAGGTAAATAAATATTTCGTTTGGTCTCAAACAATTGAAATAAATGCTACTTATTTAGATATTTAGCTGTATACGTGAAGTTATTTCCCTTATTACGTTTTGTAAACGTTTTTCTCATGCTTCCCATTCTTGGATCAAGTTTAAACTTTACATCGGCTATGAGGCTTCCATAGCCGACATGAAGCAATATAAAAACAAAAGTAACCAATTAGTGGTAATTAATTTTTTTTTTCTATAGAAAATGAAAGTAGCTTATTGATGCAGTATGCCAACAATTTTGCGGCTTTTCCCCTTTCGGATGCCGCTATTAAAAAAAGTAACTTATTCTGAAAAAATGATTTTTCCATTAAAACCTAATCACTTTAAGATTGAAGGTCCGATGAGGTATTTAAGCAATAAAATACAGCAAGAGAGAAAAGGAAGAGAAAGCGATATGCAGAGATGTGGTGGCGATACAATGCAATGTCAATAAAAAAGTAAGAAAGTAAGAAAACGATTAGGAGAGATTTTGGAAAGAATTAGACCAATGAAACAAAACTCAAAGTAGCCACATTGAAAGGTCACTATTAATAGCCTACTAAACAATAACTTTGTGATGCAAGTGAAAGAGCGTAGAGATTGGACTTTTTAATGTTGAATATGCTCAGACATTTTTTAAATGACTGTTTAAAATAATTGGCATATCCTTATGAGTAGTTGTCTACAAGATGGCGTCCATATGCTGGTAATCCTCAGCCTTCTTCTTGGTTGTGCTCGGCCTTCTTCTTGATGGTCCTCGGCCTTCTTCTTGGTTGTTCTCGGCCTTCTTCTTGATGGTCCTCGGCCTTCTTCTTGGTGAATCTCGGCCTTCTTCTTGGTGGTCCTCGGCCTTCTTCTTGGTGGTGCTCGGCCTTCTTCTTGGTGGTGCTCTGTATTCTTGATGGTCCTCGGCCCTCTTCTTGATGGTCCTCGGCCTTCTTCTTGGTGAATCTCGGCCTTCTTCTTGGTGGTCCTCGGCCTTCTTCTTGGTTGTGCTCCGCCTTCTTCTTGATGGTCCTCGGCCTTCTTCTTGGTGGTCGTCGGCCTTCTTCTTGATGATCCTCAGTCATAATTTTGATGGTTCGCAACCATTTCATTTGTGTTCCGCACAATTCTCCTGAGAAATCATCGGTCTTCTTCTTGGTGGTCCTCGACAATCTTCTTGGTGGTCCTCGACAATCTTCTTGGTGGTCCTCGACAATCTTCTTGGTGGTCCTCGACAATCTTCTTGGTGGTCCTCGACAATCTTCTTGGTGGTCCTCGACAATCTTCTTGGTGGTCCTCGACAATCTTCTTGGTGGTCCTCGACAATCTTCTTTGTGATCCTCAAGAATGAAGTTAAAGTTTTCTATAAAAAAAAAAGATTTGTCAAACTGTAAAAATCTTTAAATTCTCAGAGAATCCTCTGAGTCGACAAATTTAGATTATAAATATGAGACTGTAGACTGGCATTACGTAAACGACTGTCACTGGTCTTGAAATAACTGTTATGAATAATTGATGTGTTACAGTTCTCGGTTCAATGGAAGATTGTATCAATTACTATCACTGACCTACCAGGTGGCTAGCAAGTGACGTTGTTGAGATGTAAACAAAAACTTGGAATGAAGTCAACAAAAAAATATTTCCAATATTTTATTACAGGAAGAGACGGAAGAAGTCAGTCAATGATGGATGACTCATTTTGGTTTTGAGGGTATGCTTTTGGATGCTTCAAGTGTTTCTTTTTTTTTATTTTTTGCTGATAAAGTATTATTTTATATTTTAGCAAGAAAATAATTGAAACATTGATAACATATTGAATTGGCCAGTACATTGAGCTGACCAGTACATTGAACTGACCAGTAATATCACATTGAACTGACCAATCATTGAACTGACTTGTCATATCACAATCAGCTGACCAGTCACTACACATTCAAATGACCAGTCATTGCACAGTGAAAATGTGAACACGTGAAATGAATTCAGAAACAATTCTAACACTACATCGAGAGGCCGGGGGGGGGGGCTTTTTTGGTTATTAAGGTCTTATACCGTTTGTTAGGTGGACACCTCCCGCTGGTGTTAATTTTTCCAATTGATAATGAGGACATTGCAGTCCAATTTAGTGAACATTATAGGAAGAAGAGAATATATCTTCAGGTTTATTTCTCCAAGTTTCATTGATCATTAATGTTATATATAGTTTGAACTTCAACACATACGTGACATGTATTTTTGAATGACATTTCCACACATCAATTGTAATTATACTCATTGACAATAATACTACAATACTCAAAATAATAAAAGTATGAGTACATAATAACCACTACGTAGTTTTGTTTTTATTTCGCCACTAACACAAGTTTCATTAGTGGATTCACTTTGGAACAATTTAGAAGACGATGCGCAAAATTGTCCTGAACATTAATTTCCTAAACTCTTAAATCAATAATGCCTTACATTCGGAAATTCCCGAACGCCTTTCAAGAACGAGATATTCCTTTCAAAACCGATGTTGTCTCGAGATAGCAGTGTAGTTCTGAAGCCAAATTTACATTTATTTATTTTTTATTTTGAAAAATTATGACGGTCAAACTTCAGTTTTCCCCATGTGGCCAACAAGCTAGTAATTCTTTTTCTTAGCGATACACATTAATTTTCTAAATCGTTAGAGCCGTTTTTGAGATCGCGACGTGTCCAGCTTCCATGCAGGGTCCTGAAGGTTCCATGAAGTTCTGACTTGAATAGAGGTATTGTAAAAAGTGGCCCTTTTCTTAAAGAAATGGGGAACCTCTGTAACAACGTCTATCTTCCTTAAGTCATCACCTGGAGAGTTAGAGAGAGCGAGAGAGAGAGAGAGAAAGAGAGAGTTAGAAAGAAGAGAGAGAGAGAAAGAGAGAAAAAGAGAGTTAGAAAGAAGAGAGAGAGAGAAAGAGAGAGAGAGAAAGAGAGAGAGAGAGAGAGAGAAAGAAAGAGAGAGAGAGAAAGAAAGAGAGAGAGAGAGAGAAAGAGAGAAAGAAAGAGAGAGAGAAAAAGAGAGAGGGAAAGGGGTAAGGGGAACTCTCTTCATTTTAAACCACACTAGTTGGAGTTATTTCCCTTGTCAACTTCCTCTTGTCTAGTGGACGACCCCATTCATATCTTTCTACTTGTCAGAGATTTGTTGGCGTGAAACATATACAAAAGTAACTATACACATAGATCTACACCATTTCTACATCATCTATTGTTCAAATAAAATCAATAGCAAAACACTTCAGCATAGCAACCGCACACATACACATATCCTAGTAAAGTGACTACCACTATTGTTATCTATATTTGACAAATTAAACTTATGTTTGAAATTTGACGCTAGGACTTATACATACTTTAAAAGACAGCACCTTGCCAATTCCCCTCCTCGCAAGTTTAGTAAAATGTGTGTGTACAACTTTTAATCCTTGAGAAACAAGATAGTGACGGAAGCTTCTGTTACACATTCACAAACAAAGAAAACTAGACGTCCAGTTCAAGGTCGTGCGTTAAGGACGTTTAAAAAGTTGGAATGTGATTTCCAAAGAATAAAATGTCTGTGGAAATGAAGGTCTCGAGTTGAACTCATTAAAAAAAAAGTGTTTTAATTCGATAATTTAGGGTACTTTATAAAGTCTTCTAATGGTAGCCTAACTTTCAAGGCCACCCGCTTCTAATGGTAGCCTAACTTTCAAAGTCACCCGATTCTAATGGTAGCCTAACTTTCAAGGCCACCCGCTTCAAATGGTAGCCTAACTTTCAAGGCCACCCGCTTCTAATGATAGCCTAACTTTCAAAGTCACCCGCTTCAAATGGTAGCCTAACTTTCAAGGCCACCCGCTTCTAATGATAGCCTAACTTTCAAAGTCACCCGATTCTAATGGTAGCCTAACTATCAAGGCCACCTGATTCTAATGATAGCCTAACTTTCAAAGTCACCCGATTCTAATGGTAGCCTAACTATCAAGGCCACCCGATTCTAATGGTAGCCTAACTTTCAAGGTCACGGAATGAACAAACGGGTTTAGTCTAATCTGAAATTTGTGACGTCATGGTAAAAAAAAAAAGAATTAGGACGTCATGACTTCATGAGGTCTAGGATGAAAGTGTTAAAGCAGCCAGTCTAATATAATTAACAAAATTTGAGTTTCACTTCTAGGCCGTCTTTATAAATGGAACTATTAAAACATAGACCTACCTTCTGTTAGAATCATATGTATATCTTGGAAGAAATCTCCTGCTTGGAACAATAGACAATCACAGTGGCCTAGATATTGATGTATTCCAAAAATATGAGTTCGCTAAAGTTTCATACTCTATTACTTGGGGAAAAAATGCTTGCCAAACTTTTTTTTCTCTTTTCCAAATTTCAAGACTTAGGTTTAAACAACAACAAAAATTTGGCTTCTTTTCAACCAAAAATGTGGCCTGCTTTTTTTTTCCCTTTAACTTAAAAGTCTGGCGTCTTGAAATAGTTTATCTTCCCTACCACTGATTTGCAGCGCTTTAAACACACCCGTTTCCTGGTGTTTACCTGTCAGGCGAGAGGCTAGCTCTAGAGTTTCTTCATGGACTCCAGCTCTGAAGAATTTTACCTTTCTTTTTTTTTGTTCAGGTATTGTATATTTGTGTGGCTAATGGCTACGTTTGTGGTTCCGTCGCTATGTGCAGGGATATGATGGGAAACAATGGAAGTTTTTTTGATGAAACTGAATTAAGCTTTTCGGAAAAGATTCTTAAATTTATTTATTTATTCTATTTTTTTTTAATCATTTCTTTGACTTTGTTGAATCAACTATTGCCTATGAATTCTTGATGTGGGAAATGGAGAGTGATGGAGCACAAGTCAATTAAAATGTGTTACCAATTTTGTATCAAGTCACTCCGTCTGTCTGTCAGTCTGTCTAATCCTGTACACATTAGTTCTCCCACTTCTCAGTCTCGAATCAAGTTGAAACTTTGCACAATTTTTCGTTGTCTATGAAAATAGATGAGTCAATAAAAAAAATTAGTTAATCAATTAGTCGTAATTAATTATTTTTTTTGACATGGAAAATGTACTAAATGAGCAAAAGGCGACCCGTGAGAATTCTCTACATTATAATGTTAAGCATCAGGTCGTTCGCTAAAAAAATTTAAACTAGTGATAAACTAACAAAACCTTTTTTTTTTAAATAAGTTCTTGAATAGCTCAGCGGCAAAACACATTGGCATTCCACCAATGAATCTTGAGTTCGAATTCTTGCAATTTTTGTTTGTTTACCTCGCTTATATCAATGCGGGAATGGGACTCTGGTCAACATGCAAGACAGCAGACGTGTACAAGTCGCAAGACCAGGTGAGTCACCAGGTGAGTCACTTACGCAGTTGTGTACAGTTATCTGTATGCCTATGTCAACAAGTTCCATCCAAAATAAAGGTCAACCAAAATTACCAATAGGAAGACAAATTCCAATAGTACCCATTCAGGCAAGTTCCTCAGATAAACTAAACGGTTTATCTTCTTTGGACATCAAACCTATATGGTATTACAAGTCTAAGCTTAAATGTTGAGTCATTCAAAAAATAAATAATATGATCGTTTCAAAATGATTGTTCAAAATGATTGTTCAAAATGATTGGTTCAAAATTTCAAAAGAATTGGTTCCACTTCAATCAAATTTGGAGATTTTCACCCTAAACTAAACAATGTCAAGGACGCTCCATTGACCTCTGAACTGTTGCCAACTACATCAACAAAAAAAGTGCTAGATTTTAAGAGTAGCGGTTGATCTTCATTTGTTTGGTGTAATTTGTGATGTTGCGGTTTGATATTGCTCTAGTAGTAATGCTGAGGTGGACTCAATTTGCTTGGGCCTATAAAATAACAAAATTATCGTATCTTATAAATTTTTTTGTTGATACTATTATATGTCAACTTAGGATTTAAAGACTTTTAGTCGACTATTACATGTACGTGGAAACCTTACTTCCCCTGCCCAAATGTTCGACTGGGCCTCGAAGTTAGATTCTTATATACACCACTCTTTTCATTCGTATTGCTAATAGAGCAAGCAAGGTTTGATAGGAAGCAGCCCGAAACTGACATACTAGAGTTTGTAGTGGATGTAGCCTCCTGTTTAAGAAAAGCTGTTTAGAAGATCTTGCAGCTTGTGGATTCAAAGCAAAAGGCGGGAAATGTTACTAAGGGGAGTTAATTTCTGTTTCAACACCAAACCACTACAGAACTGAGTGGGTGGAGAAAGGTAAACCGGTACCTGGCAGGTGAGAGCGGCCATACTTTATGTCAGGGGCTTTGCAAATGATTAACAAATGTTTTAATTAGAAGCTCGACGTGGAAAATATTTTTAACCTGACAGAGATTATAAGTTTTAACTATTCTATTGTGTCTATACAATCTAGGGGGGGGGAAGTTTGCATCAAATAAAAGAAGGAAAGAAATGTTTGTAAATCTTAAGAGCATGTGTGTGTGTTTGTGTGTGTGCGTGTATGTGTGTGTATGTGTGTACTACCTTTCACCCCACTGAGATTGTAGCCCTTCCATCATTTTTAATGTAAATATAAGGTTTTAGATTTCCCCTCTCCCGAAGATTCACAGATCCGCCCCTGTATTCCATTAATTGTGAAGAGAAAAACAACGTAAAAAAAACTATTTATCTCTACCAAAAGATGTTGGCAGAAGTGGAGGCACGCGCGTGCACGAAGACACACACACATGACACACACAAACACACAGATATGAACTTTTGGTTTTCATTTTGATTCGCACATCATAGTGCCTGGATGTTTTTAAGGGTTTCATTTTGAGTGGTACATCAGAGTGCATGGGTGTTTTTAAGGGTTTCATTTTGAGTGGTACATCAGAGTGCCTGGATGTTTTCAAGGGTTTCATTTTGAGTGGTACATCAGAGTGCATGGATGTTTTTAAGGGTTTCATTTTGAGTGGTACATCAGAGTGCCTGGATGTTTTTAAGGGTTTCATTTTGAGTGGTACATCAGAGTGCCTGGATGTTTTCAAGGGTTTCATTTTGAGTGGTACATCAGAGTGCATGGATGTTTTCAAGGGTTTCATTTTGATTCGCACATCATAGTGCCTGGATGTTTTTAAGGGTTTCATTTTGAGTGGTACATCAGAGTGCATGGGTGTTTTTAAGGGTTTCATTTTGAGTGGTACATCAGAGTGCCTGGATGTTTTTAAGGGTTTCATTTTGAGTGGTACATCAGAGTGCATGGGTGTTTTTAAGGGTTTCATTTTGAGTGGTACATCATAGTGCCTGGATGTTTTTAAGGGTTTCATTTTGAGTGGTACATCAGAGTGCATGGGTGTTTTTAAGGGTTTCATTTTGAGTGGTACATCAGAGTGCCTGGGTGTTTTTAAGGGTTTCATTTTGAGTGGTACATCAGAGTGCATGGATGTTTTCAAGGGTTTCATTTGTGTGGTACATCAGAGTGCATGGATGTTTTCAAGGGTTTCATTTTGAGTGATACATCAGAGTGCATGGATGTTTTTAAGGGTTTCATTTTGAGTGGTACATCAGAGTGCCTGGATGTTTTCAAGGGTTTCATTTTGAGTGGTACATCAGAGTGCATGGATGTTTTTAAGGGTTTCATTTTGAGTGGTACATCAGAGTGCCTGGATGTTTTCAAGGGTTTCATTTTGAGTGGTACATCAGAGTGCCTGGATTTTTTTAAGGGTTTCATTTTGAGTGGTACATCAGAGTGCATGGATGTTTTCAAGGGTTTCATTTTGAGTGATACATCAGAGTGCCTGGGTGTTTTTAAGGGTTTCATTTGAGTGGTACATCAGAGTGCATGGATGCTTTCAAGGGTTTCATTTTGAGTGGTACATCAGAGTGCATGGATGTTTTCAAGGGTTTCATTTTGAGTGGTACATCAGAGTGCCTGGGTGTTTTTAAGGGTTTCATTTGAGTGGTACATCAGAGTGCATGGATGCTTTCAAGGGTTTCATTTTGAGTGATACATCAGAGTGCATGGATGTTTTCAAGGGTTTCATTTTGAGAGGTACATCAGAGTGCATGGATGTTTTCAAGGGTTTCATTTTGAGTGGTACATCAGGGTGCATGGATGTTTTTAAGGGTTTCATTTTGAGTGGTACATCAGAGTGCCTGGGTGTTTTTAAGGTTTTAATTTGAGTGGTACATCAGAGTGCCTGGGTGTTTTTAAGGTTTTAATTTGAGTGGTACATCAGAGTGCATGGATGTTTTCAAGGGTTTCATTTTGAGTGGTACATCAGAGTGCCTGGATGTTTTCAAGGGTTTCATTTTGAGTGGTACATCAGAGTGCATGGATGTTTCGTCCCAGCCCTCCCCCCCCCCCTCCCTTGCCATGCTCTTTAAAACAAAAAAAGGCAAAGTAGAGAGGTGGTCTCCTTACTGTGACACATGGAATGGGCTGGCGGCCGAGTGATAGTGGTGAATTCTCTCTGCAAAGCTCCTGCTCAACTCAGTCTGTTATTTACTGGAAAAGAGACTTTTACAACTCATACAAGATCTGAGGAAAAAAAAACAAATAAAACTTTTTTAAAACTCTTACACGTCTGAAAAACAAAATGAAAAAAAAAAACCTGCTGATATTCAAAAATGAAATCGGCACTAGATGTAGAGGTATAAACATTGATCTATAAATCCAAGTTTTCCAAAGGAAAAAAAGCAACTTTATTTATTTGCCAAAGCAGTCTTTACAAGAGGCGTACCAAGTGAAGGGCGGGTAGATCAGAGTGACCCTAATCCTAACAACACAGGTCAGGAAAACAACAACATAAACAGATCAGTAATAAGGAAGAAATATAGGTAGGCCAGGAACACAGAAACAACATAGGTAGGCCAGGAACACAGAAACAACATAGGTAGGCCAGGAACACAGAAACAACATAGGTAGGCCAGGAACACAGAAACAACATAGGTAGGCCAGGAACACAGAAACAACATAGGTAGGACAGGAACACAGAAACAACATAGGTAGGACAGGAACACAGAAACAACATAGGTAGGACAGGAACACAGAAACAACATAGGTAGGACAGGAACACAGAAACAACATAGGTAGGCCAGGAACACAGAAACAACATAGGTAGGCCAGGAACACAGAAACAACATAGGTAGGCCAGGAACACAGAAACAACATAGGTAGGACAGGAACACAGAAACAACATAGGTAGGACAGGAACACAGAAACAACATAGGTAGGACAGGAACACAGAAACAACATAGGTAGGACAGGAACACAGAAACAACATAGGTAGGACAGGAACACAGAAACAACATAGGTAGGACAGGAATACAGAAACAACATAGGTAGGACAGGAACACAGAAACAACATAGGTAGGACAGGAACACAGAAACAACATAGGTAGGACAGGAACACAGAAACAACATAGGTAGGACAGGAACACAGAAACAACATAGGTAGGACAGGAACACAGAAACAACATAGGTAGGCCAGGAACACAGAAAAAACATAGGTAGGCCAGGAACAGGGAAACAGCATTGAGAGGTCAATCATAGAGTAGACACAATAGATACGCAAGGACATAGACAAACAGACGCATGAACAAACACATGGACACTACTCTGTAGTCTGTAGAAAATGTACAAGTAGAATTTAAAACAGAAAATCAAAACAGATGAGACATGGACACTTCGGAGAGTAAAAAAAAGGGTTAGGTGGGGCTAAAATATCCATTTTGTAGCCATTCAACACACAATTTACTTCGTTATAGATTTTCTGGTTGAAATAAATATGTTTTCAAATCTGATGTGTGATATCAGTTCCGGTTTACAAAGCTAGGCTATTTTTAGCAGGCGACTTGACCTATTTACAGCCTTGCCAGTTGATACATAAACTGAGAAACATCAGAGAGAGGTGATATACACACGACTATACAGTCAGACCATGGCGTACTTTAGGTAGGTCACGCTGACATCCGACACATTGTGTCAGACGAGTGTACACTTGGACAAATGATGTTTTGTTGTCTGATGTGCACATTGTTTCCTAAAATAGCAATGAGGGGAAACTTCCCCATACAAGACTTAACGGTACATCGGTCATCTGAAGTAGGTTACAGGTGAGTGTTTATTGGTGGACTTGCAAAAATGTTTTGTGGTCAGCACTACCTCTTTCTCTTCTGAGTGGCTGACTGGTTTTGTGGTATGCGCTTCGGACTGTGGCCATGTTAGTTCTGGGTTCGAAACTTGCTCGATTTCTTTCGCTGCCGTCCTGTGGGAGGTGTAGACCTGGATGTAATTATCATCCTAAGTGCACAGTTTCATAATCAGATTATTGGAACCTACAAAAAGATTTAATAAAATGAACAAACAAACCAGTGTCTTATTTTAATTTCAAATCCAGAAAGTAATAGAAAGACACACACACACAAAACACAATAGAAATACAAGACATTAAAAATACCCAGAATTAGCCCAATAAAAGAGTTACATATAGTTCGTTAGACTGAAACCAATGCCATTAAAATATCTGCACACATGTTGTTGTTCTATCTTTGGTCTAAACATTACAAAGGTTCATCTGCATCTGCACTTATCAAAAGCCTAAATTTACCTGGAATTCTAAAGACATTAGCGCTATCTAAACAATAAAAAAAGTTTTTTTGTAGCCTATTTAGTAGCATATAATTTATAAAGAAGATAGCCTAGAAATCAAAAGTACTTTAACACACAAAAGCTGATGACGCGATAGTTTAAGGAAGTGACGTACATGTTGCTATGTAAACAAGTCCAGAAGACAAATGACAAGTTTCACTTTTTAGAGTATATACCTTCTTGATTTTAAAGAACGTTTTATATAGTCATAAATTCTACTAACAAAAGTTGGTGTGCGTGCGCTGGATTGTCTACAATGTAAACCTATCATCACAAGGGTTTGAAAAGACTTTCTGTTGTGTTTTTTTTTAAATAAGCTAGACTTCTAGCTAGAATCTTCCAGAGCTATCCTGCTGCCAGAACTTTGCAAGCACAAACTGAGCTCAGTTGATTTGAAATGAGTGTTATGAATTATTGCTTCATATTGTTCTGTGTTTCAATGAATGAACCCAGCCCTTCGAAACTTGGGCCCACACAATGAACAGAAGAGGTACTGTTTCATTAGGTTCAACGTTGTTTGTTTGTTGTTTTTTAATCGTTGATGTGGCTACAGTGGCCTAGGATCTGCATATTTGAAAGTTATATGGCCTTTAGGCCATAGGCCATTTTAGGGTCGCCACTATACTAAAAGTTTCATCTCTAAGTAAAGATACTACAATTTATATTAAACATTGACATGAACAGAGCTATAAACAGAGTTATAAACAGAGCTATAAACAGAGTTATAAACAGAGCTATAAACAGAGCTATAAACAGAGCTATAAACAGAGCTATAAACAGAGCTATAAACAGAGCTATAAACAGAGCTATAAACAGAGCTATGAACAGAGCTATAAACAGAGCTATAAACAGAGCTATAAACAGAGTTATGAACAGAGCTATAAACAGAGCTATAAACAGAGCTATGAACAGAGTTATGAACAGAGCTATAAACAGAGCTATAAACAGAGCTATAAACAGAGCTATAAACAGAGCTATAAACAGAGCTATAAACAGAGCTATAAACAGAGCTATAAACAGAGCTATAAACAGAGCTATAAACAGAGCTATAAACAGAGCTATAAACAGAGCTATAAACAGAGCTATAAACAGAGCTATAAACAGAGCTATAAACAGAGCTATAAACAGAGCTATAAACAGAGCTATAAACAGAGCTATAAACAGAGCTATAAACAGAGCTATAAACAGAGCTATAAACAGAGCTATAAACAGAGCTATAAACAGAGCTATAAACAGAGCTATAAACAGAGCTATAAACAGAGCTATAAACAGAACTATAAACAGAGCTATAAACAGAGCTATAAACAGAGATGAAATAGTCAATACTTTCAAACTACTAGAAACAGAACCAGCTTTAGAAATGGGGAAAGGGGAGAGAAGACAGTGAAGTCAAAAACAAATGAAGATTTTATTGAGGGGGGCATTAAAGAAAATCAAAACACAGGATTCATTTATTTCTATTTGGAATCCGGTTCTCGCGGGCCCCTGTTGGTTCCTGCGCCCCCCCCCAACGTTGGAGTTTATTTTGTTTGAGTGTAGTACTATTATATAATATTAATGTCTTACTGCAAGTACGTAGACCTCCCCCCGCCCCCCCACTGCCTGGTCGTCAACGTTCTGGCCTGAACATATTTCTGTAAACAATGCTATACTTCAAGGGGCATGTCAGACATCGTACGTTGTGACGTCAAATAGCCGTGACACGTGTTTGAGGCTGTGTCCCTGTGTCAGGGTCAGTTTGGGAACAGCAAAAAAAGCACATTTACTATGTGTCAAGAATCTGTGCGTCGCATTGCGTGTATATGTGTGTCGCATTATATGCATGTTTGTGTCGCAGTGCATGTATGCATGTGTCTCAGCGTGTGTGTGTGTGTCTTAGTATGTATTTTTATGTTTTTCAGTGTATCTCAGAGTGTGTATTTGTGTGTCTCAGTATATATGTGTGTCTCAGTCTGTGTAGGTCTCAGTATGTGTGTTCAGCGTGTTTGTGTGTGTATTTGTTAGTTTTGCAGAATATTGTGGGTGTCGACTGTTATGACTTAATGACTGACCCGGTAACGAAGTCAACTGATCTGACTTAATAATTGATCTGGTAACTGAGCTGAATGTGACTAAGTTGACAGAATAGACTTAGTGTCTGTGCTGACTTAGTGACTGAGTTGATTTTATTACTTGTATTTTAGTGTGTCATTTAGAAGACTATTTAACTGTTGACTAAATGACTGAATTGACACAGTGACTGAGTTTCGGTGATACTGTGACTAATAAATAGAAAGTCGACCGCAAGGTTCTTCAAACTCTACAATCTGTAATATAGAGTACACTACTAGAGCAATTTGGGTGGTGAACATGGCTTAGTTGTTCTTAGTTTCAGTTCAGTAATAACATGCTACATGTTCGTATTGTATCGTGCACGGCAAGTGAGAGAAGTGGTGATCAGTCAGTGAGTCAGTCAGTGATCAGTCAGTCAGTGAGTCAGTCAGTGATCAGTCAGTCAGTGAGTCAGTCAGTGATCAGTCAGTCAGTGAGTCAGTAATCAGTCAGTCAGTAATCAGTCAGTCAGTGAGTCAGTCAGTGAGTCAGTCAGTAATGAGTCAGTCAGTGAGTCAGTCAGTGATCAGTCAGTCAGTCAGTGATCAGTCAGTCAGTGATCAGTCAGTCAGTCAGTAATCAGTCAGTCAGTGAATCAGTCAGTGATCAGTCAGTCAGTCAGTCAGTGAGTCAGTCAGTCAGTCAGTGATCAGGACCAAGGATTTTATATAGCAGACAAAACTATTTTTAACTAAATAGGAAAACAAAGCAAGTTGGTTGGGATGTCTCCACTCAGTTGGAATATTTCCAGATCAAGATCACAAAGTCTGCTTTGAAATATAAAGACAGAGACAAAAACAGAGAAATAAAGAGAGCGAGAAAAAGAGACAGACAGACAGACAAACAGAAAGAAGGAAAGAGAGTGAGAAAAAGAGACAGACAGACAAACAGAAAGAAAGAAAGAGAGTGAGAAAGAGACAGAAAGAAAGAAAGATAGAGTTGTACAGAAAGAAAGAGAAAGAGAGACAGGCAGTCAGAAAGAAAGAAAGATAGAGTTGTACAGAAAGAAAGAGAGAGAGAGAGGTTGTTGAGATGGAGAGAAAAAAAGGCGGGAAGTATAAATCCAGCAGAAGACGAGGGAGCAAATGAAAAAAAAAAAAAAGAAAACAAAACAGATGATAATATTTAATTTTAAGGGAGATAATTTTTATTTCAATATGTTGACTTGTATCGACTAGGTCAGAGTGACCACGTGGAGCATTAAAAAAAATTCCATTTATATCTCTGATTTCGAATGTTCTATATTTTATATTTTTATTGATCCGAACAGGAATTTTATCTCAGTTTTTATTGAAACCAACATTCCGACTGCTGTTTTGAATTCTTCTCCCAAAAGTATGCATTCAGTCACTGACCTAAACAAATGTATGTACGAATATATTACAACTAGCATTCAGTCACTGACCTAAATAGATGTATTTACGAATATATTAGAGCAAGCATTCTGTCACTGACCTAAACAAATGTATGTACGAATATATTAGAACTAGCATTCAGTCACTGACCTAAACGGGTGCATGTACTCATACATTAGAACTAGCATTCAGTCAATGACCTAAATAAACGTATTTACGAATATATTAGAGCAAGCATTCTGTCACTGACCTAAACAAATGTGTGTACGAATATATTAGAAATAGCATTCATTCACTGACCTAAACAAATGTACGAATACATTTGTAGGCTACTCATATTCATTAACCTAAATAAAAACATGGTGTAATATTAGCTTAATTAATACAAAAATCTTAATTTTTGAGTTCAACACAAAAAGACTAAAAGACGGATCCAGAACTTTAAAAGGCATGGGCCGATCACCTCCAATCCGGATCCGCTAGCACAGAGAAGACTTTGTGACGTTACAAAACGCAGTGTAACAATGGATAATGAGTTTCAAGAGAGAAAGAGGTCTACATTCAATTTAAACATTAGACTTGGAGTATTTTAAACGAAAGAAATCTGTCATTGTTTCAGCCAATCACAGATACAAAACTTAAATGTTTTTTTTTTATTTCATCTTCCAAAAGGGTTCAAGACAAGTGGTTCAAGACAATTGGATCACCCGACAATTGGATCACCCGACAATTGGATCACCCGACAATTAGATCACCCGACAATTAGATCACCCGACAATTTGTTCTCCTGATAAATGGTTCAACGATAATTCTTTATTCATTGTCGATGACAACGCATGAATCAATAAAAAAAATAACCAATTAATTATTCATAATTAATCAATTGTTGTATATGGAAAATGTATTTAAATCGGAGACGGGCGATCCGTGACAAAAATAACAATAATGTAGAGAATTAGGTCGTTTGTTGAAATTTAAAAAAATATAGACTTATAATACCTTCTATTTTTATAAGTACTTAAATAGCTCAGTGGCTAGCAGGTTGGCCTTCCGTCAAGGAGTCTCGAGTTCGCATTCAGACTCGAACAACTTTTCATCCGTCGCTTAAATCAAAGCGAGGACGTAACTCTTGTCACCATGCAGGCACGTAAATGTCGCAGGACCAGAAGAGTAGCTTGAGTAGCTTGAGTAGCTTGAGCTTTTGTGTACAGTTTAGAATGGATTCAACACAGTTGATGTGATTTTACTTTAATATAAGCGAGGTTTAAAAAAACAACACAATATTTTTAAAATATCTATTCCTGTTTCAGGTGTTCAATAGGTGTTGAATTTAGATATATTGGGTTGTGAACAACCAAGACAGTCTTCATAGAGGACTAGCCCAATACCAAAGTTGTGCTTGTGTGACAGGGCAATGAACCAAACAATGTTGTTGTAACGCTGCTTTAAACCAAACTTCCTACACATCCGTCCACCAAGCACGGTAGAAATGAAATAACTTGTCCAGGTCAAGGTCGTTTTAAACATAAACACTCACCTGTGGAGAATACTTTTATGAATTACACACACACACACACACTTTGTATCCCCCATGGCAAGAGGTAAGGTCTACAGTACCTGTGAGTAAATTAAAGTCTTTCGAGGGAAATGACTGTCCTTTTGATTTTTGATGAATCTCTTCAGCGAAAACAAACAAACAAAAATAATGCGAGTGGGCTAATCAATCATCCATTAATTAGGTCAAAAGTAAAATTCCTCTTGGGTGACCAATTCACTAGCAACAAACATAACTCTTTCTATTCATCAAAATTAGTCGAATCTTAAATTTATTGTTAATCTTAAAAAAAAATAGCGAGGCGATAATAGTTTTGAAATACTGAACCTATCAAAAGAAAAATCATCAAAAGATTAATCGTTTATTTGTGCTCTATTGCATATTATACACAATAAGAAATTATAATTTTAAAATGTTTGTTTAAAAAATGATTCATGAATAAATAATTTACATTTGTGTCCTTGCTTGAGTTCAACATTAATCAAGTGACATTTGTTATTTGATAGAAGGGAGACCGGAAACAATATTGTCATGGCCGGTACAGCGTGAGGTTAGGATGCACGTGATAGCATGATGGGGAAAATGACCGTACAGCGCGAGGACGTGAAAACATCTTGGCTTTTGGCCGGTACAGCGCGAGTTGTCCATGGACGTGAAGGCATCATGAGATAGTGTCCGGTACAGCGCGAGTTGTCCATGGACGTGAAGGCATCATGAGATAGTGTCCGGTACAGCGCGAGTTGTCCATGGACGTGAAGGCATCATGAGATAGTGCAGTTACAGTGCGAGTTGTCCATGGACGTGAAGGCATCATGAGATAGTGTCCGGTACAGCGCGAGTTGTCCATGGACGTGAAGGCATCATGAGATAGTGTCCGGTACAGCGTTAGTTGTCCATGGACGTGAAGGCATCATGAGATAGTGTTTGGTACAGCGCAAGTTGTCTATGGACGTGAAGGCATCATGAGATAGTGTCCGGTACAGCGCGAGTTGTCCATGGACGTGAAGGCATCATGAGATAGTGGCCGGTACAGCGCGAGTTGTCTATGGACGTGAAGGCATCATGAGATAGTGTCCGGTACAGCGCGAGTTGTCTATGGACGTGAAGGCATCATGAGATAGTGTCCGGTACAGCGCGAGTTGTCTATGGACGTGAAGGCATCATGGGATAGTGGCCGGTACAGTGCGAGTTGTCTATGGACGTGAAGGCATGATGGGACAGTTGCAGTGGAAATAAGAGCGTCTTTGAATAAAGTCAACTCTAGCAGGAGTTGTAGATTTTGGTCAGATGATATTTTTTTTTATAACCTGGCTCTCTTTCTATGGAGTTTTCTCTCTCTTTCTCTCTCTCTCTCTCTCCTTTTCTCTCTCTCTTTCTCTCTCTCTCTCTTTCTCTCTCTCTAATCTGTGTCGCTCTTTCTATCTCCCAATCTCTGTTCATGTTTTTCTCAGTCATTCCGTGCGTCCCTCCGCCCTTTCTTCTTCCCTTTATCTCAGTCTCTATGTCTGACCATAGCATTGAAGTCTCGGTCGCTCTGTACTCTATCTCACTTTATTTCTGAACTCTTTCTATCTCACTTTATTTCTGAACTCTTTCTATTTCAATTTATTTCTGAACTCTTTCTATTTCACTTTATTTCTGAACTCTCTCTATTTCACTTTATTTCTGAACTTAAAAAAAACAAACAATTAGATGGAAATTTGTTACCATTATAAGTTTTTCAACGCCGAGTCTGGTTTTTTTTTTTCATAGCTAGATAGTTAGAGGCCAAGCGTTTGTTTGGTTTGGTCTCTCGGCCTTACACTTCACCATGTTAAACCACATTCTCGATCGTACACTTCACCATGTTAAACCACATTCTCGATCGTACACTTCACCATGTTAAACCACATTCTCGATCGTACACTTCACCATGTTAAACCACATTCTCGATCGTACACTTCACCATGTTAAACCACATTCTCGATCGTACACTTCACCATGTTAAACCACATTCTCGATCGTACACTTCACCATGTTAAACCACATTCTCGATCGTACACTTCACCATGTTAAACCACATTCTCGATCGTACACTTCACCATGTTAAACCATATTCTCGATCGTACACTTCACCATGTTAAACCACATTGTCGATCGTACACTTCACCATGTTAAACCACATTCTCGATCGTACACTTCACCATGTTAAACCACATTCTCGGCCTTACACTTCACCATGTTAAACCACATTCTCGATCGTACACTTCACCATGTTAAACCACATTGTCGATCGTACACTTCACCATGTTAAACCACATTCTCGATCGTACACTTCACCATGTTAAACCACATTCTCGGCCTTACACTTCACCATGTTAAACCACATTCTCGATCGTACACTTCACCATGTTAAACCACATTCTCGATCGTACACTTCACCATGTTAAACCACATTGTCGATCGTACACTTCACCATGTTAAACCACATTCTCGATCGTACACTTCACCATGTTAAACCACATTCTCGATCGTACACTTCACCATGTTAAACCACATTCTCGATCGTACACTTCACCATGTTAAACCACATTCTCGATCGTACACTTCACCATGTTAAACCACATTCTCGATCGTACACTTCACCATGTTAAACCACATTGTCGATCGTACACTTCACCATGTTAAACCACATTCTCGATCGTACACTTCACCATGTTAAACCACATTCTCGGCCTTACACTTCACCATGTTAAACCACATTCTCGATCGTACACTTCACCATGTTAAACCACATTCTGTTTGTGTCGGAAAAGTCTACGAACTGTGGGAAGAATGGGACCACCGTATGGAATGATTCAAACTTTGGCTCGCGTACTTTGTGTGCTTACATACTGTTAGTTGTGGTCACTGAGCACAAGACACTAATATCGGGACAATAAAAACAAAACGAGTCCATTGTGTAACCAGATATTGTCTTGAAATAAAATAAACTTTAAAAAAAAATATAAACTTCTTTTAGGCATGACTTTTTTTTAATAGGCAAGGTGCAAGATGAACTTTGACCTATGGTTCATTCACCAAAGATGTCGTGAAGTGAGGTGTCCATGGTGAAGTGTAAGGCCGAGAGACCAAACCAAACAAACGCTTGGCCTCTAACTATCTAGCTATGAAAAAAAAAAACAGACTCGGCGTTGAAAAACTTATAATGGTAACACATTTCCATCTAATTGTTTGTTTTTTTAAGTTCAGAAATAAAGTGAAATAGAAAGAGTTCATGGAGGTTCTTCTCACTAAAGGTGGACCTACTGTTTGGAATACTTTTCTTAAATGAGGACTACATTTGGAAGTAATACATTCATTGACTGCGTCCATGATATTATAAGATAATTACCTTTGACGTTCTTTATATCTCACTACATATAATAATATTGTTACGTTTCACAGTGTATTTTTTTAAAAGTTGATTCATGCGTTGCAAAGCCGGCGTAAACTTAGGACCTGTTGCGGGATTGAGGAACAAGCTTCCTAGTTGAGTCCTTATCGAGTCTCCTGAACAGACAACCATCTTGTCACTAGAGCTTCAGGATTTGACCGTGGTCGCGCAATTACATGCTTGGGTCAAAGCACTGGTTGACCTGTGGAGCTGAGCGTGACATACACACAAATACATGCTTGGGTCAAAGCACTGGTTGACTTGTGGAGCTGAGCGTGACATACACACAAATACATGCTTGGGTCAAAGCACTGGTTGACTTGTGGAGCTGAGCGTGACATACACACAAATAAAAGTCAAGAATTCATTAACACCTCCCCCCCCCACCACACTACTCTCCCCCCCTCCAAAATAAAAGTGTACCAGAAAAGAAAGAAAACTACAACCTTAGCTAAATATGGTCTGTTTTCGAAAAGTATTCTGCTGGTATAGTTCACTTATATATTTCTTAATCACATGGTCCCCCAGTGGAGAGAAAACAAAGACATAGATCTAGATTTGTGTGTGTGTGTGTAAGTTATTCAACAGAGGAAGGGTTGATTTGAACAAATTTGAAAGTTACATTTGAAAAAGTCAATCAATCAGGGGAACTGATCCTGTGCATTGAAGCATGCAACATGCGTTGTTGTTTTCTTCTACCAGGCAGAGGATGTCATGGTTAGACAAATGGAAACTCAGTCCAAATAAATGTAACTTGTCTGTCTAGTTAGTTCAGCGTCTCAAATGTGAACGCGAATCAATGCATTTAGGATTTCCCGGCAGATGTGTTTAAATGGAAATGAAAAAAAGAAAACTTCCTGTTTCCTAGAGACTGAATCTTTCCAACTGATCAGTCTCGCTAAATATAGTAACATGACGTCAATATAAGCTTTAAGTATCATGTGGTCTATTTATCGTTGCTTTTGTTTTTATTACTTGGGTTCAATCATGAATGATAACAATGATACGCTTCGCTGAAAGTCAGCATCAAAAGTAAATGTAGTTCAGACCAGTGATAATGTCAAGGTCGTTAGTATGTGCTAATGAGAACTTCAAGGTCGTTAGTATGTACCAATGAGAACTTCAAGGTCTTTATTATGTGCATGTGAGAAGTCATTAGTATGTGCATGTGATAAGTTCAAGGTCGTTAGAAGGCACAAGTGAGAACTTCAAGGTTGTTAGTGCGTGCCAGTGAAAACTTCAAGGTCGTTAGTAGGTTAGTAGGTGTTTGTTGGAACTCCAAGGTTGTTAGGCAGACGCCACAGCTACTAGACTTGTGAAGAGGACAAAGAAACTGTTAGGTTGGTCAAATGATATAAACGAGATGATTGGTTGGCCATAGAAGTCAGGCCACTTATAGAACAGGTCAGTAATACTTTTAATAATCTAACTCTCTAAACAAAAATGTTCGCTTTCAGAAGTTCTAAAGTGACCATTCACGTAGTTTGAGCGTGGTACAGATGATAGTGACATTGGATGGCGCTTTTAGTTTTTGAGATTTAAACATGACAGAGAAACAGACAGACAGCAGATCAAAAAGCACCTTTTTCCCCACATAGGCTGCTAACTATAAACACTTTTCTTTTTTCCACTTGTTTCTCTTTTCCCACTTGTTTCTCTTTTCCACTTGTTTCTCTTTTCCACTTGTTTCTCTTTTCCCACTTGTTTCTCTTTTCCCACTTGTTTCTCTTTTCCCACTTGTTTCTCTTTTCCCACTTGTTTCTCTTTTCCCACTTGTTTCTCTTTTCCCACTTGTTTCTCTTTTCCCACTTGTTTCTCTTTTCCCACTTGTTTCTCTTTTCCCACTTGTTTCTCTTTTCCCACTTGTTTCTCTTTTCCCACTTGTTTCTCTTTTCCCACTTGTTTCTCTTTTCCCACTTGTTTCTCTTTTCCCACTTGTTTCTCTTTTCCCACTTGTTTCTCTTTTCCCACTTGTTTCTCTTTTCCCACTTGTTTCTCTTTTCCCACTTGTTTCTC
Source organism: Biomphalaria glabrata (assembly GCF_947242115.1). Lineage (NCBI taxonomy): Eukaryota > Metazoa > Mollusca > Gastropoda > Planorbidae > Biomphalaria > Biomphalaria glabrata. The sequence continues at coordinate 37,895,510 of NC_074713.1, forward strand.
TTTTCCCACTTGTTTCTCTTTTCCCACTTGTTTCTCTTTTCCCACTTGTTTCTTTTTTCCCACTTGTTTCTCTTTTCCACTTGTTTCTCTTTTCCCACTTGTTTCTCTTTTCCACTTGTTTCTCTTTTCCCACTTGTTTCTCTTTTCCCACTTGTTTCTCTTTTCCCACTTGTTTCTCTTTTCCCACTTGTTTCTCTTTTCCCACTTGTTTCTCTTTTCCACTTGTTTCTCTTTTCCCACTTGTTTCTCTTTTCCATTTGTTTCTCTTTTCCACTTGTTTCTCTTTTCCAATTGTTTCTCTTTTCCACTTGTTTCTCTCTTTTCCAAATGTTTCTCTCTTTTTCACTTGTTTCTCTTTTCCACTTGTTTCTCTTTTCCAATTGTTTCTCTTTTCCACTTGTTTCTCTTTTCCCACTTGTTTCTCTTTTCCCACTTGTTTCTCTTTTCCCACTTGTTTCTCTTTTCCCACTTGTTTCTCTTTTCCCACTTGTTTCTCTTTTCCACTTGTTTCTCTTTTCCCACTTGTTTCTCTTTTCCACTTGTTTCTCTTTTCCCACTTGTTTCTCTTTTCCCACTTGTTTCTCTTTTCCCACTTGTTTCTCTTTTCCCACTTGTTTCTCTTTTCCACTTGTTTCTCTTTTCCCACTTGTTTCTCTTTTCCATTTGTTTCTCTTTTCCACTTGTTTCTCTTTTCCAATTGTTTCTCTTTTCCACTTGTTTCTCTCTTTTCCAAATGTTTCTCTCTTTTTCACTTGTTTCTCTTTTCCACTTGTTTCTCTTTTCCAATTGTTTCTCTTTTCCACTTGTTTCTCTTTTCCACTTGTTTCTCTTTTCCACTTGTTTCTCTTTTCCACTTGTTTCTCTTTTCCAATTGTTTCTCTTTTCCACTTGTTTCTCTTTTCCACTTGTTTCTCTTTTCCACTTGTTTCTCTCTTTTCCAAATGTTTCTCTCTTTTTCACTTGTTTCTCTTTTCCACTTGTTTCTCTTTTCCACTTGTTTCTCTTTTCCACTTGTTTCTCTTTTCCACTTGTTTCTCTTTTCCACTTGTTTCTCTTTTCCACTTGTTTCTCTTTTCCACTTGTTTCTCTCTTTTCCACTTGTTTCTCTCTTTTTCACTTGTTTCTCTTTTCCACTTGTTTCTCTTTTCCCACTTGTTTCTCTTTTCCACTTGTTTCTCTTTTCCAATTGTTTCTCTCTTTTAACACTATACACAGTCAGTGGAAAACATAGATCTGAAGTCTAGACAAGTTGACTTTAGATTAATAACAATTCTTTCCCTTCCAGCATCACCGACAATAAACATCATTGGAGTCAAGCTTCTGAAGGTTCGTTATATAAAATATCTACTGTAGGCAGATGTGTTCTAGTGCCGGATAACCAGCGGGCCGAAGGCTGGGCATTACTTCATAAGGTATCATGAGAAATTAAAACGTGGCTCGCTGATATTATTTCAGACCCTAGCTGGGAGATGCAAGGTTTAAATCCCATGCACACTTAAAAGCATTAAGTTGCAGCTTAAACTAGTCATAGATTTTGTATTAATTGTAATGAAATATTTCAAAACAAAAGTACGCTAGTATTTTACTAATAAATATTTGTTTCATTCTGTATCAAATATTTAGCCGTTTTGATTGGATAAAGTTTATTGCAACTATTGTTGGATTGGACGCTGTGTTTGCCTTATAAACATGTTGTTTAGGTGCATTCATTAAATTATTGTCTGTATTCGTATCTTGTGGTTCAATTTAGCTCCGAAATCTGTCTGAATTTATCTCTCAACTCTGTCCCACTTTATCTATCTCTGAACTCTGTCTCAATTTATCTCTGAACTCTGTCTCAATTTATCTCTCAACTCTGTCTCAATTTATCTCTGAACTCTGTCTCAATTTATCTCTGAACTCCGTCTCAATTTATCTCTGAACTCTGTCTCAATTTATCTCTGAACCCTGTCTCAATTTATCTCTGAACTCTGTCTCAATTTATCTCTGAACTCTCATGCATCATTCACACTGCATAGCTAACCTCGTCCCACCGTCACCATAGAAACACACACACTCCATAACAATCATTCGATCGATTCTCTCCACAGATTGATACATGCAGCATAAGACAATCGTTGCTTTCGACTGATTGATACAATCTCAGGGAACCGATTTTCAAAACTGATTAATTCATCTTTAGAGAATCATTGGTTTTATCACTTTGTTCCATCCAACATCAGACACTTGTTGCTTTGTCTACTAGTCATAGATACGTTGTGCCGTAGTGTAACATCAGACTTCCTTTTCTCTCCTCTATGGAGCTTATTAAAAGTGTTTCAACTCGTGACAGACACGTCACAATGATAGAACAAGTTCCACCCTACTAGATCTAGTTCCATGTCTAGAAACACATTTCTCTGAGACCATTGGACATACATTTTAAACATCGAATAAAATAGGACGCGATTTTAAAATAGACCTATACAATGAACAGGACAAGATACCAATATAACCTGAGACATATTTTACATATTTCCGTGAGATCACTTGCCTATGCAGATCTCTCAAAAGTTAGGTGTAAATTGTTCACCTATGTAAAAGTTCTGAATGACAAGTTACAATATCAGTGAATACACTTTCTTTTTTTTTTCTTAGCAGTTGTGTCGTCATCTTCTAGCCTTCAGTTTGAATCCATGAGGTCCATCAGTGACTTACACCAAGACCAAGCGTCATAGAAGGCCTGAACAAAGAAATGCAACGTCACAACCTGTGGGCAATGGAGACCGATCGCTCGTTACCACGTCATACTTGTGACGTTTTTGTGAGTGTAATTGGACGAAGCAAGAGCTTTTCACATGAAGTAAGTGCCCCTCTAAACCGTTCTGCTTTCTCTAATATTTAAATGGAATGGGTTAACTGAGTCAGCTAGGAAAAACCAACGACTTTAAGTCACTGATCAACATGCATGACTAGATTTACGCATGAAATGCGTAGGGCGTAACTATTTTCTTCTTTGAAGTAACGTCTGTAATCTATAAATAATACCAAAAAGTTTCCAAAACATTTCATAATAAATTCATTTCAAACTCATTAATGTTGGTAGTTGGTAGGTACTATAGACTTGTTTAAAATTAGTACGTTACGTAATGCTACTCAAGCATACATCCAGTTTATGATGATTTCAATCCTTATATATTCTGAAGAGAATAAGTCTGACACATATAATAAAGCATGCCATTTGTGGGCCAGTTGTGGGCCGGGTTATACGGTAATCCCCTGGCCGATTTTTATACCCAGACCGCACCTGTTGGGTATCACTGACGTGCAAGAAGGAATGTATGTTGGGTATCCCTGACTTACAAGAAGAAGGAATGTATGTTGGGTATCCCTGACTTACAAGAAGAAGGAATGTATGTTGGGTATCCCTGACTTACAAGAAGAAGGAATGTATGTTGGGTATCCCTGACTTACAAGAAGAACTCACTGATTTAAATAATTTAATTTTTTTAAACATTTGTACTTAAGTTATTTTTACTTGATTAATAGCGTGATATCAAAAAAGATCTAAATGTATTTTATATGATTACAGCGTTGTTTCTAAAGCACTGGTTGCCACAGTGTTTCGTAAGTATATAACTATACAGCTATATGTTGCTCCAATATCTAAATAAATATCTACTGAAACGACTTTGAAAACAATGAAGTTATGTTCAAATCTTTTAGTAATGAATGCAGAAAAAAATTATTTTGGTAAGAATCACAACATAAGCAAAATATACCGAAACCACAAAACCATTAAAGGCTAAGAAAAATAAACAACAGATTAAACTAAACCAACAACAAATAACAACAAATTATAACAGAAAATAAACCATAATATACAAAAATATAGAGTGTGTCCCAGACCTCGGAGGTGCGGTGGGTGAGCAGTAAAGAGCTTGGCTTGACCGCGGTCCGGGATTCGAATCCTGGTGAAGACTGGGATTTTTTATTTCGGGATCTTCGGGCGCCTCTGAGTCCACCCAGCTCTAATGGGTACCTGACAAGTAAAGGCGGTTGGTCGTTGTGCTGGCCACATGACACCCTCGTTAACCGTAGGCCACAGGAACAGATGATCTTCACATCATCTGCCCCATGGATCGCAAGGTCTGAAAGGGGAAATTACTTTACTTTAGACTAGATCTCTATATTTAATAGATATAAACAACAGTGGGCAAATAAACAACAACCAAAACATGTAAGTTTTATTTACTGTGAAATTCTGGCATTTTAGTCATGAGGGGGCGGGCTGGGTGAGTCAAACACTTTATCCACCAACAACGTCCTGCCGGTAGGAACAGTTGTGGCGCCGCCCATTTTTTAGGCTGGCCGTTTTGACGCAACAAGTTCTAACGATAATTTAATAACACACACACACATTTTTATGTCTGAACCTTTTATTTCACTCTTGGAAATGTTCCTACATGGCGGGAAAAACTATAAATAGCAGGCATTTTGGTGTATCCGGTGTACAAAGTAAAGGACTCGTTGAAAAGTATTGTTTTTTAAAATATATATATGCCAATACTTGTGCACCTATTTAACACTGAAGAATAAAAAACGTTTAAGCTCCACCGTTTGTAGCACAAATTGGAGGTAACACCCATGGAACATAGAGTTTCACTCTATGACTCAAAAACTAACTAGCGCTAATAAAAGAGCCTTGATACGAAGACCAACTGCCACGCATTGAGATATTAAAATTGAGAGTTAAAAATTTGAGCTCAATTCCTCTTTATTTAGTTGGCAAAAGTGAAGTTCCATTTAGCGACCTAACCCTAACCCTGCCCTATAGATCACAAGGTCTAAAAGGGGAACTATACTTTTACTTTACAATAAACAACAACAAATCACATTGATGAAATAAGAAGAAGGTATTATATGTTGTTGTTTTATTTTAATTAAAAGAATATGTGAGTTTATATTTAGTAATGAACTATATTTTATGTAAATATCGTTACAATATGTCCTCGGCGTTAACAGATTTTATGAAATAGTAAGGGATTCATAATCATTCAATTAAAATCATAGGAATGTATCATGTTTTTAAATATCGCATGGGATAATGAAGTGTGTGCGTGCGTGTGTGCGTGCGTGTGTGTGTGCGTTTGTGTGTGAAAGAGGATTAGTGTGGTTAAGAAGAAAGACAACTCTATAAAGATTTTTTTTTTTTTTAAATTTTTGTATTGTGTCTAGCAATCTTAATATATAAACGTAAGATATGACTGACCCATTGATTGACTGGCTGATTGATCTATCTGCCCAACTGCCCAACGGATTCGCATGAAATTTCGTACACAGGTTCCTTTTACTTCTTAGGTGCCAAAATTAATTAATGTAATGTGAGGGCATTTAATTCAGTCTTTGTATTTTTTTTCCATTAGGCCTGAATCTGATGGACTCTAAAGAAATGTGTCGGATCTAGGGTGAGCACGCGTGTGTGTGTGTGCATGTGTGTGTGTATTGGGGGGGGGGTAATCCTAAACTAATAAGGACACTTGTTTTTTTTAGCTTTTTTCAATATTTTCTGTTGGCCTTCGACTGATAACTCACTAAATATGACAGAATCACTTTAATGTGCTCAGAATGCACTCACAAGCCTAACTAACGATTTCATAATGTTGTGATATGAATGTTGCATCAAATAGTAACTTTTGCATTTTAGCTTCATGCCAAGTCGTTACAATCACACACACAAACATTTTTTATGTAAATGAAGCAAAGTTTTAGTTTAAAGTAATGTTTAGTTCAGCAAAGGTTTAGTTCAGCAAATGTTTAGTTCAGCAAAGGTTTAGTTCAGCAAAGGTTTAGTTCAGCAAAGGTTTAGTTCAGCAAAGGTTTAGTTCAGCACTAGTTTAACACAGCTTTAGGTTTACATTCATTGCATCCAGTTAAAACTAACGCCACAAACTTTAGGAAACAAACTTCTCTTATGTCAGCCTCAATTCAAACTCAACATATAAAATGTCACACAAATGTTTCAACGTATTCTTATCGTATCGACTAGAATCTAAGCTATGACTGGCTACTCGACTAGAGATTCCTATCCTGTCACATTGGAATGCATTAATAGTGTCATAAATGTACGGGAGGCAAGAAGGACAGGTTTTTATTTACAGGACATCACCAACACTGAATGATAATGTCTGCCTTGAGAGGACATCACCAACACTGAATGATAATGTCTGCCTTGAGAGGACATCACCAACACTGAATGATAATGTCTGCCTTGAGAGGACATCACCAACACTGAATGATAATGTCTGCCTTGAGAGGACATCACCAACACTGAATGATAATGTCTGCCTTGAGAGGACATCACCAACACTGAATGATAATGTCTGCCTTGAGAGGACATCACCAACACTGAATGATAATGTCTGCCTTGAGCACAGCTTGGGTTTGGAGGCAATAATCTTCAAGGAACAAGCGAAACATGGAAAACAATTATCGGCCATGTCGTGCCCATTAATCCATCAAGGATTATCTATTCCTCTACCCAGAAAAACCCACACAAGACGCTATTCCTGGGCTACTCCATTCAATATGGAAATATCGAAATCTATGCTAGTAAAGAAAGAAAATATTAAATTAGTTTGTATACATTGTTTTTGTTTTATCTCGATCGTGAAGATTAAAGGAAGAGGCAATACAATCACAAATGACGTAATTTAAACAACAGAGTAGAATTAAATATTTGATTTTTTAATAAAGCAAAAGAAAATCCATTTTCGAAATGGACTTTATTTATTCCAAGTCTCTGTTAAAAAAATAACTGGGTTAACTTTTCCTTTTAAACATCATTCAATTGGAGAATCGCTTCTCATTAATATCTCAAAATATTTGCTAGGCTCCAACTTTCTGGGGGGGGGGGGAATAGAATTGGTGCTATTAAATATTAAGTATGTCGGAGTTATAAAAAAAAGTTATAAAAAAGTGTCGGGGGAAATTCACCATTTCTGTTTCGATCATGACCGGTGCCTTAGTTTTGTTCTAGGCATAAGGTAAATACCAGCAGGTGAAATATTCTCGTCCAACACAATGGGAGAATAAGTGATGAGTTTCTTCTTCTTCTTCATCCTAATTATTATGTAGGTGATTTCAGAGGACTTGACCAATAGACGAGATGAACTGCGCAGTGGTTTCCAGATCAGGCATCTCTCCATTTATTCTAATGTTCTTTAATGTGCTCAAAATGCACTCACAAGCCTAACTAACAATTTCATAATGTTTTGATACGAATATTTATCAACAGGATCGCATGAAATAGTAACTTTTCATTTTAACGTCATGCCAAGTCGCTAAACACAATGTTTTGAGGCCAGTGTCTTGTTCGGGCAGTTTCGAAGGACATGGTCAGCATAGCTTATGATAGGCGGCGTCGTTCTTGTGATTGGATGAGAGCTTGTTCATTTCCCATTGAATCTATTCACTGTTGTGATCAGTGAATGTGTCAGGGCTTTTGCGTATATATTATAGTCAAATGGAAATTGCCCTCCTCCGTAATCTACGGACCTTATTAGTATAGATATTGATACTGAAACCCTTCAACAGATTTGGTTTTGACGATAAAACTTCTCTTTTCTATATAAAATCTAAAGCGAACTACAGTCACCAAATCCATAAGCGTAGCCAAGAGGGGTTACAAATTTCTACCAGTTGCTGGGCTCCATGTTTTTAATACCGGAAATAGTGCTTGGCGCCCTGACCCCACTGGGGGGAGCTCACAGCTGACTAACTCCAGGAAGGACTTATTCTACGGTACAATAAACGTCTTACAATAGAATTAACGGTTTGAATAGAATAAAGATTAATTACGTACACAATACTACACATACACACACACACACCCATATATAGGCCTATATATGGCTGGCGGAGAGAGAAAATTCCCCCCCACCAAACTCTCCTCCTCCTCTCCCCCCCCCGCCCAGAAAATCCTGGCTACGCTTATGGGATCTATTAGGACTGATCCAAACTAACTGATACAATATACGTTGTTTTTTTTTTTTTTAACTTTCGATTGTATACTAGATTGGTCTTGGGTTTGGGACTCCCACTATCCATTTGTTTTTTAAATGAAAGAAACAGTTACTTGTTTCCTAAGTTCTTTGACACGCGAATACAATTAGCGCCATATCTGGCACACTTCCTTATTGAACACCATAAAGTATGAACCTCAACAGTGTCTGTTACATAAGGACATTTTATTGCCACTAAGCACATAGGAAGTAGGCCGACATGTATAAAACACAAACTTGACAATGCCAACACAACTATTTCCCCTTATCCCGTTGTGTCAAAGCGATCTATCGATCCGTTGTAGAGAGTACAAATAAGTCGAGTTCCCTTTCAGACCTTACGATCTCTAGGGCAGATGATGTAAAGATAATCTGTTTCTATGGCCCTCAGGGTATAATGCGGCCAGCACAACGAACAACCGCCTCTACTTTCCCCAACTAATGACAGGTACCTATCAGAGTGGGCCGGACACAAGGGGTCCTAAAGATAATGAAATTTGAAATATCAGTCTTCACTGAGATTTGAACCAAGACCCCTCAGTTCAAACGCCTAACTCTTTACCACTCAGCCACCACACCTCCTATAGTGAGTTGACAAATTGTCCACAGTTATGGGGGGGGGGCGGAAACGCTATATGAATAGTATGATAGGGAGGAGAACACATTAGGCTCCGCCAGGGACGTAGCTAGGAATTTTCCATCGTTTGGGGGCCCGAGGTGGGGCTTTACCTCTTTGATGGCCCCTGCATTTTGCGTAATATTTAATTGTCAATGTAAAAAAATAATTTGGGGGCCCCCTTCAAGTGGGAGCCCGGGGGATTTTCAAATCCTCCCCCTCCATCCTCACCCTAACTACGCCACTGGGCTCCGCCTTTGTTCAATTTTATTACGTTTCAGTCTTGCTGATGGATTAAGTCTTTCGTTCCTGTTGTGCTGTACCAGCGGATCATTTGTTTTGTCAACCCATCAAAACTAAGACCTGAATACAATTAAGAAGCAATCCAGGCTCCACACATTTAAATCACAGAATAGAATCACCAAATATTTTTGTTTCACCAAACTAAGGGGCCTGTGACAGGTGGGGAAATGTGACGTGTGTTTGGCGCGTTTTATGTCTATGGGATGATTATTTTTAAAGCTATCACACCCCAACCTATCAGCATATGAATCGGGAGCAGACACGCAACGAGACAAAGCAATGAAAGATAGATACAAAAGTTAAAAATGAAGAATATTTATTTACATAAATATACATATAAGAATAAAAAGGGGGAGGGTTTGCTTCTATCTCTAAATAATGCTAGCTTTAATCATCGCTCTTGCATTTAATAAGAGAGCATGTCACTTTGTCCTCTGACTTAGCTGGTTGTCATGTTGATGTCGCAGCTGGCTGTGTCCTGGCTTGAGGTTCTGCAGCTGGAGGTGGCGCTCTAGCGGATAGAGGGACGCCGGTGATATAGTTCTTGTGGAGTCTCAATCCCCAAAATCTAATATCTGTAGTGGGCACAGTAGGGCGGGTGTCCGGCTACCGTGGGCACAAGGTTACTGCGGGCAGAGCCGATCTGCCGTGGGCAGCGTAGTTGACAGGATATGTCCAGTGAGTTGCAGAGGGTTGGCGTAGCTATGACGTCTCACACAGATCTGAATCTATAGGGACGTCGCACCTAATAGCTTGACAGGTGGGCTGTCGAATAGGCGGGCAATGCCGATAGCGCCGAGTAGTAGAGTTGAGTAGATCTCAGTAGGCAAGTGCAATGCTGAATAGCACTAAGCACATAAATAGGTAAATAGGCAGGTAAATAGATCGTTGATCCAATTAATAAATAGGCAGATCTCAGTAGGAAAGTGCAGTGCTGAATAGCACTAAGCACAAAAGCAGGTAAGTAGATCGTTGATCCAATAAATAAATAGGCAGGTAAGTAATCCGATAAATAGGCAGGTTAATAGGCAGACACCTGAGGGAGGCTGCGGATAAATAAAGACAAGTTAGGACATGTCTCTCATGCATCTTATCGATGCCCTCGACTGAGGTGCATTCGTCAGATTGGTAAAATTGCTTTAGAGCACAATAGGGAGATGATGACAAATGGGATTTGGAAAATAGATGGCTGATAGTAGCAATATGAAAATGTACATAGAAGGGGAAATAATAATATAAAATGTACATGTAAGGGGAAATAATAATCTCAAATAAACAACACATGTGGATAGAGAAAGAGAGGGGGGGGGAAATGGGCGGTGGTCAGCGACCCAGACGATTTGTTTACATATGACCGTGGGTCGAGAACAATGGAGCGCGCTTGAATGGAGAGGGTGTCCGTTCAAGCGGCGCAACTCTCATTAGAGTAAAATGAGTAAAGGGGAGATAATTCATAACTCTTTTCTAGACGCAGTATTAGTGCGCTAGTAAAATTATCAAGGCTGTCAACCGAGATAAAGGAAATAAAATAAGGTGTACAAATATATACATGGTTGCATCAATGATCAATTGAGCAACGTAGCATTAATAGATTAATGCAATACATAAAATATACATTAGCCATGTTCATGTCTTCTACTTACGACAGTGAGAAATACACAATGCACTAATTAAATATAAGTGAAATAATAAAATACACATGATAATATCCAGTGGAAATAGCACAAAAGTAATTAAGATGGAACTTGTGATTAAGTTCGGCTTACCACCAGGTATTCCTCTAGGAGGGAGAATAAATGAAGCAGTCCAGACTCGATAGCTCAGCTCGAATGAGAAATGAAAGAGAGTCTGGCCTGATTTAATTTACCTTATATACAAAGGCCTGGAAAATGTGAGCGGAAACAGGAAATGTCATAGGCTTAGAATTATCTTACACGTGGGTGAAGTCCGACAAGAGATGGGATTCGCACATTGGGAGGTCAATGGGCGTGTTTGTCCTCGTGGTCTCCTAGATCAAAGAGAGACATAGGAGAAAGGGGGGGGGAGGAGTGACTGCATTCCACACAAGGTGGTGTCCACTGCGGCTGTCAGACATCCTGCCGATAAGATCAAAGAGTCTGTGTGTATCTTTGCCCCGGTCAATGGAAGATAAATGAAAGGACGCGCCTTAACTATCTCCAATGTGGTCAACTAAATCTAGCCTGGAGCAGAAAAGGTGTGGCGGGTGAAGAATTTAGGGGTAGGGTGGGGAAATAATTAAAATAAAATAAATAAATAATGAAAAATAATAATTAATGTTGTGATAAATTTGAGTGACTCTGACAGCGAGTTTTTGACTTGTCACAGGGCCATCACAGGTTTCTCTCTTGTTGTCGAAATGCCTATTCGTCGGAAGGTGCTGATATGTTGTTACTGTGATGTGCCAAGGATTCTGTAGATATATCTCTAGATCTAAATAAATCTTAGAGATTCAATAAAATGAAGATGCTTTTAAGTCAAATACAGAACTTTAATTCAATAACTAGGAATCACTGTATGTACAGAATATACAAAATAGACTGTATCAAATAAATAGTTGCTTTCAAGCTCAATGGCAAATATATATTCAGATGAATACTCGATCTAATACAAATAGAAGACTTGTCACTGCAAGTTACACTCCGAAACTAAAATACGTCTTGTCTCTATGAAATTTTCTCCATAACTAAAGTCTCAAGATCCCGCGTTTTCCCCCAGACGCTTGCTTTAACCAATCAGATGTCACGCTATCACCGGACGCGTGTCAGATTACGTCATAGGTATTTCTGATACCAGCTCGTGGGGACTTTCCCTACTGGGAAAAATTTATACTAAGTTTAATTACCCAAGGTTAGGTTTGTTAAAGTTGATACGTGACAGGGGGATTTTCAAATTTGGACCCCCTCCCACCACACAAGCTACGCCACTACTTAAAAAAAAGGAAAAAATAGAGGAAGAGAGACATTGGTAAATTAAATACTCATAAAACATGACTTGTATAAAACTAATGTAGTCCATAACAAATAACCTAACAAAAGTGTTTTTTTTTTCTTTTTTTTGTTTGTTTTTTTCCACACAAACTGTCTTTGTAACCTTGTTTGTTTGTGTTTGTGTTTGTTTGTTGTTTTTATTAAGACAATTCTTCCTTTCTAAAGCTAATGACACATTGTAAGAGCAATTGCTTGGCTCTAGATAGCTCTTGAATGGTATGAAAGATAGATTTAAACAAAATCGAACTCTGTAAGCCCTTTCTGTGGTGTCCGGAGCCTTGCCCTGGAGTCAAGCATTTTGTTCTGCATAACTGAGCTTCAGGAACACGCTAGTCTCCATGGCAGTCTACCTCATCGAGCTCTTGGTTTCTAGTCAGTAAGTAGTCAGTAAAGAAGAAGATCTGATAAAAATTTTACAAAATCGAAACAAAGACATGAATAACGCTAGAGTTGAATTACGTGCTTTCAAAGTTTCTCAATAACTTTTATTACAGAAGAGTTCCTTTTTCTGTGCATAGATCTTCTCACTGTAGCTCAAGAACTATTGGCGAGTAAAGAAAATATCCAGTAGCACTTGTCACTAGTCTGTAACTATTTCAAACCAAGAGTTTGAATGGCTTTGCATAATTAATACTTCTGTTTCCGCTTGTAAACTCAGCAGAATGTTTCAAGTTACATTCGTAGTGGTAAATAATGACAACGCTACATAAAGTAGTGCATATTTGATGGCTTGCTGACGTCACTGAACAGATGAGGTATCAGCTCAAGGGAGACAAAGATGACGATTAAATGTTTTATACTGACTTCTATTATTCTTCTCTTTCATATTATTTTTCGTTTTTTTACAACGCTTATATCAACTCTGTCTGTCTGTCTGTCAGTCTGGTGAAAGGTTTGTACACGTTATTTCTCCCACACCCAATTTCGGAAAATAAACTTGTACTTGACTGATGTGTACGCATAAGGTTGCGTTTCGCACACCTCGTCATCTATTTATGTGGGAAAAGGGGGTGGGTAGGGGGGGGTAGAGAGGACTGAGAAGGATGAACGCTATATTACTGTAGTTTACTAAGGGGGAGGGGAATTCACGATCAACTATACAAGGTCAAGGTCGCTAAATGGAACTTCACTTTTGCCAACTAAATAAAGAGGAATTGAGCTCAAATTTTTAACTCTCAATTTTAATATCTCAATGCGTGGCAGTTGGTCTTCGTATTAAAACTCCTTTATTAGCGCTAGTTAGTTTTTGAGTCATAGAGTGTTACCTTCAAATACAATATTTGGGTTACCTTCATCCATGTGGTGGAGTCTACTTTGTGCTACAAACGGTGGAGCTTAAAAGTTTTTTATTCTTCAGTGTTAAATAGGTGCACAAGTATTGGCATATATATATTTAAAAAAACAATACTTTTCAACGAGTCCTTTACTTTGTACACCGGATACACCAAAATGCCTGCTATTTATAGTTTTTCCCGCCATGTAGGAACATTTCCAAGAGTGAAATAAAAGGTTCAGACATAAAAATGTGTGTGTGTGTTTTTAAATTATCGTTAGAACTTGTTGCGTCAAAACGGCCAGCCTAAAAAATGGGCGGCGCCACAACTGTTCCTACCGGCAGGACGTTGTTGGTGGATAAAGTGTTTGACTCACCCAGCCCGCCCCCTCATGACTAAAATGCCAGAATTTCACAGTAAATAAAACTTACATGTTTTGGTTGTTGTTTATTTGACCTTATATCTATTAAATATAGAGATCTAGTCTAAAGTAAAGTAAATGTCCCCTTTCAGACCTTGCGATCCATGGGGCAGATGATGTAAAGGTCATCTGTTCCTGTGGCCTACGGTTAACGAGGGTGTCATGTGGCCGGCACAACGACCACCAACCACATTTACTTTTCCCTAACCCATTAGAGCTGGGTAGACCCAAAGATGCTCAAAGATCCCAAAATTTAAAAATCACAGTCTTCACTAGGATTCAATTCCGTGACCCCTGGTTCGGAAGCCAAGCTCTTTACCGTTCAGCCACCGCGCCTCCGAGATCTAGCCAAGACCTACAAAAACTTTTTTGGCCGTAAAAAATCAAGTCGTTCAGCTCACTAACAGAAACTGTTAAGTTTTACGTATGATTAGTTTTTCTACAATACCAACTGTTGAGTTGTACGTATAGATAGTTCTTTTTTCTTTAACAATATCAACTTTTGCATGCACTTGACAGATGAGACAAACTCGGCACACCTTCATCACCCCTTTCCTCCGCTGATAGTAGATACCAGTCTTCCCAGTCCAGCGCTCTTGAGTCGAGGACCATCACATGGTAGCAGTCTCACATCCAGGCCTCAGGTCAAGTCTGCACTCCAAATTCTGTTCAGTTTGTGTTATTGTTTACTTTTTATCTTTTCAGAGGCAGAGAAACAAAGGAAGGGAATGTGGGACAAGTTGGAGTCCATCAAAATTACATTCATATGTTTTTTAAAGCTTATATTTTAAGCGAGAGAAAGATACAGTTTGTATATGAAAAGTAGCGGTTAAAGACTCAAATAATTTTTAAAAAATACTTTAAAAACAAGAAAAAAAAGAGAGCTTATATAAGGGGAATAACACCACATTTACAACTATATAGTTCAATAATGTAGAATTTATTTTCCTTTTTGATATCAACAAAATAATTAATTAGCAATAATTAATAGACTAATTGGTTAATTTTTTAAAAATCTATTCATGTTTTGTTAGATACAATAAATAATTGTGTACAGTTTTAACTTGATCAGAGATTGTGTATGGGAAAAATAACGTGTACAATTATCTAAGGGGACAAAATCCACATATTTAGCTGTATCTCTTAATACTGAAGGATTAATGTCTCTTGTTGGTATCAGATTAATTACCTGTTATTAACTGACTAATTGTTGTTGTTGTTTTTATTGATTATGTTTTGTCAGGTACAATAAATAAGTGTGTAAAGTTTCAACTTGATCCGAGAATGGGTGTGGGAGAAATAACGTTTACAAATTTTGTACCAGACAGACAGAGTTGATATAATCTTTGTCAAAATTGGTCAACGCCTCATACTTGTAATTTCTTTAGTGATGCTTCTTTCTTTTTTTCTTCTTTCTTTCTTCCTTCCTTTCTTTCTTTCTTTTGGACAGTTTTGAACACCAAGCAGAAGAAATACAACCTTATCAAATGTAGGTCACTTATCTACCTAGCGTAGAGTATCTAGTTTATGTTTATATAGACATATGCTTACACTATCAGTGGAGATGATCACGTGATAAGCATAACGTTTCCCATTGGTCGGCTTCAAAAAGTGGTATTTACTGTAGAAGAGCTCATTCTCTCCCCTTCCCCATCTATAAATAAAAAAAAATACGACCAATTAAAATGAATATAATTAAGATAATTTAGTCTAAATCATTATATAAACATTAGACAAAACAAACAAACATTGTAGAAATAGAGTCGGGTCAGAAAGTTTGTGTTAAAGGGAGACATTGTAAAGCGTTCACTAGTTGAACGTTCAAACCTTACTTCTATGTCTTGGTCTACTCAGATACGCTTAGAATCATGTACAAGACAAACCAATGGACATATAGTTATTAATAAATGTTAAAACTATACAGACCCTTCTATTCTAAAAGAGCCTCAACACAAAAGGCCAACTTCTAAAAAGAAACAGTCTGCAAGCAATACTTCAGAAGTCAAGTCAATGCTGTTGTGTTGAGATATTTCAGACATGTGGTAATGTTGCGTCAAAACAGGTCTCGAATCTTCAACTCAATCCTCCGAAGTGGTACAATCTAAGGAAGAGCTGCCTATTTTTATATTAAAGCATCTTAAAAGATCTCAGTATAAAGAAGAAACCAGTGTGTATGTGAAGTTTTATTTTTCTGAGTTTCTGAGAATTTTCTCCAAAGGCTGGACATGCAGAGTGGCTGGTGGAACAACTTTTCTTACCTGGACCTTTACCCTGAAACATCTTACCTGGAGAGATCTTCAGGTGAAAGAAATAGAGGACGTACAATTTTACCTCCAGAGAAGTAAGTAGCTTAGTCATCCTCATCTATCTCTTGTCTAAAGTAAGTAGCTTAGTCATCTTCATCTATCTCTTGTCTAAAATAAGTAGCTTAGTCATTTTCATCTATCTCTTGTCTAAAGTAAGTAGCTTAGTCATCTTCATCTATCTCTTGTCTAAAGTAAGTAGCTTAGTCATTTTCATCTATCTCTTGTCTAAAGTAAGTAGCTTAGTCATCCTCATCTATCTCTTGTCTAAAGTAAGTAGCTTAGTCATCCTCATCTATCTCTTGTCTAAAGTAAGTAGCTTAGTCATCTTCATCTATCTCTTGTCTAAAGTAAATAGCTTAGTCATCTTCATCTATCTCTTGTCTAAAGTAAGTAGCTTAGTCATTTTCATCTATCTCTTGTCTAAAGTAAGTAGCTTAGTCATCTTCATCTATCTCTTGTCTAAAGTAAGTAGCTTAGTCATCTTCATCTATCTCTTGTCTAAAGTAAGTAGCTTAGTCATCTGCATCTTTCTCTTGTCTAAAGTAAGTAGCTTAGTCATCTATCTCTTGTCTAAAGTAAGTAGCTTAGTCATCTATCTCTTGTCTAAAGTAAGTAGCTTAGTCATCTATCTCTTGTCTAAAGTAAGTAACTTAGTCATCTATCTCTTGTCTAAAGTAAGTAGCTTAGTCATCTATCTCTTGTCTAAAGTAAGTAACTTAGTCATCTATCTCTTGTCTAAAGTAAGTAGCTTAGTCATCTATCTCTTGTCTAAAGTAAGTAACTTAGTCATCTTCATTTATCTCTTGTCTAAAGTAAGTAGCTTAGTCATCTATCTCTTGTCTGAAGTAAGTAGCTTAGTCATCTATCTCTTGTCTAAAGTAAGTAACTTAGTTATTTATCTCTTGTCTAAAGTAAGTAGCTTAGTCATCTTCATTTATCTCTTGTCTAAAGTAAGTAGCTTAGTCATCTATCTCTTGTCTAAAGTAAGTAGCTTAGTCATCTGCATCTTTCTCTTGTCTAAAGTAAGTAGCTTAGTCATCTATCTCTTGTCTAAAGTAAGTAACTTAGTCATTTATCTCTTGTCTAAAGTAAGTAACTTAGTCATTTATCTCTTGTCTAAAGTAAGTAACTTAGTCATTTATCTCTTGTCTAAAGTAACTTAATCATCTATCTCTCGTCTAAAGTAACTTAGTCATTTATCTCTTGTCTAAAGTAAGTAACTTAGTCATTTATCTCTTGTCTAAAGTAAGTAACTTAGTCATCTATCTCTTGTCTAAA
This sequence comes from Biomphalaria glabrata, assembly GCF_947242115.1. Taxonomy (NCBI): domain Eukaryota; kingdom Metazoa; phylum Mollusca; class Gastropoda; family Planorbidae; genus Biomphalaria; species Biomphalaria glabrata. The sequence goes on from NC_074713.1 coordinate 37,912,758, forward strand.
GTAAGTAGCTTAGTCATATGCATCTTTCTCTTGTCTAAAGTAAGTAGCTTAGTCATCTATCTCTTGTCTAAAGTAAGTAACTTAGTCATTTATCTCTTGTCTAAAGTAAGTAACTTAGTCATTTATCTCTTGTCTAAAGTAAGTAACTTAGTCATTTATCTCTTGTCTAAAGTAACTTAATCATCTATCTCTCGTCTAAAGTAACTTAGTCATTTATCTCTTGTCTAAAGTAACTTAATCATCTATCTCTCGTCTAAAGTAACTTAGTCATTTATCTCTTGTCTAAAGTAAGTAATTAGTCATTTATCTCTTGTCTAAAGTAAATAGCTTAGTCATCTATCTCTTGTCTAAAGTAAATAGCATTACCTATCTGTCACTTCCTGAAGTTTATCACAGTAAGCAACTATAGTGCTTAAAAAATAGTGTTCATCATTATTTATCTAGGAAATGAGTGGCTTTAATCATCTATTGCAGCTAAAGAGAGAGCGTCCATAACCTTATAAGTATGTGTAGCTTTATTCCCATGTCTCGTCTCTAAAGTTTACTGAACATTTTAGTGTGACAATATTTTGAGTCTTTTTTTAACTCTGTGTAACCCACCCCGTGTCTAGACTACTCTGAGAGTCGCATGGACAGTTATTATATATTGACTTAATGATAACACATGTTAATTATTTACTTCTCCGAAGACTCAAAAATATTTTCAGAATCTATTTTAGATATGGAGACCATTGGCGTAGCCCGGATTTTTTGCCTAATTTTTTGCTTCAGTTTTGTTTATTGTAAATGACATTTTAATGTTAAACCAATCATTTGCTCCAAGTGTAGTTTTTTAGTTAACCCCCCCCCCCGCCCAGAGTTTTTTGACGTAAAGAAAACAACTTATAAGACTAAAGCAAACATCAGTCACCAGAAGTCACCAGATTGTATGAGCATTCCAAAAGAATTTTTATTTTAAAACTCTCCATCAAAGGTTTTAAACTTTAAAACACCCATCCATCAGATTTTGAGGTTAAAAACCCCATCTTCGGTATAAAACTAAAACAAACTACAGTAACCAAATTCTATGAGCGTAGCAGATTTTTGTTTTTAGTTTAACTCCCTTCCAGAGGGCTTTAAATTAAAAACCCCTTCAAGAGGGTTTTGAGCTTAACCCCCCCCCCCATACACAGAGTTTAGAGATAAAAAAAAGAAACATCTTTAAAATTAAACTAAAGCAATTAACTATAATCACCAAATTCTATGAGCGTCGCTCTAATGTTTTTGTGGTTACCCTACACACACACAAAACTAAAGTGAGACTCTAGTTATCAATTTCTACCAGTCGCTGGCTCCATTCATAAAATGCTGTAAATAACAGATTTGGTTTTTGACCAACAAAATTTGAATATCTGGCAAAGGCTGGGTGTCTACACTCTTTCCACTAACTCCTAAAAGAACCTATTCTAAGCCAATCTAGGGTACAGTAAACGTCCGAGAGCATGAAGGCTCGGAATGTAATAAAGTTTAATTACATACACTGATACATATCTAATTTTATCTATTTCACTTGGATCCATTGGTTCAAGTCTTCCTTGTGTCTTTTATTGAACTTTGTTTTTCTGGGTTTTTTTTTAGCATCTTTTTGACTGTCTTCATCTGTCTCTATCCAACACAATTGCTGTCAGTTTTTTTCCTTCTCTTTGTCTCGGGGTGTCACTGAAGAACAAGTTGATCTTTCAATCATTTCCTTACTGGTTTAGTTTGTGCATTTTTTAGTTGAATAATGTAGGACGTGGCGACAGAACAAAAATACAATATAGCAACTTATCAATGATACGACCTGACAACATATCAACAGAACAATGTAACAACAGAATAATATAACAGCTTATCCATGATACAACCTAACAATATATCAACAGAACAATGTATCAACAGAATAATATATCAACAGAACAATGTATCAACGTAACAGTTGTGTGATAACATACAACAAGTCAAACCCATTTCCTTTGACAAACCAATGTACATTTATTGTTTCAATTAAAAGTGTTCCACTTGTCACCTGACACTTGTCACCTGACATACCATATCTTTCTAATTGAACACTTCAGAAACTCATTTTTGACTGCTAACACATTCATATATACACAAATACACCACTGGCGGATCATGTGGGGGGGGGGCGGTAGGGGCGATCGCCCTCCCCCCCACTCGATCGACCCCCCCTAAAGGGGGGAGGGCGGACGAATTTTAGTAAATAAATAACATAATTTGTATACGAATTTATTAGTAATATACAAATTATTTATATTTCAACCTATTTTTTAGATTATTTCGCTCCCCCCCCCCTCTAGTGACTTAATCCTGTTTACTCCCAGGGGAGCATAGGGCCGCAACCACACCTCTCCACCGAACTCGGTTCTCAGCAGCTTTCTTCATTTGCTCCCATGTCATTCCAGTGCCTTCAGCTTCACTGATGACTGACCTCTTCCAGGTTTGCTTGGCTCTGCCCACTTTCCTCTTTCCTTGTGGATTCCAGTCAAGTGCCTGCCTTGCAACATTGGTAGATGGTTTTCGCAGGGTGTGTCCTATCCAGCTCTATGTTCGTTTTGTGATGTCTTGGGCTATGGACTTTTGTCTAGTTCTCTTCCACAAATCGACAGTAGTTATCTTTTCTGGCCACCTAATTCCTAATATCCGGCGTAGGCATCTGTTAAAAAAGGTCTGGAGCTTTTCCATATTTGTTTTAGTGACTCTCCAAGTTTCTGAACCGTATAGAAGGAAAGACTTAACGTTTGCATTATACATTCGTATCTTGTTGTGTAGAGATAATGCCTTAGAGCGCCAGATTGTTTGAAAAGTTGAAAGGCAAATCTAGCTTTATTGATCCGAATTAGTATATCATCATCAGCTCCGCCGTCTTTACCAACTCTACTTCCCAGATATGTGAAGTGGTCCGTATCAAGGATATTCTCTCCCTGTAGCATGATTGGGTTCTCTTGTCTGTTGTTGATCTTCATAACTTCTGGGTTTTTTTTTTGTTGATTAGAAGTCCAGTCTTTTTCGCTATTTCTGAGAGTCTGGTGAGTTTGGTCTGAGCTTTTTGTTGTGTATGGGAGAGGAGGCACAATCCAGGTCCTCTAAATGTTGTGTTAGTGTCCATTGTATGCCGCTTTTATTATCTAAGACTGTCTGCCACAAGACCCAATCAATCACCAAAGGCGAAAGCATACATCCCTGTCTTACTCCTGTTTTTACTTGAAAAGAGTTGGTCAGCTTACCATTGTGTATTACTTGGCACGATGAGTCATCATATAACTGTTTAATGATATTGGTGAATTTTGTTGGAACTTCTGTAGTGATTCATCAGTCTCCATATTACGTCTCTGTCAATACTGTCGAAGGCTTTCTCATAATCAACAAAGGTCATGTACAGAGGATATTGCCACTCGATAGATTGTTCTATGATAATACGTAGTGTAGCAATGTGGTCAGTGCTTGATTTCTCCTTACGGAATCCAGCTTGTTCTGGTCTTAGTCTTTTGTCTAGGGCATCTTTTAGGCGTTCCAATATTATCCTAGTTAAGACACCTTTCTAGTATGTTGGCCGATTTGGTGGGATGGGGAGGTGGCGATGGCATCTATAACCATAAACTTTCGAGTGGGGGAGGGGCTGTCCAATTTATTTGTAGAAACAAAATAAATTAAATATATATACAATTAAAACTTGTTTCTGATATTTTAACCGATCTTTATATTATGTCGTTCCCCTGTTAGACGATTGAGTAAGGTGGGGTGGGGGGGGGGCGAATACCTCTACTTCTCTTCCCACATTAACCCTTTGAGTGTGGGGGGGGTGGTCCTACTTTTAATTAGACATCATAGTTTGTGAACAAAATGAGTTGAATTACTATACAATTCTTATAGTATGTCGCTACACTTCTGGTATCTTAGTCGATTCGGTGAGGTGAGGGGGGGGGAGCGATGGCTTCTTTTACCCTCCCCCCTCTAGCCCTCTGAGTGGGGGGGCGGTCCTATTTTTATGGAGAAATCATAGTTTTTGAACAAAATTAATTGAATATTTATATAATATAAGCTACGTATCGATATGTGAACCCATTTGTATATTATGTCGCACACACTCTAATCTCAAATTTTATGATTAGTAAATATAAAATAAAAAAGGGTTGTACCAGGTGGGAGGGGCGATACATGCAATCGTCTTACGCCCATCGGACAAACAAAAGCTTTTTTCTTTTTGTATTTTAGTTAAGAAATTACAAAAAAAAAATTAAAATGTCACTAATATAATTTATATATGCTATAAATTAAACTATTATATCGAAGAATTCGTTAATGTCAGTATAAGAGTAACAATTGAGATGAGTTCTGAACCCAAATATTATTTTCCTAGTCACCTTTTTCCAACCTTTACTCATACTGATATTTTTCTATGTATAAAAAATGTGGGACTATAACTGACAATGTATACATGAATCCTAAAAATGCAAAAAAAATTAGAGTAGAATCTAATTGGTTCACTTAATGTCTCCACCCACTTCAGAATTTTTTGTTTAGAGCTTTGAATTATAGTTCTGTAACAAAACAAAGTTACAAACATGTCTATTAAACAAAATGTATCACTTACTAATGAGCTTTTTTAAAAAATATTATTTTTCGGTATCTTTTCGGGTATATCATCTTTTCAAGGAACAAATTGTTTGTATCTGCATTGTAGTAAGGGCCTATATATTCATATTAGAATATTTTTCAAGTAAAACATTATTCAGAAGGTCCTATTTTCAATAGGATGAATAATGAGCTGTAGATATCAGGAGAATGCATTTCTTCAGTGAAAAGTTCAAGGAAACGCTTTTGGAGTGCTCCCCCAGACCCACTAGCTGTCACGCTAAAGGACACAACATGACTGTTTTGTGGGGGGAGGGGGGGGGGTTTCGCCCGGAGGTTGAGAGACAGTGTTTTTATATTCTCATATAACTCCAGACCCCTAGCTGTCAAGAGAAAGGCCTCAACATGTTTTTTTTTTTCGTCAAAGGTTGAGAAACACTGCTTTACTTTTAATTCTAATATATATATATATATATATATATATATATATATATCAAAAGGTTAAGGTTTACTGGGCGTTAGGGTAAGGGTTTGGAAAAATTTCGCCCCCTCCCCACTCCGAAGTTCTGGGTCCGCTAGTGACCAACACAAAAGTGCGGACATTTTTGAGAACTTCGCCAAGGTTAATCAATTCTTTTTTTTAAATCTAACTCCAAAGTGTTTCGACTGGGAAGTAGATCTAGACCCTACGTATCTTTGCAATGCAATATAAATAGAATATAAATAGAATATAAACAGAATTTAAGTAGAATATAAATAGAATATAAACAGAATTTAAGTAGAATATAAATAGAATATAAATAGAATTTAAGTAGAATATAAATAGAATTTAAGTAGAATATCAATAGAATATAAATAGAATATAAATAGAAAATAAAAAATAATTTAAAAAAAAACCAACACAGATTATATGAAGTGTAATTGTACCAATTATTTGGACCAAGTCATGTCATTAATTTCTAAAAGATCCAGAAACTCTCTAGACTAACAAGAATCCATTTGTGCGATGGGAACTATTTTGACCAATTGTTTTTGTTGAGCACACCTTCATGTTCTTATCTTGCTCAATCACTCAATCACATGTGTAGGCCAGTGTGTTTGAGGGGGGGGGAGGAGGTATCTAAGTGGTGTCCGTGCAAGCTTTACTAAAGCAGTGTTGAAAAAAAAAAAAAAAGGTTTTTGATTTCAATTCGAACTCATAGTCTCTAGCTCCCTGTATGGAGAGCCGAGGAACTTATGAAAGTAGAAAAAGGTTTACCTATCGGTAGTTTCCAATTTTTAGGCAACGGCCTGATTCTCTACATAAGACTTATCTCCCCTTAACTTGCACAGTCTCTACATAAAAGAAAAATTTATTAATTTAGACTAATTCTAAAATAATTGGTCTTTTTTTTTTTTGGGGGGGGGGAACAATGAATAATTATGCAAAGTTTCAACTTGATCTAAGAACGGGATGCAGGAAGAATAAAGTTCACAAAATCTGTACCAGACAGATAAACAGACAGAGTGACTTAAAAATAAGCTACCGAAATATCATCGTTCAGAAGGGAATATGATGGACAATTATGTGACTGTATCGTCAAAAACTGGCGTCTTAATTAATTGTGTACTTTTGAAACTTCTAAGACAATTTTTTTGTAATCGATGTTTGAAACATGAAAAAATCACAAACTTTATAATGAACACAACAGTCGTTTTATAGGATTCATTCATTTGACAAGAATTTTACAATTTCACTTACAAAATTTACAAGAATGAAAGAATTTCGGAAAGATAAAAATTTTAATTTATCTCCCCTTAAACTTTTAACATTTAGAAACAATGCAGTAATCTCCCTTGAATAATTTATATTATCGGCTATTGTTGTGCAATGTTTGTATTGCGATTCAGTTCAATGGGTTGAACTTGTTTATAAAACATTGAAGTTCAGAGCTGACATGTTTCCAAAACAGAAACAAATCAAATATAAAAATATTTTTTTTTTTATAAGACCTCGCTTATTACGGCTTATAGCGAGTAAAATTATTATTATTATTTTGAATCATGTCATTAATTTTTAGTAGATCTAGATTCTAGACTAACAATTATCAATGTGTACGATTGGAATTATTTAAATTGTATTTGTAATAACCCAACTTTCATGCTTATAACATGCTCTGGGCACTTGGGAAAACAATCCTGTCATGTTATTGTTATAACCTGCTGCCTCATTACGTTGGTGGCCACGTTTCACTGAGGTTTCAGTTTTTAGTGACATACTTAGAGAACTTTAGAGGAACTTTCTGGAACAGTTTCTTTCTCTCTCACTATCTCACTTGTTGCAGAGCTCTGTTCATTTAATGTGTTCATTAAATGTGTTCATTAAATGTGTTCATTAAATCTGTTCATTAAATCTGTTCATTAAATGTGTTCATTAAATGGGATTACATTTAATCTTTCTAGCCCACAGTTCCGTTTGCAAATGATTTATGAAATAAATAAAAAAAAAACTCTGTGAAATTGAAAGTAGACACAGAGCTTGGATGGAACTGCAACACCTGTAGTTCTTAAGACATTGTGTGTGTGTGTGTGTTCGTGTGTGTGTGTTCGTGTGTGTGTGTTCGTGTGTGTGTGTGTTCGTGTGTGTGTGTGCTCGTGTGTGTGTGTTCATGAGTATGTGTGTGTGTGCGTGTGTGTGTGTTCGTGTGTGTGTGTGTTCGTGTGACTGATAGTTTTAGTTGAAATGTGTGTGTATTTCAACTCTGGCACATGCAGAGACGGCTACTAAGAAGTAATTCTTATGGTACCGGGGGGGGGGGGGTTGGGGTTGAAAAAATTTATGACACCAAGTAAAATTATTATCAAACAAGTCAGCCCAGTTTAACTGAGATTAGTGGAGTTTGGTGGAAATTTAAGGAGCATATTTGAGTTTAGAGGAGCTTATTGGAGTTAAGAGAAGGTTCTTGAAGTTTAGTTGATTTTAGGAGTTTAGTGGAGATTGGTGAAGTTTTTTAGAGAAAATTTATAGTCTAGTGGCGTTTAATGAAGTGTTTAAAAATAGAATTTAGTGGGCTTAATTGAAGTTTTTATAGATTTTAGTGAAGTTTAGTGAAGTTTGTGTACAGTTAAGTGAAATTTAGTGTACAGTTTAGTGAAGTTTAGTGTACAGTTTAGTGAAGTTTAGTGTACAGTTTAGTGTACAGTTTAGTTTACAGTTTAGTGTACAGTTTAGTGAAGTTTAGTGTACAGTTTAGTGAAGTTTAGTGTACAGTTTAGTGAAGTTTAGTGTACAGTTTAGTGTACAGTTTAGTGTACAGTTTAGTGAAGTTTAGTGTACAGTTTAGTGTACAGTTTAGTGTACAGTTTAGTGAAGTTTAGTGTACAGTTTAGTGAAGTTTAGTGTACAGTTTAGTGAAGTTTAGTGTACAGTTTAGTGAAGTTTAGTGTGTTAAATGAATTATGGTGAAGAGTTGAATGAAGTTTACAGGACTTTGTTGTTGTTGATTTAACATTTCAAGGTTTATTTCATTTCTACTCTGTTTCTTGTGTTCGAGTAACTGAGCCAAGTAAGCGCTTACTTAGTGACACACGCACACATCAGGATGTCGCTGGTCAGAAGTGGTAAGCTGGATTTGTCGTGTCTACGTTCACTAGGAGATTATTATACAGATTATATTAAATAGTGAATACGTATAAGTATAAGTGGGCGAGATCCAGTTAGCGCAAGGAAAACGTCACAGTTTCTTAAGGGGGGGGGGGGGTACTCAATGCGGATACGATAGAGATAAACAATGAAAACAAAAACAAAGGAAAATGGTTGCTAAGGGCTGCATAACATCTCACTCACACACACTTACACACACACTCTCACACACACACTCCCACTCACACTCTCTCTCACACACACACTCCCACTCACAGTCTCTCACAAACACACACTCCCACTCACAATCTTACTTTTGTTTCTATAAATTCAAATCTTCGATACAGCTCATTGGAACTTAACCATTTACAAAATGATCGATTATAGTGTAATGTCCTGCATGAGCATATTTTAACGCTATCATCGCGCGTCCATTAGAAATTTAGCCTAAAGGTTTTCGCTAGTTGACTGACTGACTGTTTGAATGGTTGGCTTGTCTTAAGACTTGCACGTGAGACTGTCTCGATTTTCGGGTTTGATTTTCATTTCACTTTAATATCTTGTTCCTATGAGACTACTTTCAATTTTGTGTATCTGGTGCTAATATGTTGTTGAACCACAAGCAGGTATGGACTCAAATGTGTCGAGGGATATGTGTGGCTAGCACAAGAACCAATTGTCTTTACTTGCCCAATGATTTTATTTTTAAATTGTATAACTCATGATTTATTTGGAGTTTAGTCCTAAATTCTTAAATCCAAACTACCAGTCTCCTAATGGCAATCAATATTTGTATCACTCAGTCTTACTGATAGAGTAGATGCGCTTTAGTCAGAGTGTCATTGATAAGATTCAGTCATAGTCGTAAAATAAAATATATAAAAAATGTAAATACTTTTAAAAAAAAGCTTATAGTAAGCGTACTTGTATTAATTAGTTAAGATCAGTCATGTAATTACATTTGTAATAGATCTAGACTAACAATAAAAAAAAACATTTATAAAAACAAAAAAGAGGGAACGACATGAATAAAACTCATGGCTCAAGCCTTTTCAGGCTTCTCAAGCCAACACGGTTACCACTCTACTAGCGAACAAACTATGGAAGATTGTAGAGTTATATTTGTTTCTAGTTCATTCTTTTGTGTTCGCTAAGCCTGAGACAGCAACCTAATATAAAGGGAACTAATTCAGCTTATACCACCACTTCAGTCAAGTACTATTTCTTTCCCTTGTTTTTTATGATTCTTGTGTTGTCAGGAAAAAAAATAATTGTTCAAAATTTCAGCTAGATCCGAGATAGGGTGTCGAAGAAATAACGTGCACAAACTTTAGGCCAGACAGACAGACACACAGACAGATAGACAGAATGAGTTGAACTTGATATAAGCTTTGTAAAAAAGAAAACATTCAGTCATAGTTGTAGTGATTTATTTAACAAAACTTCTTGCTAAGAGAGTTAATTAACTCACGGTCCCTGTTTCCGATCAGGTTTTTCAAACCCCGGGTAGCATTAGCTACAATATCTGTAATAAGTTAGACACATATTCATGTACACTTAAACAAGCCACCGTTGACCTACTTACTTTGACTTAGTGAAGTCAGTATCTGCAACACACTTGAACACGTCAGAACGAGACAATTAACTTTGAGGATTTCCTGATTTCAAGTATTCTATATTTCAATCCATTTTTTACTCAGAAACCAGTTTTAAGTTCACCTTTTAAATTTGTAAGTTATGTCAGAAAGTGACTTACTATTTTTGGTAATGTCAGAGTTGAACTGCTCACTTCACTATGTATGCCTATTTTTAGATTTTTTTCTTTTCTTGAACTGTTAGAAATATAAGGCTTCTAGTGCCGACCATAGTCACGTCTATTGGTGCAACCAATGACTCAACACTAATCCTTAGATCGCAATAATAACTTCGTGGGTAATTTAAACAACATTTCAAAATACTTACACCAAAGAAGGTAGATCCTAATATGGGCGCCCGCAGGATTTTTGGCTTAAAGTTGTAGCTTCAACTTTCTTGTAATGGAGAACATTAAGAACAAAGTTGGTGCCGCCCATCCCATAATTTGGGGAACTGTTAATACGTGTTTCAAATTCAATCAAATATTATCAATAACTTGACTAATGCTTCACGTTGCGACTGTCAAGCTGGCGATGAATGCTAATCATGCACAGTGCTGAGAATCTTCCTTACGTTCCAGCTTTTGTATCGTTTTAGGATGAAGACAAAACATGTTGAACTGAACTTTATTAATGATTGAACTGAACTTTATTAATGATTGAACTGAACATTATAATGACTGAACTGAACATTATTAATGATTGAACTGAACTTTATTAATGATTGAACTGAACTTTATTAATGATTGAACTGAACTTTATTAATGATTGAACTGAACATTATTAATGATTATGTGAACATTATAATGATTGAACTGAACATTATTAATGATTGAACTGAGCATTATAATGATTGAACTGAACATTATAATGATTGAACTGAACATTATTGATGATTGAACTGAACATTATAATGATTGAACTGAACATTATAATGATTGAACTGAACATTATAATGATTGAACTGAACATTATTGATGATTGAACTGAACATTATTGATGATTGAACTGAACATTATAATGATTGAACTGAACATAATTAATGATTGAACTGAACATTATTAATGATTTAACTGAACATTAATAATGATTGAACTAAACATTATAATGATTGAACTGAACATTATAATGATTGAACTGAACATTATAATGATTGAACTGAACATTATTAATGATTGAACTGAACATTATAATGATTGAAGTGAACATTATAATGATGAACTGAACATTATAATGATTGAAGTGAACATTATAATGATTGAACTGAACATTATTAATGATTGAACTGAACATTATTAATGATTGAACTGAACATTATAATGATTGAAGTGAACATTATAATGATTGAAGTGAACATTATTAATGATTGAACTGAACATTATTAATGATCGGAAAGTGAGATGTTAATGAAGAAACTAACTAATCAAGATACGGAATGTAAAGTCGTGTTCTGTAATAACTCCCATATCCAAAGATGTCGTTTTTGCTCGGTGTGTCTGTCGACTGTTACTTCTCAGCAGCACCAACCCAGTAAAAAGATTGTCTGACAGCGGTCTCACCTTACTAAGGATGCCATCCCCAAAGTGTTCCTCATCATAGTCAAGTTGGTTTTTTGACTTAGTCAATGAGACTGCCGATGTGTTGTTGAGCTGCCGATAGGTGAAGTTGGATCAGCCCCGCAACATCATGGACACTGATTGAAGAACCAAATAATTAATTAACTACAATGAACAGACAAATCAGAAACACACGAGGAGCAGGCACTAATTTACATATGTACAGCTTGTCTGGTTTCACTTGCAGCCTTTATTTTTAGATCCGCCAAAGATGTTCTCAAAGTTGTGATTGAAAGAGAGAATGGATTCGTATGTTCAGTCCTTACATTTGTGACCACCTTGCACCCCCCCCTGGGGGCGCCCACGGATCATCTTAATATATTAGGTAGAAGTCGATATTTGTTTTTGAGTAGAGTAATTATTGAAAGTCATTAGTCAACGAGTGGAGTGTGTTTGATGTGTTCTCCCCTTATCGAAATATTTACAATCCATATTGAACTTCTTTTCTAAGTTTGCAGTTATTACATTTTTAGCATAGCTCTACAGTACGAAAATTTGTAGTGGTTTGAATGTATTAAATTAGCAGACTATTTTTTAATACATTGAGTATTACATTAGAATGTACAAAATGTAATGTTACACACACACACGCATAGTAATACATCCCTACTTCCGGGCTAGGAATTCCTTAGCCTTTCTAACTATAAAATTTCCCCCAGGGCTTTCTTTTTTTTTGGGGGGGCCGGATTTTTTTTTCTATGCACACATACCAATACATTGACCAATGATTGTGCTTTCGTGGTAATTTAGATACAGAGTAATATAACTTTAATTTATTAACACGAAGTTTCTTCGAACTGACAGATCCAAAGTACGAGTTCTATAACCGCTTTGACCTAAAATACTTTTATACATAATTTCTTTTTTTATATTTCATTTTTTGAAAAAGTTTTATAATGGAGATATTGTTTTTTTTTAAATGTATTTTTAAGAAATGTTTGACTTGTTTTGCTCTTAGAAATAATTCATGATCAATGTAACTTTTTTCTTTACCCCGCCTCAATTCTCTCCCCCTTCCCACAAAACTAAATCCTGGTTCAACGATTGGCCTGAAAGATACAATTCTCACCTTCTGCCTGCAGATCCAGACCTACAAGACGAATACTGGTTCTGGACGTTTAGTTATGTATTCAACTCTTAAATCTTGACTACTTCCGGTAACGTGTGTTCAAGATATAGATCGTCTAGACTTCCAGACCAAATTTAAAGAAGATTATATTTTGAAAAAAACAGAACGGTCAAACCAGAGTTTTCCCTGTGTGGCCAATCAGCTAGTCATTTTTCCCCCCAAAGATATACATTAACTGGAAAATTTCAAGGAAAATCGTTAGAGCCGTTTTCGAGATCCGTGTCCACCCACCCACTATTAATGCAAGCTGAAAATAGGAATTATGAAAAATGCATTCTCTTTAGTGTCTACAGCGCATCTGCTATTCACTGCACTTTATTCATAGACTGGTAGGAAAAACAGATGTTTGATTTAGATTGCTACACTCATTGAATATTGTTTTGATTTAGTTTTTTAAGTGACCGGGGAAGGAGTTTTAACATGAAAGCTGCCCTAGACTACAATGGAGGCTAGGAGGTGAACCTCAACCTCCCCCTACGTTTTTTGGCTACGTTCATGGCATTTGGTGACTAGTTTTGCTTAGTTTTTTATTGGTACAAGTGTTCACCTCATCCCTTTTTTGTTTTCTTACGATCCTAAAGTTTGGTGAGTGTAGTTTGATTATTGTGGTTGTATTGGAGCCAATGTAGGGGATAGTTTAACCTTAACATCCACCCTTTTAAGCTGCGCTGGAGACAAGAGAGTAAAGACCCTCCAAACCACCACCCCTCTTTCCGATAAAACAAAACGTGTGTGGGAAAGAGAGGGTTGAACCACAAAGCCCCATTGAATATTCAAGCCTTGGTAAACAAAACTGTTCAAAGAACAAAAGTGTGAAAAGTCTGAAATTCCAAGTTTCTCAACAGATCCAAGCGTGAACTTTGTAGTGTGAACTTTGTAGAACTTTGTAGAAATGAGCTCCAAGTGTGAACGTTTTAAAGATGAGCTCCAAGTGTGAACGTTGTAAAGATAAGCTCCAAGTGTGAACGTTGTAAAGATGAGCTCCAAGTGTGAACGTTGTAAAGATGAGCTCTAAGTGTGAATGTTGTAAAGATGAGCTGTAAGTGTGAATGTTGTAAAGATGAGCTCTAAGCGCAAGGATATTCAATGAGTAGAATCCATTCTTTTCACTTGTGTAAAAGTAGGTCACTGGCTCTCGCCACCAGGGTGAACTTTGACCTTGTCAACGGTTTGTTGTTTGTTTGTGTTGTAGCATTGAGCAAATAAAACAATGTGTATATTTGTCATTGTTTGTGTGTATGTGTAAGAAGTGTGAGGTGTAACCTGTGACTTGCCAGCGATTCCACTACTTGGCTAATCATGTCATGTTCTACCCTACATTGCCATTAAGTTCACTGCAGAACTGCAGAAATCTTTTAGATTCCTTCAGAATAAAAGAATCTTACATCCTAATTCAAACCTCCCGCTGGATGGCGGGATATGGCGGGATATGACGGGATGTGGCGGGATATGGCGGGGGAAGGGTTCGAACCTGGAAACATCGAGACGCCGATCCAGATCGCATACCAGATGACCAAGCAGCAATCCAATTTTTGCATTATTGTTACTGCTGAACATCAAAAAGTGCCCCTTATTTTACTGCTGCGATACGAATCAACTAATGTTATAACGTGGTTATTGGTCTAATTGGGATCAAAACACCGAACTAATCCATTCAGGTTACAAGGTTTAGGACTAAAGTTTCCTCAATAATTATTTAAGGAACTTAGATTTATCTTCGTTGTAAACATGCCACTAATCAGGAAGTAGCCTTGTCCAACAAACAAACAGACAGGCAACACAACTATCGAGGTTTATTCCTAGGTCACAGTTTCTCTATAATTGTGATGTTGGTATTTTTTTTTTAAAGTTATATCTCTCCCACAACATTATTTCTGTTAATTGTTCCCTCAAGTGAAAACATTTGAGGATCACTGGCTTAGTCCAATTGGTGTTGTTTCCTTGTATAATGTTTGTTGATCTAGTCTGATAAAATCAACCAGAACTTGGGAAGTGAGTATACAAGTCATGAATAAACAAAATTAAATATGTGACAAAGAATATTTTGTTTAATTGAATTGCTATGCTCTGTTCCCAGAGGCGTCATTTAGAAATTTGAAAACTATGCACCTCCCAAGTAGATCTGCGTTTTCACTAGATCTAGTTTGATAACCAACAGAGACATGAAAACATACACACACACACACAACATACACAGATACACACACACACGTATACATGCCTACACAGGCATTTAGAGTAAACTCAATGAAATAGTCTTTACTTAGGAACTAAAACTGGGGCTTCGGGGAAGGAGATTTTATGACCAATTCTTTGCCAGGACACTCTCGTCTGCTTCTGTTACGTATATTTTGTGTCTAGTACTTAGTAGGATGATTGCTATTTTATTCCACCAGTTGTGATGTCTGTTGAAGCTTGTTTGAAAGTTTATCACTGGCCATTAACCACAACATTTCTAAGCAACCTCCAACCGCCAATTGATATCAAAACAAAACTTTAAATAAAAATAATAATAAATAACATTAATTAGTCTGATAAACTCTTTCTTTCCAATTTTAGGCGACATCTTTAGCTTGACATTTTGCGACATCGTCATGACCTATGAACCCAAATGCAATGACATGAACTCAACACATCCCATCACCAGCCTGTATGTCTTTAGGGGAGAGGGGGGGGGGAGATAGACCTACGTTTTCTTGCGACATATCATAGTACATAACGCACTTGCTTCTAGTTGAATCCTTGGGAACATTTCGTTCATTCTCTTCCTAGAATTGTCCTGATGGTTAAAAGCATTTCGCTTGTTACATTGAAAATCCTAAACTTCACCCCACTTTCAGCTACGCCTCTGCACCTTCGGTATCAGCATTAATTCTTTTCTAATCGCTAATTACACAGGCCTCACACAAACTAGGAACCAGAAAGAGATAGCGAAAGAGAGATAGTGAGAGAGAAGGAAAGGCAGAGAGAGAGAGAGAGAGAGAAACAGGCGGATAGAAACAGAGAGGCAGAGAAAGAGAGAGGGATGGAATAGAGAGCGATTGAGATTACTTTTGTTTAACCCAAAAAGAAATAGTTACAAGAGGGGAAACATCACAGTTTTCGCGACTGAATCTGTTGCGTGGTAACTTCTACACTGTTTCATATGTTCTGCTTGTCAGTGACTTCGTCCTAGTCCACGAGTGAAATTCAATAATTAAAAAAAAACAATAAACAAAAAAACAAAAAAAACAATCTAGTTTGATTCAGTTGTAGCAACAAGGGAAACAAAGTGCTTTCAATAAACGTGTTCAGCCCTCTCCATGATAGACAACACACTTCATTGTCCAAGAACTCAGTTCTACACATTTCTAGGAGATGTCACATTTTGTAACGGTTTATGTTTTGTACATATTGTTGTTGTTGTTTTTATATCAACTTCATTTTGAATTGCTGAATATTATTTTTGTCATGTTCCTGTTGATAAAATCTGCATTACCTATAGTCTTACAAATAGAATCAATACGTCTCCGAACCAGTAGCTTCTGTATCACAAGGCCTGCCCGCTATAATTCGACCAAGCAGGTATCATGATTATAGTTGTATGTTTCAAGTTGGATTACTCATTTTAAGTAGGATATCTATACTACCGAGGCAGGACTAGGCGACGGACGTGCGAAATATAATGTATGCCATTCATAAACCTATTTGAAAAGATAGCGACACATTGGTCATTAGATCGATGACTGTACAGCGAAGTGGTCTCTATCAGACACTATGAGTGACCTTTGGTGACAAAAGTATGAGCAGTTTGTGTTTTCTAGTCTTGTTGATTCTTCTCTTGAGTGTAACCTTCATTTGCTTGACCCAAAGTGCTAAAAGTCAAGGTCGCATAATTAACCCATAAACTCTTCTCCCTCCCCCCTTGGCCGTGTTATGTTATGACACAGAATGTCAACACTCCACTTTTTGTTTTTGTTGTTGGCTTTCTTCACAAATACAAAACACTCGTTTTTCTTTATTGTGTCGTCTAACACACACACAACACACACACACAGACTGCGTTGCAGTTGGCATTAGTTAAAGTGAAACCTTTTGTTTTCTTTACACCCTCTTATTTGTTCTCTTTACATAGATCTAGATTTTTAGTTTCAAAATTTGCCAACTACAAATCTATACAGATCCTTTTTTTTATATAAAGCTTCTATCAACTTTGTCTGTCTAGTAAAAAGTGTGTACACGTTATTT
The DNA here is from genome assembly GCF_947242115.1 of Biomphalaria glabrata. NCBI lineage: Eukaryota > Metazoa > Mollusca > Gastropoda > Planorbidae > Biomphalaria > Biomphalaria glabrata. Next base: position 37,929,600 of record NC_074713.1, read on the forward strand.
CTCTTCCTCTTTAGCTTTTTTTTTTTTTAAATAATTTTTTTTTTATTTTGCTTGTTTCATATATTGATGAGGGATATTACCTGAGAGTCCAGAATTTCTTTCTTAGGACTCCAGGCTAACAAGAATGCTCCCTGCCATTGATCTGGCTGAAAACTGGCTTTCAGTCCAAGATTGTTTCAGGCAAATGTAAATTTCTGTCGAATTTTTAAACAAATTTTCGTGACTAGAGGCCGAAGCCGAAGCCCGAGCACCATACGTAGATCCATTCACTTTTGTTGTATATATCACCACTTGTTGAGGCTAAGGTCACCACTTGTTGAGGCTAAGGTCACCACTTGTTGAGGCTAAGACTTGTTGAGGCTAAGGTCACCACTTGTTGAGGCTAAAGTCACCACTTGTTGAGGCTAAGGTCACCACTTGTTGAGGCTAAGGTCACCACGTTGAACAAACGTCAACAAGAGGAAGACTAAAGTTTCCAATGGCTAGAACTATTAACTGGTAGCTGAGTGGCAGAGGATTTGGATTCCAAACCGAGTGACTTTTGAATTTCTGTATGTTAGAAGGCCACTGAGTCCAGCCAAATGTCTGAAAGGGGGCACTTGACTTTCTAGATCTAGTAAGGCCTCCCTTCAGTTCCTACAGACTTGTAGTATTTGGTTCTTTAGGGGCAACTAATACAGAAGCTGAAAGTGTGAAATGCATTTTGTTGCATGTGTATTTATGGTGTCGGGGGAGGGGAATCAATTTAATTAATATTCAAATTATTCTTTGTCTACGATGTTTATGGTTGATCTGGTCAAAGTTGTTAGGATGGACTCTAGAGGCGTTGCTTAGTGTTCCACAGCTGGGTAAGGCGGCACCTATCTCGTTTTTTGGAAGATGACTGAACTTTTTATTTGAGTGAACATAAAAGGAGATCAGCATACTATAGGCGCCCCTCGCCCCCGGGCAACTCTTTTAAGACTAGGACGCCCATGAGATTACTTTGTCTGTAGCATGTCAGAAAGTCTTACAGCATGTGACTTCCAACAACAAAAAAAAAAGACAGCTACAAAAACTTACAAAGAATGCGGAACATAATTTCGAGACCCAAAGGAGAGATAGGCAAAGACGGCGGAAAGAGAATTAAACTTAAATAGACTCGCAAATCATATCTAGACCATAGACATAAATAAATATAGACTGGAAGTAGGAAGTTATTTTTATTTGGGGGGAGTCAATATGTTTTATGTACTATATCTATGTGAAAAAAAAATGGCGGCGATTGAGCTATAAATTCTAGGACTAACATTTCAGCCAATATATACCTTTGATCTTTAGTTTTGAAAAGTGCAAAACTGCCATATTCCCAATATTTTGTCTTTGTTTTATAATCATAGACATAGGCAAATATATATAGGTTTGTGATGTGGATCTACAAACTTATCTTTTCCCAAATATTTCCGATAATAATTTGTTCTTTATCGTCCAGTCTATATATATATATATGTCTATGATCTAGACGTATGAACCAATGTATTCACATAAACTACACAAGTAATCTCTACACGTATGAACCAATGTATGCACATAAACTACACAAGTCTTCTCTAGACGTATGAACCAATGTATGCACATAAACTACACAAGTCATCTCTACACGTATGAACCAATGTATTCACATAAACTACACAAGTCATCTCTACACGTATGAACCAATGTATTCACATAAACTACACAAGTCTTCTCTACACGTATGAACCAATGTATTCACATAAACTACACAAGTCATCTCTACACGTATGAACCAATGTATTCACATAAACTACACAAGTCATCTCTACACGTATGAACCAATGTATTCACATAAACTACACAAGTCTTCTCTACACGTATGAACCAATGTATTCACATAAACTACACAAGTCTTCTCTACACGTATGAACCAATGTATTCACATAAACTACACAAGTAATCTCTACACGTATGAACCAATGTATTCACATAAACTACACAAGTCTTCTCTACACATATGAACCAATGTATTCACATAAACTACACAAGTAATCTCTACACGTATGAACCAATGTATGCACATAAACTACACAAGTAATCTCTACACGTATGAACCAATGTATTAACATAAACTACACAAGTCATCTCTACACGTATGAACCAATGTATGCACATAAACTACACAAGTAATCTCTACACGTATGAACCAATGTATGCACATAAACTACACAAGTAATCTCTACACGTATGAACCAATGTATGCACATAAACTACACAAGTAATCTCTACACGTATGAACCAATGTATTCACATAAACTACACAAGTCTTCTCTACACGTATGAACCAATGTATTAACATAAACTACACAAGTAATCTCTACACGTATGAACCAATGTATTAACATAAACTACACAAGTCTTCTCTACACGTATGAACCAATGTATTAACATAAACTACACAAGTCTTCTCTACACGTATGAACCAATGTATGCACATAAACTACACAAGTAATCTCTACACGTATGAACCAATGTATGCACATAAACTACACAAGTAATCTCTACACGTATGAACCAATGTATTCACATAAACTACACAAGTAATCTCTACACGTATGAACCAATGTATTAACATAAACTACACAAGTCTTCTCTACACGTATGAACCAATGTATGCACATAAACTACACAAGTCTTCTCTACACGTATGAACCAATGTATGCACATAAACTACACAAGTCTTCTCTACACGTATGAACCAATGTATGCACATAAACTACACAAGTAATCTCTACACGTATGAACCAATGTATTCACATAAACTACACAAGTAATCTCTACACGTATGAACCAATGTATTCACATAAACTACACAAGTAATCTCTACACGTATGAACCAATGTATTCACATAAACTACACAAGTCTTCTCTACACGTATGAACCAATGTATTAACATAAACTACACAAGTCTTCTCTACACGTATGAACCAATGTATGCACATAAACTACACAAGTAATCTCTACACGTATGAACCAATGTATGCACATAAACTACACAAGTAATCTCTACACGTATGAACCAATGTATGCACATAAACTACACAAGTAATCTCTACACGTATGAACCAATGTATTCACATAAACTACACAAGAAATCTCTACACGTATGAACCAATGTATTAACATAAACTACACAAGTCTTCTCTACACGTATGAACCAATGTATGCACATAAACTACACAAGTAATCTCTACACGTATGAACCAATGTATGCACATAAACTACACAAGTAATCTCTACACGTATGAACCAATGTATTCACATAAACTACACAAGTAATCTCTACACGTATGAACCAATGTATTAACATAAACTACACAAGTCTTCTCTACACGTATGAACCAATGTATGCACATAAACTACACAAGTAATCTCTACACGTATGAACCAATGTATGCACATAAACTACACAAGTCTTCTCTACACGTATGAACCAATGTATGCACATAAACTACACAAGTAATCTCTACACGTATGAACCAATGTATTCACATAAACTACACAAGTAATCTCTACACGTATGAACCAATGTATGCACATAAACTACACAAGTAATCTCTACACGTATGAACCAATGTATTCACATAAACTACACAAGTCTTCTCTACACGTATGAACCAATGTATTAACATAAACTACACAAGTCTTCTCTACACGTATGAACCAATGTATGCACATAAACTACACAAGTAATCTCTACACGTATGAACCAATGTATGCACATAAACTACACAAGTCTTCTCTACACGTATGAACCAATGTATGCACATAAACTACACAAGTAATCTCTACACGTATGAACCAATGTATTCACATAAACTACACAAGTAATCTCTACACGTATGAACCAATGTATTAACATAAACTACACAAGTCTTCTCTACACGTATGAACCAATGTATGCACATAAACTACACAAGTAATCTCTACACGTATGAACCAATGTATGCACATAAACTACACAAGTAATCTCTACACGTATGAACCAATGTATGCACATAAACTACACAAGTAATCTCTACACGTATGAACCAATGTATGCACATAAACTACACAAGTAATCTCTACACGTATGAACCAATGTATGCACATAAACTACACAAGTCTTCTCTACACGTATGAACCAATGTATGCACATAAACTACACAAGTAATCTCTACACGTATGAACCAATGTATGCACATAAACTACACAAGTAATCTCTACACGTATGAACCAATGTATGCACATAAACTACACAAGTAATCTCTACACGTATGAACCAATGTATGCACATAAACTACACAAGTAATCTCTACACGTATGAACCAATGTATGCACATAAACTACACAAGTAATCTCTACACGTATGAACCAATGTATGCACATAAACTACACAAGTCTTCTCTACACGTATGAACCAATGTATGCACATAAACTACACAAGTAATCTCTACACGTATGAACCAATGTATGCACATAAACTACACAAGTAATCTCTACACGTATGAACCAATGTATTAACATAAACTACACAAGTAATCTCTACACGTATGAACCAATGTATGCACATAAACTACACAAGTAATCTCTACACGTATGAACCAATGTATGCACATAAACTACACAAGTAATCTCTACACATATGAACCAATGTATTAACATAAACTACACAAGTAATCTCTACACGTATGAACCAATGTATGCACATAAACTACACAAGTCTTCTCTACACGTATGAACCAATGTATGCACATAAACTACACAAGTCATCTCTAGACGTATGAACCAATGTATGCACATAAACTACACAAGTCTTCTCTACACGTATGAACCAATGTATGCACATAAACTACACAAGTCATCTCTAGACGTATGAACCAATGTATTCACATAAACTACACAAGTCTTCTCTACACGTATGAACCAATGTATGCACATAAACTACACAAGTCTTCTCTACACGTATGAACCAATGTATGCACATAAACTACACAAGTCTTCTCTACACGTATGAACCAATGTATGCACATAAACTACACAAGTCTTCTCTACACGTATGAACCAATGTATGCACATAAACTACACAAGTCATCTCTAGACGTATGAACCAATGTATTCACATAAACTACACAAGTCATCTCTAGACGTATGAACCAATGTATGCACATAAACTACACAAGTCATCTCTAGACGTATGAACCAATGTATTCACATAAACTACACAAGTCATCTCTACACGTATGAACCAATGTATGCACATAAACTACACAAGTCTTCTCTACACGTATGAACCAATGTATGCACATAAACTACACAAGTAATCTCTACACGTATGAACCAATGTATGCACATAAACTACACAAGTAATCTCTACACGTATGAACCAATGTATTCACATAAACTACACAAGTAATCTCTACACGTATGAACCAATGTATTAACATAAACTACACAAGTCTTCTCTACACGTATGAACCAATGTATGCACATAAACTACACAAGTAATCTCTAGACGTATGAACCAATGTATGCACATAAACTACACAAGTCATCTCTACACGTATGAACCAATGTATGCACATAAACTACACAAGTCTTCTCTACACGTATGAACCAATGTATGCACATAAACTACACAAGTCTTCTCTACACGTATGAACCAATGTATGCACATAAACTACACAAGTCTTCTCTACACGTATGAACCAATGTATGCACATAAACTACACAAGTCTTCTCTACACGTATGAACCAATGTATGCACATAAACTACACAAGTCTTCTCTACACGTATGAACCAATGTATGCACATAAACTACACAAGTCTTCTCTACACGTATGAACCAATGTATGCACATAAACTACACAAGTCTTCTCTACACGTATGAACCAATGTATGCACATAAACTACACAAGTCTTCTCTACACGTATGAACCAATGTATGCACATAAACTACACAAGTCTTCTCTACACGTATGAACCAATGTATTCACATAAACTACACAAGTCTTCTCTACACGTATGAACCAATGTATGCACATAAACTACACAAGTCTTCTCTACACGTATGAACCAATGTATGCACATAAACTACACAAGTCTTCTCTACACGTATGAACCAATGTATGCACATAAACTACACAAGTCTTCTCTGTTCATTGGTTTCAAGGACAATGCCTCATTTTAATGATTATGATTCAACGTTTTCATGACAATACCTCCAGTCAATTCATACCTTCATAGAAACTAAAACGTCCAGGACTCACAGTTGCTGTATATCGCTGAGAAAAGAATGACCAGCTCGTTGGCCACACCCGGACAACTCGAGTTTGACCGTTACCATTTTTGAAGTATAAAATCCATTTCAATTTGACTAAAACAGAACTGGATAATATTTACCTTGACCTGACTATCGCTCTATTATAAGTTGTATAAGGTAGGTATATATATATATATATGTAAGAATACAGCAAGGTTATACATCGACAAGGCTTTTTTGACTAATACTCTAGGAGGACATGTTTCTTAGTAGTCTTAATCGTTGCTGTCCTTTCTTTTGGTGATGTCATCTGTTGTCTGCAATGACATTTCATTTATCGTCTGCTATTACAACATATATGACAACTGTGTTACCAAACTGTAAAAAACAAATAGATCCTGTCTCGCGTGAGTAGTCTGCCTGACCAGAGGGGTAACTTCCTATTAAATGCAACAAATTGTCTAGGTCTAAGAGGTGCACTCACCTCATTTGTTTCAGATGTGCACCTCGCCCTTTCTTTGTCTTGTGTCACTATTAAGACTTTTTTATTTGGCTTTTAAATGTTCCAATTCTAAATATAGCACGTGATACTGAAAGAATTAGCTGTCATCCTTGACCTTTCGCAAGAGTGCAGTTAGGCCAATGTCAAACAAATCTTTCAATATGGCGGCTGTGACTCTTGTTTTTTTTTTCCCCAATAGAATGTTGACTTAGGATGACATGAAGTGGAAGAGGGAGTAAAGATCGACATGAGGTCATTGAGGGTCTACACAGTTCTAAATGAATCGTTGGTGCTTTCTGTCATCAAGTTGACAAAGTATATACATTAACCAGTTTTCTCTCTGTCATCAAGTTGACAAAGTATATACATTAACCAGTTTTCTCTCTGTCATTAGTTGACAAAGTATATACGTTAACCAGTTTTCTCTCTGTCATTAGTTGACAAAGTATATACATTAACCAGTTTTCTCTCTGTCATTAGTTGACAAAGTATATACATTAACCAGTTTTCTCTCTGTCATTAGTTGACAAAGTATATACGTTAACCAGTTTTCTCTCTGTCATCAAGTTGACAAAGTATATACATCTGGTGAAATAAGACTGGCTGAGGTGTGGGCGGCATCGTTCCGACCAAAGCTAATGCCCAGGCATTCATCCCATTTCTATATAATAATTTATACTCTCACTTCGCGACACTAGGAAGCCATATGGTATGAGAACACATCCGGAGTAGTAAGCAGAACAAAGAAAAACAAAGATGATGAACCGTATTGAAGAGAATTAGTTCACGAGAGAAATGGCGAGAAGTGGCGAGAGTACGTCGTTCTCGGGCTAGTTCCACATATCTGTTGGCACTCACACTAGACCCGTAGCTTATACTGCTCTACCCTTCCTTAGAAACTTGGATGTGAATATACTGTAAGAGAATAGACTGCAGCTTTCAAAAGAAAGGAATTTGTGCAGCAGTTCTCAAACTGCGAGGTGCGCCCCTAAGAGCGGGGAGGGGTGCGATGTCTTGACAATGGGCGGAAAGTCAGTCAATTTATTGTTTAAAAAAAGATTTTTAAAAAATCAAATGACATTATTACAAATGTTTCAAAATATTTCAAAAATTTAAATAAGAGACTTTGTTCTGTGTATAACTTTTAGACTGTTTACCGTTTTAGCGAGACTCGTCTGCAACAATATCAACTTCACATTTTTTGAAGAAGGCATTTCCTGACAACTAGCGCTAACGCAATTTTTCACGACTTTTTTTTTTTTTTGTCAGCCCGTTTTCTGTCGTACATCGTTATGTCGAGACAAACAAAAGTCCGCCACAAGACGTCTGACATAACACAAAAGTCCGCCACAAGACGTCTGACGTAACACAAAAGTCCGCCACAAGACGTCTGACATAACACAAACGTCCGCCACAAGACGTCTGACATAACACAAAAGTCCGCCAAAAGACGTCTGACATAACACAAAAGTCCGCCACAAGACGTCTCACATAACACAAAAGTCCGCCACAAGGCATTTGACGTAACACAAAAGTCCGCCACAAGACATCTGACATAACACAAAAGTCCGCCACAAGACGTCTGACATAACACAAAAGTCCGCCACAAGACGTCTGACGTAACACAAAAGTCCGCCACAAGACGTCTGACATAACACAAAAGTCCGCCACAAGACGTCTGACATAACACAAAAGTCCGCCACAAGACATCTGACATAACACAAAAGTCCGCCACAAGACATCTGACATAACACAAAAGTCCGCCACAAGACGTCTGACGTAACACAAAAGTCCGCCACAAGACGTCTGACGTAACACAAAAGTCCGCCACAAGACGTCTGACATAACACAAAAGTCCGCCACAAGACGTCTGACATAACACAAAAGTTCGCCACAAGACGTCTGACGTAACACAAAAGTCCGCCACAAGACGTCTGACGTAACACAAAAGTCCGCCACAAGACGTCTGACGTAACACAAAAGTCCGCCACAAGACGTCTGACGTAACACAAAAGTCCGCCACAAGACGTCTGACGTAACACAAAAGTCCGCCACAAGACGTCTGACGTAACACAAAAAATGATGTCAACGAAGTACGGACACCATGTGTCCAAATCGGTCACTTGGCCTCCTTCTTAAGTAGATTTAAATTGGCATTCGTATTGGACCGTGCCACGCCTTTTTTTTAAACCGTTTTTGAATAGGTATTTCTTACAATAATGTCTGTTGTAGGCGCCAGGAAAATGCAATTCAGAACGCAAGAAAGCTACCTGCGCCGGGGCTCCTCTCACTGCCTCAACGAAGAACCAGCTACCCCTTCAAGACTATCTCCTGAGACAGTAGTGTTTTCTAGCATTCAAACCATTACTAAAAAGTAGTGTAGTGATAAAGACTAAAAGGGCTTACTTTGATGAACATTTATTTTGTAAATTTTTATTCCAAAGATATCGTAGATCTATATGCATAAAAAAAAAACGGAAAATTGTTATAATCAGCATTTTCGTCGGGGGGGTTACCACTAGTAAAACTTTGAGAAACACTGAATTAGCGTGTGCCTAGCAGAGGTCATCAGATCCGTGCTTGGACCGCAGTGAAGGATGCGCTTTCAGTCTATTCAAACACATTCACACAATCGTAACGTCAAAGAACAGGTCATTGAATTCTTGAGAGCACGAGAAAGGTTTTGACTCTTTGAGCTCATGGGAGAGAGGTCTGAACGCCGAGAGAAAGTCGGAGCGGTAGAGACGGCGACGGCACCACAACCAGCAGCTGTACACTGATTCTAAATTAAGAATTAACTCCCCCCCCCCTCTCTCGGTCATCTCTCATTCTCAATAGTGTCACATTTCAGTATTGTTGAGTCCATTCTGAAGAAATTCTAGACGCGAATGACGTCAGTGACATCTTTTATTTTCTTTATTGCTACTTTGAAAAAAACAACATTCATACTATACTACTGAATACAACAAGAACAAATAAACAATGTCGACAATAGCATTTGATATTCGTAACATAGTACAGAATGTATTTGTTTGTTTTTAAATATCGACGACGTTTAACATTTTGAGCAAGCGTCATTGCAGTTCTCAAATCTTTATTTGAAACCCTTGCCTGTCGTAGATCTGGTATGCACTTTGTGAGCGTGCTTCTAATGTAACTATGGTTAACATTGTAGGCAGATACTTCGGTGGTACGGGCTGAACAGATTCTAGTGTAACAATCATAACAACCAGTTCATTAAATACATATGCATATTAACAATGTAATAATAATAACAACATTAATACATCTCCGTACCCTGCAGTATCATGCTGTCAGCCGGCCCTACAATATAATCATATCGACAACACTTTGCGAACCGCATACGTCTCTTCTTTGTGTGGACGGAGGTATGGTTGTAGTTTGTAGCTACTGACATTCATGTTGAAAATATTGAAATCTGCCTTTTTACCTGCCTGAGTGGCCAATTTGTGGTCCGGTTCTGAGTTTGTGTTTCCACACAAACTACATTTATAAACTTTTTGTTGTTGTTATTGTTTTTGAATAGCTACAGTTTGCCTTTAAATGACTGTCAGAGACTTCGACCCCATATTCGGCGTTTTTTGTTCATACTAGGTTAGAACGCTTGGCTACTAAAGTAAGATTGTGTGCCCCCCATTAAGTCTTCCCCAACTCAGTGGCGCCTCACTCTGTTTCGGAGTAAATGAATGTAGCCGACTATATTTGTATTGAGAAACAGAAATAAACAGACACAAAAATAAACCGAAAAATGTCTTGACTTTATTTTCAAGTTTTACATTTTCAAGTTTTACATTTTCAAGTTTTACATTTTCAAGTTTTACATTTTCAATTTTTACATTTTCAAGTTTTACATTTCGATTTTTACATTTTCAAGTTTTACATTTCAATTTTTACATTTTCAAGTTTTACATTTCAATTTTTAACTTTTATATGTTTTTGTATGATCGTAACAAAAAAAATGTTCAATCCGTCTTTTAGTTCTGTTGGTGACCTCTCTCGCAATTTATATAACTATTTATAATCTTCCAATGGTGTCATACTTAGTTTCAAGCTTTTCAAAGTTTTAACTGGTATTTAAAATTAAAATAAGTTTATGATCAATTTTTTCAAATCCTTGCTACCAATATCAAGACACTCCAAGATTGCCATTTTAATTAAGATCATTTCCTTTTTTTTAAATCAATGTAATTGTTGATCTTTTTATGTCTGAATATAAAAGGCAAACATGATAGCGAGTCGTTTTACATTGAAGTAGATTTACTGCCACTAAGAAAAAAAGGTTCTTTAACAAAGATGATAATTGATTCTAAAGCAAAATGATAAACTAGAAGAAGTCTCTTGCTAGAGAAAATACAAAAGAATGAAGCGCTCGATATAAAGAAAATGGCATATTCGATGTTAGATCACTTCTTGTCTGACTCGAATCATTTCTTGTCTGACTCGAATCATTTCTTGTCTGACTCGAATCATAGCTTGTCTGACTCGAATCATAGCTTGTCTGACTCGAATCATTTCTTGTCAGATTCAAATCATTTTTTGTCTGATTCGAATCATTTTTTGTCTAAAGTGAATCATTTCTTGTCTGACTAGAATCATTTTTTGTCTGCATCGAATCATTTTTGTCTGTCTTGAATGAATCATTTCCTGACTGACTAGAATCATTTCTTCTTTGACTCGAATCATTTTTGTCTGACTTGAATGAATCATTTCTTGTCTGACTAGAATCATTTCTTAAATTACTCGAATCATTTCGATTGACTCGAATCATTTTCTGACTCACCCGAATCATTTGTTTTTCTGACTTAGTAACACTGAATATGTGCATAATCTAATTTGTGTTGTAACGTTTGTGAATATTCTAAGCGATGTTATAAAACCTCAGGTCATCGTTCTTGATTTACCGGTATACATAGAGAGAGAGAAAGAGAGAGAGAAAGAGAGAGACAGAGAGAGATATTGAGATCTCAAATCCACAAAACCATATTTATGACAAGGTTACAAAGACAGGTTTGTGAGGAGACACACACTCAAAATCGGCCCCCGAAGTGGTCCACTCAGGCTGCTACACAAGGCAGCAAGACTATCAGAAACTATGAACTACCAACCATCCACAGCTACAAACTCATCTCCGTCGACACCCAAAGAAGTGACGTGCAAGTGACGAAAGTGTTGCCCGATACTGTTAGAACGACATGATACGACCTGATACGACAGGATACGACAGGATACGGAGATTTATCAATGGCATTATCATGACATTATTTGTTTTGTAAAGGGCCAATCTCTCATTCAAGGCCTCAGTTTAAAAAAAAAAAAACTTTTCCCTTTGGTCAAATGCAAATGTTCAAGCATGTTTTTTTAATAACCGTATCCCGCCCCGCAGAGGATGTCTCTTTTGTGGAGTAAGATATAAATTATTAATCCCTGTTTTAAATTATATTAAACTTTTATACATACTAAGAAGATTTTTTATATTTTTTTTTTTACAAAAGTAAACATTTTGTTTCAAATATACGTAGCGTGCATGACAGAAAATACTTGTTTTAGAAAAAAAAAACACAAAAAAAAAACCTTTTCCGTAAATGTGTTTAATATAAGTAGAAAAATAATCTCCCAAACTAAAATTGTCTCACTTGTTTTTTTTTTTTTTATTATTAATAGTGAATAGTTGTGAAAATGCATGCATGGTTGATTTAAAAAAATAAAATTTTTGCTTTCAGAAAAGAAAAAGTAGCCGTTGCATCTGAACTTTGAAAGATCTAAAATATGATATCGGATTGTCAATATCTTTTTTAGTTTTTGAGATCTAAACGGGACGGACGGACAGACAGACAACATAAAACTAATAAAGGCTATTCCCCTATCGGGGCCATTCGGGGGACGCTAAAAATGATATTGATAATACTCTAACAAATACTGTGAAAAATGTTATCTTTTTTGTTTACAACAGAAAGCCTGCAGGATCGCTCGCAACGCCTCCTGGTATAAGTATGTACATTTTCAGTACATATTAATCATATTTTTTTTTAAGTAACTAAAGTCAAATTTCACTGAATGTCTGCTCATCTTTCAAAATCATAGTTGCCTATTTTTATAGTGTGGAATCTAAAATATTGGAAAGGTAAAATTACAAGAGTCAGTTACTCATATTGTAAAGTTTCATCCATATCCTATTACTTTAGTCAACTTTAGATTTAAAAAAAAAAAGCTAGATCTAGATACAACGCGTTTTTTAGTGGTCTGTCTGTCCGTCCGTCCAGTTTAGATCTCGTAAACTAGAAAAGATATTGAAAATCCGTCATCATGATATTTTAGACCATTCAAAGTTCTGATGTAACGGCTACTTTTTTCTTTTCTGAAAGCGAAAAAATTAATTTCTAAAATCAACTATGCAAGCAGTTTGTTGTTGTTTTTTTTCCATAAAAAAAACATTTTTTACAACTACTCACTATTAATAGTAACAAACACGGGAGGCTATTTAGTAAGGGAGATGACTATTTACCATATTTTTAACACATTTATGCAAACCACTAAACTAAAGGAATGGGAGATTTATTTATTTTACAAAAATGTTTTTTTTTCCTTGAGAGATTGACCCTTTACAGAACAATTAGATCAATTATATAATCGTCTAATAATAATAATAATAATAAACTTTATTATCCGTAAGGAAATTTGTCTTACAATTTGTGCATTACCAAACAAAAAACATTGTGATTCTTTATTTCGAGGATCTTGTTAGCCTTATTATAGATGTGTATCTCAAATAACTGCCCAAATGGGGTTTGTTTTTTGCCAATGATTTTGCCAGCAGCATTGAGGATTCTATTAAGTTTATTCCTATTTTTAATGCTCAGATTGCCATACCAGGCAGTGATATTGAAACTGAAAACATTGCAGATGTGAGCGTGATAAAACATAGCCAAGGCCTTTTCGCTAACATTAAACGAGGACAGTTTTCATAGAAGTCGTAATTTGTGTTTCGACATAAACAGTTTTTTTAACCTTGTTTATATATATATATATATATATATATATATATGCTTAGTGTCAGTTACATAAGCCTAAGAGGTCAGATGTCCGCTGAACAAGATGTACACTTGAGCTCATCAATCCATGCAGTTGTCATCATTCCAACGCGGTTCACCCTACAACTATTTCTACGCCTAGGCCTTGGACCCATGCAAAGAAGAGTTTTCAAAACCAGTATTGCCACCGCGCGCGCGCGCGCGCGCCAGCACAGCGCCAAATCGCGAGACCACGTGACATCACGCCCATCGGCCTTTCGCCAAAAAAAAAGATTTATATAGAAATGAGCTAGTGACATCATTCAGGAGTTGTCGCAGGCGATACAAGGCGGCTGGTCCGTCTTGGTCCTGAATAAAAGTGTATTTGTTTTTCGTTTTTTAAATCACCTTATTTTGTATTGGCGTGTTTATTTTGAAATCATTATTTTCATCCTTTGGAAACAAAGTAACATAAACGCAACAAGAATTAGAAGTAATAATAAGAAAAATAGTTATAAAATAACATTTCATTAACCCATTTCGACCTAGGACTTTTGAATGTGTTATCATCATGTCACCTGTAGAAGATTTGACACTATTGGATTTCGACAGGTAGGCAATTTTTACCTAGCATCTATGAAGTTTCCAGAATTAGATTAACTGGTCACTAAAGCTGTCTAGTTTCATACTTAATGTATGATCACCTGACTAATGTTTAGATTTATCTAGATTCCTGTCTGGTTTGATAACAATTCATTGCCCTAAGATGGTGTCAGAATTAGATCTTTGAATCTTATTTTCTCTTAATTTAACTTTGAGTTAAATATTCAGCTAATTTTATTAGAAACTGGAATAATCACGTGATAAGAATAACCTTTTTTTAATAATTGGTAAAGATCTAATGTACTTTATTTAGATTAACTTTAATTTTGAAGTGTCCAACCTAGATCTAAATTCAATCGATGTGTTCTTTACTTTAAGATGTAAAGATTTAGACTGCCTCTGTGTTTGTTGTATGTCGTTGAAGAACTATCTAGTCCTATTTTAAATTGTTTTCCTAGATCTAGGTCTAGATTATTTCTTGTAAAAACAAGTCAAATGTGACTAAACTCCCCCCCCCCTCTTTTTTTTTTATATTTCTGCTTTTTTTTTTTCCTCTGGTAAGAAAAACAATGAAACCACTAAGGTGTTGACCTGGCCCAGGCAGTAGGTAGTCTTACATTTGAGGAAAGGAGATACAGGTGGCTGAACACATAACATCAGGTGACTGACAGTGGCACTTGACATGACTCATAGTTCCCCCCCCCCTCTCCCCCCGCCCCTCCTTCTCTCTCGTTTTCTCTCCCACCCCCCTGACATTAATCTCAACTCCGATTGTGCAATGTCTAAAAGTATGTTTAAAAAAAAACTTTATTTCCAAAACATCATGAATTAACAATATATATATATATATATATATATATTTAAAAAATGAATCATTGAGGTAAGTGGCTCGTAATGACACCCCCCCCCCACACACACACACACGGCGCTGCGGTGGCTTCCACAGGGGTGCCACATGTTTTTTTTTGGGGGGGGGGGCGATGGGTGTTTGGGGTGGGGAGGGCTCATTGTATTGTTTTCTCTGAGCTACATACAAGGTCCCGGCAAAAAGGTTTTATTCTCAAATTGATGACGTCCTTAAAAAACAAAACGTTTGAGAACCACAGATGTCCCTCCATGTCCTCCCTACCCACAGTGAGTGGTGTAAGTTAACATTTTGGATGGAGTTTTAATGAACTCGTTTAATTCAAAGTAATTAGCAGGTAGGAATAAGCGCTGCATTAAATTTTCATTTCATTGGCTGTTCTACTAGTCGGGGAGACCCCCTGTGTGTTTAACATATGTATATATATAGAAACAGAGTTACTATAAATAGCGACTGTGTAAAATTCAAGCCTAGGGCGTTTGGAATAGCTTCCTTTTAGATGTAGATGGCTCATACACAAATTGAAGCCACTCTAGCAAAAAAAAAAGTAAAACCCTGGCAGTGAGGGAGGGGGAGGGAGTATATAGAGAGAGTCACTTTCAATTTAGACTAGTTCATGGAGATAGTTAAGTGTGTAAACAAATTCATGTGACATGTCGATATCGCTACACACACACACACACACATCTCACTCGTCATATAACAGATACACAAACACACACACATGCCTATAGGTCTATCTATCACAGTGGTTCCCAACGTTTTCGGACCTGGGCCCTAATAAATTTCCCATACATGTGTTATAACGGAAAAGATCCTCAGAGTCTTCATTCTACGCTGTGGGCTGAATTTCTTCGAAGGGCCGGATAACATTACCTCACGGGACAGATATGGCCCGCGTGCCGTTGTTTGGTCTTCAATGATCTATTATAATGAACAGGTTGTACACGTTTTGGGGAATACAGCGCTCGTTAGGTTTGAACTTGTAACTTAATTCGCCTGTGTGGTATCTGACACAACTAGTCTTGGCGTTAACTCTTTTTGTGCTAGCAAGCACCGTTTTTTGTCCTGCTGTTGAAACTTCTTAAGATAGTCTGGCATTCAAAGAGTTAATATTTTTTAAAGTATATCGGAATTAGTGCAGAGGTCTTGAAATCTTGAGACTTACAAACTTTTGTCTCATTTCCTTTGTCAATTTTCGAAGATTTCAGGTTTCAGTCTTTGATGTTTTCTAGTTTTTCTAACAGCTGAATTGTTTGTTTGAATGTATCTATGTCTACAAAGCGCAGTGGTTTAACAATTTTAATGTTGTTGTTTTTTCTTCTTATTTTTACTGCGGCCTGTTGCCTTAGTTGTAAATAGCGACGTGGCCTCCGAACCAAGGGTCTAGAGATCAAATCATGAAGACTGGAATTTTGAATTTCGGGATATTTAGAAGGCAAAGACTCCATCCCAACACTACTAAGTACAACCAGCGTTAAGGAAGTTAAAGGCGGTTGGTCGTTGTGCTGGCCACATGACAACCTCGTTAACTGGCCACATGACAACCTCATTAACTGGCCACATGACAACCTCGTTAACTGGCCACATGACAACTTCGTTAACTGGCCACATGACAACCTCGTTAACTGGCCACATGACAACCTCGTTAACTGGCCACATGACAACCTCGTTAACTGGCCACATGACAACCTCGTTAACTGGCCACATGACAACCTCGTTAGCCGTCAGCCATAGAAAACAGTGGCTGACTATTTCTGTTCTTTTTTTATTCGTTTTCTCAGTTCCTTTGCCCGTTAAGAATAGCAACAGAGTTGTTTTTTAGGCTAGAATGGGGGGGGGGGAGAGCAGAACAAGACTTTAAAAAAAAAAACAACTTACGTAGAGATTTAACTTGACGACATTCGACGTTTCCCTTCGTTATTATTAAACGTCTGGTTCGACATTCAGTATCAGCGTCGACCAACTTAGGCCATATTGTTGCTCTTTCACCCGCGTTGATTTCCTTATTTGAGTGTTACCTCCGTTAGACCTATCTGAACAAGACACAGCCTGGATTCGCCAAACAGTTTTCATCTAGGAAGCGGGAAATATTTAAGCAGAAGAACGTTTGTCTCGTCTGCGGGAAATAGGGATACGGGGTAGAGATTTGGAATGTGGGATAAACATTTGGGATGTGGGATAGACATTTGGGATGTGGGATAGACATTTGGAATGTGGCATAGTCATTTGTTGTACTGATCACTGTAAGAACTACTGATTAAAATAATTGTCTAAAGAAGATACAGGCAAAAAGTAGTTCCAATTTGTTCACCAGAAGTATAATTCGTTTGTACAAGGATATGGCTTGGTAGTGCTACATCTGACCAGGCCTAGCGACTCTGTCCCTATTCAAGGCTCGGTGCTGATACATCCATGATTCTAGAAAGATTGCGATGTTCTAGAACTGTCCACGAGTGAAACTAGGTTTTGCAAGGACGCGACTGAGTGACCTCCTGACCTCAAAAGGTTACTGAAAACAAAACTAGTACCTTGTCACTGGTGTGTCAGGGCGGAGAGGGCCGGCCTTTTTTTTTTTAATGAACCTAAACGTTCAACATTGATAATTAAATATACAAAATTAACTTCTAGTTTATTCAAAAAATATTTGCAGCCTTTAATATCACCGTAGATGTATGTAAAATGAAAATGAAATGAGACCTCAGATAATTGAAACAATAACCTTCAACTTGAACACTTCTGCTTTCATCAGATCATAAGTACACGCGGGTCTTGTCTGCCGCTTCCACTGACTTTCATCTGCTGTCGCCCCCATTTTTGTACACTCCTCTGAATCAATTCTACTGAAGGGTTACACCAGAATTCATTAGTCAATAGAAACACGCACACAGACTCCATAAAAGCATGGTACAATCTTTAAAACTCACCATCGTACCCACCAGACACAAAATGCTGTACACAGTACATGTCTGAAATGGCTAGAGTTGACCCTAGAAGGTGGCGAGTGGGGCAACCGCCCCAAGCCCAGCGTTTGAGGAAGCCCCGTGATAAAGAGAATTTTTTGACACCGTTAGCCATCGTAGAAACATTCGTGGCCTTGATTTGACCCTCGCCCAGGGCCCCGCGCACTGCTAAGGCTGCCTCTGGAAATGGCCCATCTTAAATTCTTAAAAACTCAAACAACAGTGATCTATATTTAGACGTACGTAAAAAAAATGTAATTATTTTAAAATAGTTCGAAACTACATATTTCAAACACTTTATTTCATCGATTGTAAAAAAAAACATAAAAATGTACATTCTAGAAAACTGATATAAACCAATTATTTACGTAAATGATTTTTTTTAAATATCTAAGTCTAGTTTTTAAAAGGCCGCAGTAATCTCAACAAGTGTTTCCCCAAACTGCGTTCCGCGGTACCCGAATAAGTGTTCCACGAACTACTGGAATAGTTAATTTGTAGGCCATCACGTGAATTAATCTCTCTAAAAAAATAAATAAGCAAAGTGTTCCGCTTAATTCTCAGAATGTACGAAGTGTTCCGTTAAGGAAAAAGTTTGGGAACCACTGGTCTAAACTCCAATAATTTTTTTTTCTAATCCTATGATTGTGATATAAGTTAGAAGATATCGTCCCTTACCAATTAAATCTAAATATAGCCTGTATGACGTTGTCGCTTCCTCGAACTTTTCCCATTTATTTCCATAAAAAGCTAAAAAAAAAAACAAAAAAAAAAAAACTAAACCTAGTTAATAAAATATACTTTTTAAAAACTATTTTTAAAAACAAACGAGTATCTATAAGTTAGGAGAGAGAGACTGTGGACTAGAATAGTGAGATCCGTCTGTCTACATAGCTAGTCCAGTTTCCAACCAATGTCACAGCAGGCCTCCAATACTGAACGCTGTTATCTTGGGTCCTGGGCCCTTGCCCTATTTACAGCATCCCTGATAAGATCAGCCTGTTCAGTGAAGTTTTTTTTTTTCTTTTCTTATTGTTTTTATTACTGAACCCAAATTAGATGGTCACATGATCTTACAAATATGGCAGCCTAGTAAATCTTTCAGTAGCACGATCTTCTCAGTGGTGGACAGTGGAACAACTGTCTTACGTCATAGATAGATAGATAGATAGATAGATAGATAGATAGATAGATAGATAGATAGATATAGATAGATAGATAGATAGATAGATAGATAGAAATAGATAGATATAGATAGATAGATAGATAGATAGATAGATAGATAGATAGATATAGATAGATAGATAGATAGATAGATAGATAGATAGATAGATAGATAGATATAGATAGATAGATAGATAGATAGATAGATAGATAAAACCCAGAAGTTGAATGCTTTTTGATGTGATTCACTTCTCTGACAAAATGTGTAAAAACTTTCCTTTCAACTGATTCTATTGTTGGATGCCATCTTTCTCTCTAGTTCTAGACTTGATGTTTGACTTGGTAAAAGAAACTTCCATTTAATGCAATAGGTCGAGTTTTGTTAACAATCTTGAAGTATTTTTAAAACGTCTTGTGATTTCTTGAACCACGTGACTTAAGATTTACTCTGCAAAAGACTTCCTACAGTTTCGGCTGATTACACTTTCATCATTGCAACACAAAATGACCTCTTTCTAGGATCTCCTGCTCATTACATAACTGTGACGTCAACATTTTTTCTGCGATTTGTTTGCTCTTGCTTTATAACCGTGACATAATTTCCTATTTGGCCACGAAGCTGTAATGAAAATAGTAGCTTCGTGGGAATCTTGGTCGTGGGTCTCAGGGCTGGGACGGTAGCTTGCATATTACAACTTTGATAAAAATAATGTCCTTGTTGTGTTCTTTGGTTCTATTTTTTTTTCCCCTCCAGTATTTTTTTCTGGGTTTTTGTTTCGGTTTTGTCTATAAAAGAACCGCTCAATAACCCGGATGTTTATGGCATTTCGTCTCAGACTCAGTCTCGCTAGATGTCAAAGTTCACAAAGTTTGAATGCGTCCTACTAACCCCACATTCATTAAGATGGGAGATGCGGTATTTAAGCAACAGTTTACAAGGGTTCCATGTGGCCAGCACAACGGCAAATCACTTTCGCAACTTTCACTTTTCTAACACTAGGTGACGCCCTAGGAAAAAAAAAAGTCCTAGCCTACTCACAGCATACTGTATGAAATTCAATCGATTTACTACTGTATCACTCCGCTTTACTACTGTATCACTCCGCTTCCAATCTACACCATGTTGTCAGAAACAAATAAGTATTTTCTCGCTTGACATTGTAGGCTTTAATAATAACAATATGTCCAACAAAACGGGAGTGGCCTTTTTCTTCCTTAAACTGGGTAGATATTTGTTTGTACACTTGTCTTATGCTGCCGACATTGAAATTATGAAACGGCACTTTAAGTGGATTGATCAGTCTTACAGGTCCCTTGTTAGTGCCTCATAATCCCCTTGTTAGTGCCTCATAGGTCCTTTTTTTCGTGCCTCATCGGTCTCTTGTTAGTGTCCCAAAAGCCCCTTGTTAGTGCCCCATTGGTCCCTTGTTAGTGCCTCATTGGTCCCTTGTTAGTGCCTCATCGGTCCCAATAAGTCTTTCTATGTTGTGATACAATCACATTGTTGGGTTTTTCATTTTATCGTAGCCACTTTTGTGAGGAGTCGAACATTTTGTATAGTAAATGTATATGTTTGTGTCCGTGGTGCCATGTATATGTTTGTGTCCGTGGTGCCATGTATATGTTTGTGTCCGTGGTGCCATGTATATGTTAGTGTCCGTGGTGCCATGTATATGTTAGTGTCCGTGGTGCCATGTATATGTTGGTGTCCGTGGTGCCATGTATATGTTGGTGTCCATGGTGCCATGTATATGTTGGTGTCCGTGGTGCCATGTATATGTTAGTGTCCGTGGTGCCATGTATATGTTAGTGTCCGTGGTGCCATGTATATGTTGGTGTCCGTGGTGCCATGTATATGTTGGTGTCCGTAGTGCCATGTATATGTTTGTGTCCGTGGTGCCATGTATATGTTGGTGTCCGTGGTGCCATGTATATGTTTGTGTCCGTAGTGCCATGTATATGTTAGTGTCCGTAGTGCCATGTATATGTTGGTGCTGGGGGGGGGGAGAGCCAGCTCAGACATCCTGTAATACAACCACGTATCCTCCACGACCAAGTTCGAAGCCAGACCAATAATCCAGTTTAGTCCTCACCAGCTGGACTCCATGACATCCAAATACTCGACGCCATTTCTTTGAGGCCACAGTATCGTGCTATTGAGTAATCGAATTCGCTTCCATCGTGTTAAGTAATCAGTTGACTAACAATACTATACTCGTAATGACACTGTTACTTCGATTCTTGAAAAATCTATCGTGAGCTACAATTGATATACCATCAACCCACCCACCTGGTTTATACTTTACCACTATCACATTTTTTTTCTACTCTCGCTCTTGTTAAGTTTGAAAAAAAAAAACTAACTCCGCTTCATTATGACCGGGGGGGGGGGAGGGAGGGGAGGGGAGAAGGGGGAATAATATGATGGATTTTTTTAAAAAATGTTATCTATATCGAATTTCCTTGTTTTGTTTTTGCTTGTGGATTATGCTTTTTTTTCTAATCAAACGCTGGGATTAACAATCAAGTCCGGCAGGCTCATGTAATGTGATCTCAGATCTTGTTTTACGATGCCGGGCTGGATCGATTAGTTAACTGTTTCCCGCCAGCCACTCCCTGGTTGCATCATAAGTGAACTCATTTACTTTGTGCTGTAGACATTTCAATCTTAAATAACTCGCTAGCTTCCAACTACAATTCTAACACAAGTGATCTCATTTACTTTGTGCTGTAGACATTTCAATCTTAAATAACACGCTAGCTTCCAACTACAATTCTAACACAAGTGATCTCATTTACTTTGTGCTGTAGACATTTCAATCTTAAATAACACGCTAGCTTCCAACTACAATTCTAACACAAGTGATCTCATTTACTTTGTGCTGTAGACATTTCAATCTTAAATAACAAGCTAGCTTCCAACTACAATTCTAACACAAGTGATCTCATTTACTTTGTGCTGTAGACATTTCAATCTTAAATAACTCGCTAGCTTCCAACTACAATTCTAACACAAGTGATCTCATTTACTTTGTGTTGTAGACATTTCAATCTTAAATAACACGCTAGCTTCCAACTACAATTCTAACACAAGTGATCTCATTTACTTTGTGCTGTAGACATTTCAATCTTAAATAACACGCTAGCTTCCAACTACAATTCTAACACAAGTGATCTCATTTACTTTGTACTGGAATTTTGGCCTCGTGAACAGTTCTGTGACTTCTCCAAGGGCTGGTCATTGATTGAATTCTAGCCTTATATCTTTACCCCATCATCGGACCTCTAGTTGTTATCGGACATAGTTCACCTGGGAAGGTTTTTGTTATCGGACATAGTTCACCTGGGAAGGGTCTTTCCTCACCTGTGGCTAGGAAAGCTTAGTTCGAAGGGATGCAAATCTAATTCGTTTTTAAGGGAAGGGGGGGTGTAATACACAGAAGACGACAAAAGTGTGTTTACCTACGTATGGATAAGTGGTACTCATTAAACTCAAACGTAATTTGTTAACCTTAGTGCGTGCTATAGTTTAAACCTAAGATATACCTTCAAAGTACTCTGCTACTTTTAAAGCCAGTGCTACTTTTAAAGCCAGGCATAACGTTATGTCTGCCAAGAGATGTACATTACGTCAGTGGGATACGTTATAGGGTTCACCCACACCTTATAATGGTAGGGATTCACTAGCCTATTAATATGGCAGGGATTAGCTAACACCTTATAATGGTAGGGATTCACTAGCCTATTAATATGGCAGGGATTAGCTAACACCTTATAATGGTAGGGATTCACTAGCCTATTAATATGGCAGGGATTAGCTAACACCTTATAATGGTAGGGATTCACTAGCCAATTAATATGGCAGGGATTAGCTAACACCTTATAATGGTAGGGATTCACTAGCCTATTAATATGGCAGGGATTAGCTAACACCTTATAATGGTAGGGATTCACTAGCCTATTAATATGGCAGGGATTAGCTAACACCTTATAATGGTAGGGATTCACTAGCCAATTAATATGGCAGGGATTAGCTAACACCTTATAATGGTAGGGATTCACTAGCCAATTAATATGGCAGGGATTAGCTAACACCTTATAATGGTAGGGATTCACTAGCCTATTAATATGGCAGGGATTAGCTAACACCTTATAATGGTAGGGATTCACTAGCCTATTAATATGGCAGGGATTAGCTAACACCTTATAATGGTAGGGATTCACTAGCCTATTAATATGGCAGGGATTAGCTAACACCTTATAATGGTAGGGATTCACTAGCCTATTATTATGGCAGGGATTAGCTAACACCTTATAAGGGTAGGGATGAATTAACATCTTAATTAGGGATTACCTCAAGTCTATATTGATCCTACATTTCGCCTTGACTAGTGCCATGCGCGTTTAAAGAATGATCGGTGCATCTTTAACCTCTGACCTTTAGGGTCTAGCCACCTCAAGCCTGGTCTGCTCTTTACTGTTAAGAGCTGTTTGAACTCGGCATATTCTCAGCCATGACCAATCCTCATTCAGTTTTGATTTTGTTCTGTTTCCGGTTTCTCTCGGTTAGCAGTGCCAGGCCAATAACTACACTGAATGACTCAATGTCTTCCATGGATGTCTGCGTTACTGTAGATCTATTAAGTTTTAAACAGCTCCTGACAAAACATTTATTTATATGCTACGAATTGCATGTGCGCAACCCTAGCTATGTATTTCTCCTTGATAGAGAGGGGGGGGGGTAGGTATTGGATGTGAAGTAAATGTCACCGGAACTAGGCTGGGGGGGGGGGAGTCGGAGGAAGCTGGTCACGTGTCGTCTTCCCCAGAATTTATTGACTGCGTCCCCGACTGCAGGGGAACAACAGCAAAAAGTAACCGATAGATCTACTGTTTTAGTATTAGACCTACCAGTCAATCTTGTCAACACAGTACAGGCCGAAGTTGAAACATTGATTAGCGCTGTCACGTGCTAGTGTAGTTATTGTGCTTTCAAGCTGATCTCATTTTCATTTCGACCTCTGTGTGTATGTATGTGTGTGTGTGTGTGTGTTTCTATGTCTGTTTCGTCTTTTCCTTCCAAAGAACTGTTCCATGTCAAATCGTTCAAGAGTAGTGCGCGCTTGTTCCCAGCAATTAAAGCTTTCGTTGAATCTTAAGTAATACAAGGTACATACAATATTTTTTGTGGGGGGGAGAGGGGGGTAAGTGGAAAGTGTTGTAAAAAAAACAACTGGTGTGGGGGAGGGGTGTTTGTTTACTCTGAAAGAGTTGCAGTTGCTGAAAATGTTTTTGGAGGTTTATAGTGCAAACATATTCATTTGGAAAGTAGGCTCTTCAGAAAGACGTTTATGTATTTGTCAGACCTAGAAGAATGGTTATTATATATATATATATATATATATATATATATATATATATATATATATATATATATATATATATATATATATATATATATATATATATATATATATATATATATATATATATGCTCTTTCAAAGGGAGATCATTTTAGCGCATTTTTTTTAGCACTGCAGAATTCAATGTCTATACTCTCCCCTAAATGTTCCTTATGACATGGAATAAGTTTGAGAGGCTCGCTCTATGACATTGGAGCAACTAAAAACGCTTTTTGAAAACAAATCTACAACTAGCGGCAATAAATCAAAGCTGATACGAAGATCAACTACTGCTTTTGAGATCTTTTAGTTGGCAACAGTTATTTGTTTATTTTATCTATTCATTTCAAAAGCTTTTTTCAAAAGGTTTAGATAATAGTGAACAAATAGATGCTATCTTACTAGATTTTTCTAAGGCTTTTGACAAAGTTCACCACCATAGTTTGCTTAAAAAATTAAAATATTTCGGCATTAATGGTCCACTGCATCAGTGGATTAAAGACTTTCTGATAGGGAGAGAACAAACTGTAATAATAAATGGCTCTAAATCAACACCGATAACAGTAAACTCAGGTGTACCTCAAGGTACAGTCTTGGGTCCACTACTATTTTTAATTTACATAAATGATTTACCAAATTGCATTAGTTCAGGAACAAAAGTCAGATTATTTGCAGACGATTGCATAATATATAGAACAATAAAAACAACACAAGACACAGATATTTTACAAAGAGAATTAGATGAATTACAGAAATGGGAATCAAATTGGAGCATGTCTTTCCACCCAGAAAAATGTCAGTTGTTAAGAGTAACAAAAAAACTAAAACAAATTAATTCCACTTATCTTATTCATGGCAAACCAGTATCACAGACTAAAAACGCAAAATACCTAGGTGTTATAATAAATGAAAAACTATCATGGAATCCACATATTGATGAAACTACAAAAAAATCAAACAAAGCATTAGGATTTATTAAAAGAAATTTCTATAAATCAAATAAGAACATAAAACTAAAATGTTACCTAACCTTGGTTAGGCCAATAATAGAATATGCATCCTCCGTTTGGGACCCCTCAACTCAAGAAAACATTAAGAAACTGGAACAGACACAAAATAGAGCAGTGAGATTCATAACAAACGAATATTCACATTTGACTAGAGTAACACCTTTAGTAAAATCACTAAATTTAGAAAGCCTTCAGGACAGAAGGCTCAAAAGTAAAGTAGCAATCATACATAAAACACTGAACCATAATCTTCAAATACAAAAACAAAATTTAATAAAATACTCTGAAAGACACAAAGATAAAGGCACATTCCTCGTCCCATATGCTAGGACAAATTTGTACAAATACTCCTTCTTCCCTAGTGCTATTAGAGCATGGAATGGGTTGCCTGAGCTAGCCAGGAAAACCAGTGACTTGGCAGAATTTAAGTCATTGGTTAATATGCATGACTAAATGCATGACGCGTAGGACGTAATCATCTTCTTTTTTGAAGTAACGTCTGTATTATATAAGATAAGATAAAAGCTTTCTCAATCTCCATCTTTTCATTATCTTGCGTTTCCCTTATAGATCTAGTTCTCCATATCGCTTACTCTTCTTTTTCTATGTTACTGTACCTTATTGCTAACATAATGTAAAGCGGATCTCCAAACACCAAATCGTTGATAAAGTGCAGATCATTGTGATAAACATAAATCTTGTAAAATCCTACATGATTATATTAAATGTCAGTAAATCCAAACTTAGTATCGTGTGGATTGTATTAGAGAATGACGGCTCTCTTAATTAATTTTTTTTTATATACAATGAAAAAGTTTGGATCCACGAATAGATGTCTAGATCTAAATGTTTCAAACAGCACTTTGTTGAATGACATGCCAATGACTGACACTTTGCTTGCTTCTGATTCAGGTCAAACAAAGGGGCCTCCAAACAGAGAAGGGACCAAATCAATGCAGAGATTGCAACAATGCGAGAATTACTCCCCTTGCCGGAGTCGTCTCGCCAACGCCTCTCCCAGCTTCAAATCATGTCACTGACCTGTGTTTACATTAGGAAATGCAACGTTCTCCACAAATGTAAGTTTAAAATTGCTTCGAATAGTTGCAGACGACTTGACCTCTCGAAAAATCTGAGGGAATAGATCTACACCTCTAGACAGATCTATGAAACTTTACTAGACTACTAACTATGACAATGTCTCATTTGATAATAATTTTATTTAAGTTTACTTACAATAAATCATAATGCAAAGTAATGATCAATATACTTCAATTGCTTTTATTTCAATGTAAAGTTTAGTTTAGGATTGTTAAAGGATTAGGCTATCTCTACCTATGATGTGTGGCCTAAAGGGACATTGAACTATTTCTGTTTATTTATCAATGGCATTAGATTTACAATACGATATACATAATTGATTGTTTACATAAAACTATGTAATTTAACATGTAGACAACTAAGTTTACAGTTACTTGAATAAAGTGAAATAAATAAAATATATATTAGATTTTTTCACTGTTGAGAGTACATCTAGTTTTAGATATTTATATTAAAGTGTGTTGTTGTTGTTTTTTCATTGCCAACAGTATTTCGAACCAAATCTTTAGAAACGAGTCTTCCTGAAGCACTGGACTTTTTCCAGGTACGTTTAAGATTATATCTATTATTCATGCTAACAATTTCAATATATATATACATATATACATTAGAGAGAGAAAGAAAGAGTTATATATATATATATAATATCTGATTATCAATATAAACATATTAACAGTATTATACTCCTTATGCTGAATATATTTCTATTATACAAACAAGTTATAACAGCTGCATATGCTTCGTATATAGCAACAGTTACAATAAGAATCTCCGCCAATAAGAAACAAAAACTTGAATCCGAACTTCATTTCAAATTAACAAAACCTAAATAACAAATTTGTATAATGTAGCTGGATTGATTGAGAACCTGTGGACTCTTAGATGGTGAGCTTTTCCTCCAATGCGATGCTGCTATGAACTTCGTTGATAATTCACTAAAAGCACTTAGCCTTGTGTCTAGTTGCATAGCCAGAACACATTCCTTCTTATGTTATCTAATGCCAACAACTATCTTCCGATCTTACAAAATACATTAGTGGTCTTGATTATCTAACCAAAGGTTCTCAGATTAATTACGATAGAGACCATTTAGACACTTCATTTTATTCCTGATTATCCTATTTAATTTGTTAGTGTTCTGGGAGTGGGTGTCACCGAGTGGCATTTTGAGAATGTCTCATATAATGACAACAACGAACTCTTCAAACTGAAGTGGTATTCTTCTGCCTAGAAATGAAATAGTTATCTGAAGCTCTTCAGCGTTTGGAAAGAAATAGAAATAGATTAAAGGTTTCTTTTGGTGTTTAGCCAGAGCCTGCCTTTGTGACAACAATTGTTTCCCCCTTAATAAGTTAAATGCTTAAGAAAACAACAACACATTTGGTGCACATCACTGGTCATAAAAATAAAGTAGAATGAGCTTGATCACACGCGTCCTTCGTTTGTTTTGGTTTTTTGCGTGTTTTGGTGGCTGCTAGAAGGTTAGGATTAGATCCGGGTCTACTTAGACATAATGCATGTCAGAAATAATTATATAGCAATCCCCAACCTTTTTTTTCACCCCTTTTGGATAGAAAAATACACGCACACAAACTGATACATACACATGGAAACGTAACAGCAGATCTACACCAACACAGGTGCATTCACATCCGACACACACATACAGCTAGTACCGACCTGAATCAGTTGTACTCAGTTACCAGGATGTTTCATTGGGGGAGGGGGGAGGGAGGAAGAAGTACAATTAGGAATTCATGTTTATTTTCCTAAACTTTGTACAGTGGAGATCTCAATGTTTGTTTTTGGTACTTAACCTCTACCTGGAAGCTTATGCGTGTTGTTGTTGTTATTTTATCGCCCACTATATGCTAGTTCTGGAGGCGCGGTGGCTGAGCGGTAAAACGCTTGGCTCTCGGGTTCGAATCCTGGTGAAGACTAGGATTTTTGGATCTTTTGGGCGCCACTGAGTCCACCCAGCTCTAATGGGTACCTGGCATTAGTAAAGGCGGTTGGTCGTTGTGCTGGCCACATGACACCCTCGTTAACCGTAGGCCAGAGAAACAGATGACCTTTACATCATCTGCCCTTTAGATCACAAGGTCTGAAAGGGAAACTTTACTTTACTTTATATGCTAGGTCTGGGAAGATTTGAACCACACATCGTTTACTGCGTGTTTGTAGTTCGATTGCATACCGTCTGATTTCGTCGCGAGATGTGTTGATGTTTAAACGACTGTATCTAGACCAAATCTGACCCTTCACACGGTGCGGCCCTTGACCCGGTGCTATCCGACCCTTAAAATTCCACTCATAGTGCATCAATGAAGAAGTCGAGGTTCGGTTCCATTGGACTTGAGGATTTATTTATTTGCGGCGGTGTGGCCCGCGACGCGCGTGTCGAAAATGTACATGGTAACTAGGTCGAAAAAAAAAGGGGGGGGGGAAACAAGTTTGATTTCGACTGAAATAGTCGACGTCATGTTTTACCGCTCTCTGACTTCTTCAACTATGACTGTTTTGGCTCTCTGAAAGACTTTAAAATGTGTACGTAAACAGTTCTTGTATTTCAACTCGTACGAATAGAAGAACTGACTGAAAGAAATTCATGCTCGGCTGCATTCCCCCATTCCCCTCCCTGGTCGTTATATCATTCCACCCCCCCCCCCCCTCCAATCCATTTTGTACAAGTAACTTTGGTGACATTGTATCATTCCTCCCCCCTTAACCCACCGTCTCCAATGACATTCTTACCCCCATAGCTCTCTGTTAGTCAGCTCAGTATCAAGGGAGGAGACGAATCTGTCTATAGCCTCGCTTTGGCTGCCATAATGTTCAGCCAATTTCTCTCCCCCCCCCCAAAAAAAAAAAAAAAATTCAAAACCAATGTCCTCAAAAAAAGATACTGATGACGTCATCGCCTCTATCCATTCTTCTGTCGACCCTCAGCGTGTTCGTCTCCTTGGACCTCCCCACCTCTTCTCTCCCCCCCCCCCCCTCTAGGTTTCCACTTCAATGCCACAATATTGTGTATGTAATATTTTTGGAGAAGACTAGCGTTGGTGTGACAGCCCGGTGAATAATGGGTTGCATTTACCTGACTGTAGAAACCGGACTGTGTTAGGTAACTGTATGAGAACACGGGGGCGGGGACGTCATACAAGCAAAGAGTAGAGACATGGGGGAGGGGGCGTCCTACAAGCAAAGAGTAGAGACATGGGGGAGGGGGCGTCCTACAAGCAAAGAGTAGAGACATTTCAACTCTTGCCAACTGTATCATTTCAACTTATCATGCAACCCCCTACATCTCGTTTCAATATCTGTTTTTTTAATATGTTTGCCCTTGAACAGAGTATCATTCATATTGGCTTATCAATCATAAGGGCTCAGACATATTATCATCTATATGGGTTTAAAAGTCTTTTTAATATATGTGGGCTTATTGCCATTGATGTCACTTTCGAAAGATTCGATCACGCCAATGCTCTGTTGTCACTTTTGAAAGATTCGATCACGCCAACGCTCTGTTGTCACTTTCGAAAGATTCGATCACGCCAACGCTCTGTTGTCAACTTGTTGAAACAAAAGATTTTCAATCAAAATGAATTAAATATTTTATTTATTCCGTGTACACATTCATTCAAACTCAAAGAAGCGTCTGAAATTTGGTTTTTTCTCTAAAAGTCAACCACATCCATTGCTATAGGAGAAGGAGACGCAGACTTGCCTAGCAGACAAATAATTCAGTTTGTTGTAGACCTGTTTTTTTACTTCCCTAAACTGTTGAAATAAAATCAATGCTACTGTTTTGTAAGTGTCTAGATATTAGACTTCCTACTCACTAAAAAATAGGTTGTTGTTTTGTTTTTCTCGAAAAGATGGGATATAATTTTTAGTTAATGTGTAAGTAGATCTATGTTTATTCATCAGCGTTTCATTTTTATTGTAGGTATCAATTTTTAATATTAGTATTTTTTAGTCGATTTATTTTGTTTTGTGTGTAATCGTGTGTGGGTTGTAGTTTTGATTACCTGTTCTTTATAGTCACTTTGAAGGCGTATTATTTTGGCTCCATTTGAGAAGATTAATTTTTTCAATCTACATTTCTCAGCAATCCAAACCTAACTATATTTGAGCACAAAATATTTCAATCTATAGTTCAGTGATACATAAACTTCTGCTTGTGGGTCACATCCGGCCTGTCCAGACTTCTGCTGAATGTAGCCGATGAGGTTCGTTGCCATTGGATGTGACCTTTTCTTATTTTTTTGTATTATAATTCTGTGGTCATTCGACACGTGACTCAAATGTAAAAAAAAAGGCCCCCCTCCTCCTCCACCAAAAAAAAAAAAACCCGAAAAGATTGGGCACCACTGCAGCGTCATTTTGAACAGAAACTTGTCTGCTCCTGCAAAAACAAAATGGCCGACCTTTAACTGCTTTACGAAGATTATGTTTAATGTCAGCTTAACGTGCCCCCCCCCCCCCCCAAATTATTGTTGAGAAAATTGATCTCTACGTATATGACAGCAATTATCAGTTCTTAAGTTTTAGATTTCTGGGAACTTCAGAAAGTTTTGGCGGGAAGGGGCCAAGTGGGTGTGGCGGGAAATTGATGAAACTTTAGGTCGTCAGGAAGACGTTTCATAAACTAAAATGCGCGAGCGAGCATGCGCGCGAACACATAGAGCAAACACTGTCCTGAAATCGAATAGTTTAACGATGAAGGCCCGGGGTGGGGCGAGATGGGAGGTACTAATTGAACAGTACAAGAACGTCACCGGCCTGTGTAATATGTCATTCTCCTCTACCTGTTACATCCACGACGTCACTCTCAAGTTTTAATATTGACGTTCCACTGCTGTAAGTTTAGGGTGGAGGAGCTGGGGGCGACAAGGGGGAGTAAATGTCAAAGTCTGTCTCAAAATGTCAGTGTTTACAATGGAAAGATTGCATTTGTTTCAAGCGAACTGACATCATCACTGACATTGTTGAAAGAGATGGATCGTTGTTAGGAAATATAGGGGGCGCTACTTGCTAGGAAATATAGGGGGCGCTACTTGCTAGGAAATATAGGGGGCGCTACTTGTTAGGAAATATAGGGGGCGCTACTTGCTAGGAAATATAGGAGGCGCTACTTGCTAGGAAATATAGGGGGCGCTACTTGTTAGGAAATATAGCGGGCGCTACTTGCTAGGAAATATAGGAGGCGCTACTTGCTGCAATGACGTTCTTCCTATCTATGTGCTGCCTCAATCTCTGGAGCGCCTTTCTGAGCTTTCAAACGAGGCTACCACCAGAAAGACATTACCCATACCTTGTGACTTTTGACCTTTTCGCCCATGACATCTCTGTTTCATGCGCTCTATGTGCACTATCAAAATAAAAGCCTTGCTATGTTCACAAAGTTTAATTATGTTTATAGACTCATTTCGTTCGACACAACCTCGTAATAAGTGTTTAGATTTTGTGGCCGGAAGAAGTAGTCTGAAAAATTGTTTTTAAGGATAAATTTGTCTCCAGAGGAATGTTTAGTTTGGAAGGGAGCTAAATCTTTCAAAGTTGTCGATGCTTAAAAAAAAACAAAAAAAAACAACACTAGACTGTTTGTAAGTAGACGTAATGGAGAGTTTCATTGTTGAAAACATAATGGTGGGGTGGACACTTCCGGTCTATCTATTTATGTAAGAAATAGTTCTTACTGACACCTTGAGATCTTTCGACGCCAGTTGTATGAAATCACGTGGCCGCTAATGACTGGTCGAGGGTTTCAGAAAGTTAGGCGACGCCCAAGAAGAAATAAAATGCGTCACCATTTGGACAAACTATTTCAATAATTAAATATGAATGTTTTTGTTTATATTTTTAAATATAATTTCTAAACAAACGCAGACTAATAAAAAAAAAAAACAAGGACTAGATAGAGTATGTCTTGAAAGTTCCAATATTACAAATGTTGCGTCATCTGTTAAGCTTCGCAACTTCATTTGTTTTTAGGTACAGAGTTCTGTCGATTTATAGATTCTAGTGATAGAGCTTCAAGAAGAGTTCACATTACTATCTTGCAGATTAGCCACACACTACTTTTGCGAAAGTGATAGCAGGCGTAAACATTTCGTATCATTATGTTTACAATGTTGTACGGAAAAAGGAATTTTTCTAAGGTGTGTTGGTCTGTTGGCAGTTTGAATTGTTGCGTGGGAAGCTCTCTATCAACTTCGCTGACCATTGTGGTCACTGTAGATCAGACATTATGAGCCATGTAAAAGTAAGGAGTAAGGGTATGCATGTAGGCCGATTATATTACAAACAAAAAAAAAAGATTCTGGCTAGTTGTATTTCTTTCAATAACCTCATGTTGCAGATCATGATTCCGAAGATCAATGGTGTCCATTTGAGTTTATCCGTTTTAATGAGATGCGACATGATAACACATCAGATTGAACAAACCTTACTTGTCAGGCAATGAAAAGTTTAAGTTTTGTTAACACGTCAATGGGTGGTTTAGATTATGTCAATAGTCTATCAATAGTTTTAGAATTTTAACTTCATCTATTATCATTTTGATATTCTGTTCATTCGGTCTAAACAAAGCTTGAGATTATCTTTTATGTAACCGTAATATGAAAAAGAATCATTCTTCTGTACAGCGAAGAAAGAATGAAAAATAAATGGGGGGGGGGGGGGGATCATTCACTAGATGGAACCATTGTAGGCAGAAATAAGCTGCAGCATTGATTGGCTGACAACACACACGCGCGCGCGCACACACACATAGAAGCGAAGACATAATTGTGTACGCGTTTACTGATGACGTCATTAATAGTGTTCTGCTGTGGGTGCAAGGTGTGTGAACGGTACGTGGAACAGGCCTGGTGTAATGACTGCAGTTTTTTGTTTTTTTTAAAGCTTGAAAATTGATTTTTGTTTCCACCGCCATAGTGGCGCGGAGTTTGCTGCTCGGCTTGGACCCTGTGTTGTTCATTTCTATTCATAGCAATCTGAAAAACTACAACAATATGTTTGAAATAAGTAGGTCGTGCTATTGCAAGTACTTTGAGTATTTGCGTCATCAACACTAATAATAATCACCGCCTTTTGTTTTTCCCCAGCGGGTCAAGTTTTTAAATACTCTTGAAGCCAAATTGTCATGATACTTAAATTTGACCTCCCAAACAATGCAAAACAATGGCGGTGTAAATGTTATGCCCTTCTCAATAGAGTGTTTCTTTGTTGAAGATAAAATACTAGAAACCACCCACAACTCCCGCTATTTTTATTCATATATAGTCCTATAACCAAATACAGCTACACACAAAATGTGTGCGTGTGTGTGAAGGGTGGATTTAAAAGAGCGATAAACATGGTAATCACCTAATGATTGTACTCTAGTTTTACTCTCCCATTCTGTTCTATAGTCTCCCAAACCTAAGAGGGCATGATGTTGGGATATATCTATCTATTAGATAGGCTGTGTACAGACTATTCAAAGTGCTCATGAAAAGAATCCAAAACAAAAAACCCAATTTAACCCAGAAGACAAACACATGGATTGCCAGGGATAAGCTCCCCACCCACCCCTTTGTTTCCCCTATGGTCAAACGAGATGCAAACAAACCACACTAGCTGCCGTCTGGCTGTCAGCTGAATGCAACTCTGGTATAGAATGCTTCATTTCCCAGTGCTGTACCACCATTTCCTTGGGAAAAGACTTTATGGTTGCAAGGGTTTTGTGGCATGTATGGGTTCTGACGAAATTTTTTTTTTCATTCCTGTAAAGAGCAATCACTTCGAGACCTGCCGTTTTGGCTGTTATCTCCTTTTTTAGTTCCTTCTCTACGATTTGATTATTGTAACTTTTGCTGCGGAGCAGTTAGAAACGTCTTACAATAGATTCCGGAAACAACAACATAATCTAAGATGTAGACTTAGCAGACGTGACCGTGCTATCATCCAATGAACGCCAACTCTACAGAAAGAAGACGAGCGCAAAACGTTTTATTCAAAGAAGACGAATCTGACGTCATGACAAACTAAATTCGTCTTTCTTAGGCTAAGTCCTAATTGTTCAGCACGGCGTAGGCCAATTAAGTTTTTTTTTGAGGGGGGGGGGGGGGGGCTTTGGGTCTAAACAAATCTTAAGGTACAGACAAAAAAAAGAGGGGGGGAATTGAGTGTAGCACTCAGCCATTTAAAAAAATGTTCTTTATTTTTGTACGCAGCATAAAATAGTTTCGTTGTCAAAGCTTCTGACCGGCCAATTAATTTTGATTGCGTGTTTTACGTCACAGGTTTTTTTTGTTTACTGAAGAAATTTTTGCTTTGAGTAGAATTACATACTGGCTTTTTTTTTTTTTTTTGGTCTTTTTATTTTTGTCTCTTTTTTAACTTATCTATGGTCTCCTTCAGTCGAGAAGTGACTATAGGTCATCACATGGAAATGAAATGAAGGAATGCCGGGTGGGCATTAGCTGTGCACAGAACGATGTCGATGTTTAACTTATAAACTTGATCAATTCCTCTGCAATGTATTTCCAGAAACGGCATATGGGGTAGAATCAAACAAATGAAATTCTCTAGACTGTTCAATAATTTACACAGCCAAGAGAACCGTTAATTAAATAAGAATTTGACATTTAAAAAAATAAAGTCTACATTGAGTTTGATATTCAACTGATTTTCGGCGTCGGTCGTTGTTTTTGTTTTTGTTTGTTTGTTTGTTTAGATCTCTACGTCATGCTCTTCGCAGCCATCACAAAAACAAAAATCCTTTCAAATACGTGTTTAATTATTTGCTAAAACCAGTTCTAAGTTTATTGCCCTTGCTTCAAATAATCCCGAAAAAAAAAAATTACAAGAGCAGGCTAGTCCACGTATGTTTAGGTTTAGAATCGAGAGTGTAAAACATTGAACATGTGATGTTTTGTTTTTCTTTTTTTAACTTTTCCAATTCGAACTTTAAAACTACAGGAAGGAAAAAAGATGAGTGCCAACAAAATAACTTTGGCTATCAGATGAGTCACCAAATTTCCATCTCCTGATTCAGCGCTCACCCACTCAGAATCTATTTCCCGCCTGCACGTTATTTTCTAAACAAACAGAAAATGTTTCAGCTTCCTACAACACGTGCAGTTGAAATGGCAAAGAGAAAATCAACAAAACATTCAGAGACATCGCAAAGAAACATTTTATTTTGACATCTGGGAATGTTTAGATTTCTTTGATTGTATTAGTTTGAATGGAAGAGTGAAATTGAGTGTCACTAAGATGGTTCATGTGGGAAATTAAGTGGAGCTAACCTAGGTAATGGGAGGCGAGGTGGCTGAACTACAGGCTCAGGGCTTGAAATCTGGTGAAGACAGGGATTTTAAATTTCAGGATTGTTAGGGTGCCTCTGAGTCCCCCCATCTCTAGTGGGTACCTTACATTGGAGAAAATAAAGTCATTGTGTTGGTCACGTGACACCCCGGTGAAAACCATGTGCCACAGAAACAGATAACTTTTACATCATCTGCCCTAAAGATCGAGATAACTTTTACATCATCTGCCCTAAAGATCGAGATAACTTTTACATCATCTGCCCTAAAGATCGAGATAACTTTTACATCATCTGCCCTAAAGATCGAGATAACTTTTACATCATCTGCCCTAAAGATCGAGATAACTTTTACATCATCTGCCCTAAAGATCGAGATAACTTTTACATCATCTGCCCTAAAGATCGAGATAACTTTTACATCATCTGCCCTAAAGATCGAGATAACTTTTACATCATCTGCCCTAAAGATCGAGATAACTTTTACATCATCTGCCCTAAAGATCGAGATAACTTTTACATCATCTGCCCTAAAGATCGAGATAACTTTTACATCATCTGCCCTAAAGATCGCAAGGTCCTAAAAGGGAACTAACTAAACTAGTCGACGAGTGGAATTGAGCTAAACTGGTTAATGTGTGAAATTGAGTGGAGCTAAAGTGGTTAATGCGTGAAATTGAGTGGAGCTAAACTGGTTTATAAATGCTGTTGTTTTATGTCATCGCCAGGCTTTAACAGGCTTCTTATTGGTCACCACACGAGAAGGAAAGTTATTGTACATCTCAGAAAATGTGACAGACTTTCTTGGCCATTCAATGGTAGGTTGAGTTTGTTTCAAAGCATACAAAGAATCATCGAATACAACGTTCAGAATATCGATGGCGCACATTTCTCCTATGACACAATTTTAGACATATTAATGTGTAATTTACAACACTATCATTCATGTTCTACTATAGAATGCCTATGTGTAAGTGATAAGTTTGAATGACCATTGGGCAGGTTGACATGAAGACACAGGGAGACAGCCTGTATGATATTGTAGACAAGCGAGACCACACTACAGTGCGCAGTCAGTTGCAGCAGGGCTGTAACATGGAGGACAAGAGGTCACTCTCAGACGTGTCCTTTTTCTGCCGAATGAACATGTCCAGAACTCTGAAACGCCAATCTGGTTTTGGCGATGTCAAGGTAGGTTTGTTATTTAGTCTACAGCCGCCTATATGGTAAAGTGTATTCATTGTATATTTACTAAGTACTTACCAACATTATGATTCCATATGTACATTTTTTAAAAATCTTCAATGCAATATGTTGACTCTAGAAAACTATAAAGTGGATTGAAGAATGTGTAGTAGGACCCCATTGCACAATATGAGAGCATGTGCCTTAGCAGCCTTTTTTGCAATCCAATTCAAGAAAAAACAACTTTTGT
The DNA here is from genome assembly GCF_947242115.1 of Biomphalaria glabrata. NCBI lineage: Eukaryota > Metazoa > Mollusca > Gastropoda > Planorbidae > Biomphalaria > Biomphalaria glabrata. The sequence continues at coordinate 37,967,287 of NC_074713.1, forward strand.
TAATTTGCATATATTATTATGTTTGTAAATAACGTTTTAGAGCTTGTTTTATATTTTATTAACGGGAATTGGGCTAATCTTAAATACTATCATGTCACAATAAAAAGTTCTTTTGAACTTTTAAACATGAATTATTTTCTGTCCTATTATTTCCATCTTCTGTATCCTCATGTGGTTACCTCCCCTATTAATTGTGTTGTCTGAAGGTGTTGCTCTCCTGGTCAGTAATGCCATTAGATGATTGTGTTGATTCAGGTCTTGTTTTGTCACAATCGACTAGTCCCCTGAGACTCTGAACTGAAACTGCTCTCTCAAAGTGGCTTAGGATTCTTAAACATTTATTTTGTTATTCAGCCCTTTGTTTTCGGTGCTAATGGATGGCGGATCAGTGGCTGGACATGTAGAATGTAACCATTAGGATTTGTTATTGTGACAGCGTCTAATTTTAAATGGGTTTTATTTTTACATCTGCTGCTGTATCTCACTGAGAAAAAAAAAACAACCTTCAGGATTTCATTTATCAATTTAGTGAAAACCTTTTTTATTTTTTAATTCTCAATGTTGATTGATTTGACATTTTCAAAATGGTTCATTCTCTTGCGTCATCATTTTGCCAAGGGAAACAATCCTGTATCAAGGGACATAATCATTTCTAACTTTGAATGTTGGCTAATTTTTTTTAACAAAGAAATGTTTTAAAATACTAGTTTAAAGATACCTTAATAATTTTTTATTTTAGTTTTTTTAAAGGCATATGAGTCAGTACATGGGAAATTAGAAATTAATTCTCTTTGATAAACTGAATGTAGAAAATAATAAACATGCATGCAGTATTTTCATCTGATAATTCTCTTTGTGACAAAAAACTATTCTGGGTATTTCCCTTACAATTTTCTAACAGTGTAACAATTTAAAATGTTTATGTAATTTATGTATATGTGTTACTTTATAGAAACAATTTATCCACTAGTACATCTAGTTAATGTTTTAAAGACTCTTGCAGTCTTTTTGTGCACTTAAAATAAAAAATCATTCTTTTTAATACAGTCATGGACTTTTTAAAAAATTCTATAACTGAAGTATTTAAATGACTTTCTTTTTTTTTTTAATCTCTATCTCAATACACTTACAACTAATAACACACACACACACACACACACCAATAGATAGCCTGTCATTTTAATGTATAGGCTTCAAATCCTACTAAATCATGGCTGCAAGGCTTTTTCTATATATAACTCAACACTAGCCATTTGAGCTTTTACCTTTCTTTCTAAAAAAATGTGTTTTCTCTATTCATTAAGTTGATAGTTAAGGTTAGAACTAGGCTACTGGGGGGAAAAAAATATAACCATGGCTATACATTTTGTTCAGGCAACATACATATTTCTTCATTGTGACATTTGACCCTGTGTATCAGTTCAAAGTTCATTATACTGTAGAACAAAGTTGGGGAGGAAAGAAAACTGCTGTCTCATCAATCAAACACTCCTTCCCTCTGGCTCTCATTTGCATACTGTTACCTTACTGTTACTTCCTGCACTTGAGTTGTCTACCTTTGGCTCACTGAAAAAAAACAACAACACTCCACTCCAATCCACTCCTAAACTTAACATTCTATTATTTGGCTAAGCATCACTTCTTTTCTTATACCCCCCCCCCTTTCCTAAATACATAACATCAGTTTTGTCATTGATGCAAACTGCAAGGACAATTATACTTTTTTTTTTAATCTTATAAAAGTTTACAATAAATAATGTTAACCTTTTTTTTTTTTTTTTTAAATATTAACATTTTTTGTTCAAGAATCTAGAAACTGGAAGTGTATGATTGAATTCTAAATGGTATAAATCTTTTCATCAATTTCAGGTCATGCATGTCCGTGGCCACTTTATTGGAACAGGGGCCACTGAACCTGGATGTCCTGTGGACAGTCAGTGTGTCTTCATGGCCACTTGCTCCCCTTTGATCACACCTGACCTGAAGGAAAACTTGGTACAGAACAACACAATGGTTTTCAAGACTGTCCACCAGCTGGACATGACATACTATGAAGTCACAAAAACGTGAGTGGTCAATTTATCAAAACTTTTTTCCCAATGCAAATATATATATATATATATATACAAGGCTTTTTTTTGTGACAGTACGCTGTACCGGCACCTTTTTGAGAAAATTATTACTTTTCTTGTATTTTAACGTATATTATTAATTTTTAGTAGTTTAAAGTTAGGCAATCAACTACCTTAGTACCGGCACCTAATCACTGAGTACCGGCACCTATTTTTTTTTTACAAATAAAGCAATATATATATATATATATATATATATTTATATATATATATATATTACAAATAAAGCACTGTATTTATGGCATTTTACGTCTCGAGAGATGATCTTTTTCCTTTGCAACTTCTTGTGTGACTAAAGAGGCCAATCCTTGATACGCAGCTGCGATCGCAGGTTGGACATATATAATCACTAGGGCCTGTTGCATTTCCACCCTTCTTTCTGCTTCTGTTGTGAATGACATCTGCTATCCGTGACCCTTCCTTTATGCTCTCTCTCCATGTGGATCTATCCAGTGCCACCTCTTTTCAGCTGACGGTGTCGATTTTGAAGAGCTTCATGTCGCGTTTGCATACATCCATATAATCTATCCATATATATGATCTCAATATTTGCTAAGTCAGTGTAGATTAATGTATATTTTCCTTAACTCTTTTTATTTTTTTAGTAATTTAACATTCCTATCTGGTTATTTTGAATGAATAGTCTGGTTATGATTGAGCAATGAAAGTTGAAACGGTCTTGTATAGATACAACACATATAAAATAATAATAATAATAATAACTGTTGGCATTAATACCAATCAAGTGAATGTAGCAAGTTCAAAACCCTGAGAATGTGAATTAATGAATTTACACTACAGATGTAAATAAGACATTTGATTTATCCTCTGCTTTACAGAGCTGAGTACCACCTGGGAATGAGTTCTGAGGAACTTTACAAGAAATCCTGGTACTCAATGCTGTATCCTGAAGATATTCATGAAGCCAAAGAGAAACATTTACAGCGTATGTAGTCAAATTTTTAATGCAGTAAAGATTTAGTTATTTAGCTACCAAATTTTACAAACCTTTATCTCAAGTATTTTACTAAGTTCAATTTCATAACTACTAGTACTATCATATTAAATGAAACAACATGTTGACATAGCTTAAAATGTTATTCTTTTAAATCTGCTTGACTTTTTCAGACATTAAAATATCCATTTAAATTATTTTATGATGATAAAACTTTAAAACAAACTTAATGATATACATACATACAAAATTGAAATAAGAATCAATTATAATTCTTTAATGTCAATTATATTTATTCATTATAAAGGTATTTCTTTTTGTTTTCTCACAAAGTTATTCGCTCCAATCATGAAATGGGCTGCATGATGACAGTACGTATGCTGAAAGCAGATGGGAGTGTATTCTGGGTGAATCTGGTCATGCACGTACGTCAAGCTAGCCTGGCCCAGAATGATGAGCCACTTATTGTCTGCATTAATCAAGTTATTGAGTAAGTAAACTGTTATAAAATTCTTTGGTATTCATACAGACGTTACTTTGAAAACAGCTAATCAAATGTGCAACTTTTTATTTTGAGTAAAGTTTTAAAACAACTTCAAAATTCAATTTTGTTTTGGAATTGATTAACATTTATATTTTTAATATAATAATAGTTGATTTATTACAGACTAAAAAAAGTGTGGCAAATCATTAGAAATGTACCAAAATTTATTATGATACATATTATAATAGCTTGCTTGATTAAAAATTGCTATAATCTTTTGATAGTTGGCTATGAACATTATTCTTACTTTACAGTGCACAGGAAGCCTTTCAAATAAAAGTTCAAGGTCACATGCTCCCCATGTTTCCCAGTCGACCACATGAAATGTGGGGAAATCATTTTCCATCTGGCCAGGAGCCACCCAGTGGACACTGGGTCCAAAAGATGAGTCCAGTCTCCATACCCAGCTACCAGAGCAACATCCCCAGCTACATAGGCCAGAGTGGACAGCCATCCATGTACAGCTCTGGCATGTCAGTGCTAAACAATTGTGGGATTGATCAGTCCCACCACCATGACCTAAACAGTATGATCTCTTCATCCTCCCTGGACCAGACTGACCAGCTGAAGGCTCGGCTAAAGAGAAAGATCCAAGGGCCCCATTCCAATACCTGCAAACCAACTAAAATTCCCCGCACCAACTGGAGTGTTGATAGAAGTGGTGGAGGAAATGGATTCCCAGAGTCAGACCAGAGCCTGCCCATGATGGAACAGTATTCTCATGCACCAATGACTGAGGGGCACTCAGACTTTTCTGGTCAACAAATGATTGCAGTCCCACCGAGATACAGAATTGGAGGACTTATGACAGCAAAGTCTAGCCATAAATTTTATGATTGCCAAGGAATGGTATCATCTATGGGTACCATGTTCTCATCAGAGCAGGTAGTACCTGATGTTCATTTACCAGAATCTTACCTCACCCCAGACCCTTCACCCATTTCGTCCCCTGAACCTTCCTGCATGACAGTGAAGACTGAGGTGATGGACAGTGATGCGAGATCTGAGCCAGTGAAGACTTCACAAGAGATCCTAAAAGCCCTCGAGAAGCTTGCAGCTCAGCCACAAGAGCTGCGATTGAGCAGTGTTCCTACTGAGATCCCTATTGTACCCCAAACTAAACAAATGAGAAAAGAACTTCCAGTTTTTGATGCTTTTGACATTGATAATTTTTTCGATGCATTGAAGATGCCAGATGCTCAATCAAAAGCATCACCCAAGCTGGAAGCTCTGCCCTTGAAGAAAGAAATTAAAGTGGAACTCCCTGAAGAATCCATCTCTGCTGAAAACATTCCTAACTTTGCCGCCCTGAAGGAAGAGCAACCTTGCATGAGTCCCCCTTACTTTGTCCCTGCCTCTGTAGACAGGCCTCAGCCACAAGCTCCTTCAATGTTCTTGTCATCTGCTATATCTGAAACCTACTATGAACCTGCTGATAGAGTCAGTTTTAACCCTGATATTTCAGCCAATGAAAACCAGCATCCACCACTGACAAAGTCATCAAAAGATCTAGTCTTGGTTCCTCAGCCCAAATTCATGAGCTCACAGGAGAAAATTGATGACCTGCTGAGTTATTTCTCAGATGATGGCTCTGATGTCTCTTCCCTCCATACTGATTCTAGCAGCTTTTACTTGGATCGCTCTGCCACGCAGGACTTTCTGGATGATACCTTCTACCAGAAATCATATCACATGGATCAGTATAACAGCTACCAAAGGCAAATGGATCACCAGCTGAGCCCATTGTCAAGCAGCTCTTCTCTATCTGGGGAGGATGACATTGCATTAGAAGAAGACCATTCCACTGACATGCTGGAGACTGCACTTGGGGAGAATCCATCCACTAACTCTTTCAAAGATGGAGATGTTCTCTGTATGCATGATGAATTCAAATTAGACTTCTCTGACTTCTTCCCTGCTTCAGAGGGTAAATACTTTGTTTTTATTCAATGAAATCCAACTTATAGTCTCATCTCAGGATGTTGCATTGCATATTAAAGTCTGAAAAGTTTTATTATAATTTTAAAAAAATGTAACATTAAAAATTGATTAATTTAAGTTCATTGTTTAAAAATCAATTAAGCTTTTTTTTTTTTAATTTAAAATTGCTCAGCGAGATATTTTTAAAAAAGAAAGAGAAGGTCTAAAAAGAGTTTCAAAAGGTTTTTATGGATAATTAATGATATGATCAAGAATAAACATATTCTTTAACCTTTAAGTAAGATGTTTTAAAAGAGACCATTCTGATTAAAAATCAGATTTAAAACAAGGGGCATTACTAGCATAAGCAAAGAAGTCTAACTCTTGTAATATATACATCATCTCCAAAAACTTTTAAACTCTGTTTCTTTAATCTAATAGGATCATAATCCTAGACTTCATAATTGATATTTGAATATTATGCTTCTAACATGAGCTAACAATAGAAGTTTTTAATTAATTACCGACCCATCTAGCTTATTTCATGTTGATCAAACACATTTGGCTAAAGTAATATACACTACCAATATATTTTCAATATTATTTTGATCCCTTAATCATTTTGTCATTTTATGCAATGAGCTGATTTTGTGAATGCATTTTGTATTTACAGGATCCCTGGACTTGATCAAAAACGGCCAGTAGGCTTTCCTGTGGTGTAATACTTGTTTTACACTCTCAAAGACGTTCACACTGTATGGCATATTGTCATGTGTAGCTTTTTTTATGATGCTGTTGCTGCTGGTCAGCATGGCTGTGGCAAGCCGGCTCCTGTCACAGGTCTTACTGCTGGCAGTGGGGCACCGTGGCATTCGCTTGTCACATGAGCATAAAGACAAGAAGTAACTAGGGAGGTGAGGTACAGAAATAGAATGAAGAGGGACACGTGACTCACCTGCCGGTCAGTGGTCACTTAGTCAACTCTCCCAAGTGCATAATGAGACTCAAAGAAAAACAAAAGCAGATCTTCAAACACTGGTTGTTTGGATCTGCAATAGTTTGTTCAAACATGGCAAATATGTTCATTATCTTTATGATATTTAGCCTTTTCTCTTGGTGTGAATTGTCACATTTTAAAACTAAACATGTTCAATGTGGTACCTGGCAATTTACAAAGTAATATCAGACATTTAATCTGCTTTAAGTTTCAGAATTAATTTATATTTATGATTTTTTTTTTATCTTGATCATTTCTGTAATCATTTCACATTAAAACATTACAATTTAAGAAAAACTAAATTTGTTTCTTGTAAATAATCATTTTTATTGATTTAAATTTTGTTGTTTTTTTTTCTTCAAAATGATTTTTTTTTCTTTCTTGCTTATTTTTTAAATGAAAAATTCTTGTCTATTTTGATTATTGTTGTAGAAATTTATTTCTTCAGTACTATTAGATAAATATTTATAGAAATAGGCCTACTTTGGATAATTTCAACTACACCAAGAAAATGTCTCTGTTTAATTATTTTGTTGAACGTGTTTTTTATTAAATAACATTTTTGTTTCATGATAAAAACAATTCATGTTTTGACACTGCTTTGATAGCAGCAGATCATTTATTATGCCATCCACTTTTGTCCTGTCCTTTCAAAGCTGTTCACAATAATAATCGTAATTCTTGTTCAATGGTCAGTGCTGGTCACTTGCTTATTTCATTATTAGTAGCACATTAACATTTTTTTTTTGCTGTCACTGGGATACGTAGTCTCATTAGCGTTGTGTCAATGACATATTTGTATCATTTCATTGGTTATTAAATATCGCTGCAGCATACTGAGGTCATTGCAGGTCATGACCTTAATTTTTTTTTATTGAATTGCTTTTTTATTAAACATGATGGCATATGCAGTAGACAAAAAAAAAATGTCATGCTGGCTCGTGACCTTTTTTTTTTCTGCATGTGAAAATTAATTGTCAGTACAATTGTCATGCGGGACATGACTAGGACAGATTTTAAGCTGGCTTAAAAGGTTTTATGGAATTGTACATTTATATAAATATATATATATAACTATTTGTTGTATTGCCTAATTATACAAAATTGTTCTGTTATCTTCCAAGGTCAGGGTCAGCCCCTCTTCCCTTCAATTTACTTCCCATTACACTCAAGTTTATTTTAAAAAAGTATTTAAAGAAAAGAAAAGAAACAATTACTTGTCATCATTTAATCTCAGCTCTACATTAAATTTGTTTCCCAACTAGTGCTGGCCACTTTTGAGGAAGCAATTTTAAAATCTAGAGTAGAGAAAAAAAAGGTTTTATCCACTTAAAGCTTTGTGGTTCTTTCATATTTTTTTTTTATTGTAGGCTTTTGGGAAAGGGGGAGGATAATTTTCCTGCTCAAAAATCAAACCATATTTAGCTATAAAAATGGTCAAAGCCTTTGTAAAGTATGGCTTAATTTTGAATATATCCTGTGATCTACACTTGGCATGCTGGCGTGCTTCTAACAGGGATCATGTTATATTCTTGATTACAATATTTTATATAAATATGGCAAATGGGCATTTTTATTGTTTTTCAATTTCATACTTTGCCATTAAATTTTTTTTTTAGGTTTTCTTTTAATCAACCAAAGAAAAAGAAAATTACAAAATAATGGGAAAATTATATTTCCAGTCTTGATGGTCAGCTGTCCTACTCACTGGCTGAGAAGTCCCAAATGAGTGAGGAACTTCCTTACTTTGCTGTTCAGAGGGGAAATAACTCTTAAAGTTTGGGCTGCATTCAGAATGGTTTATTAAGGAAGGGTTGTCAACAGAAAACAAAGTTGTATTATCCAATGTTTTTGTTGTTTTTTTAAAACTCTCCTGTTTGGATAGGTGTCTTCATTGTTATACAAGCCTAAGTGTTGTCTCTCTGTGCCTTCTCTGCGTACTCTCTTGTCTAATACCACCATTAGATGCTTGTGAAATCTTTTTCACCTTTCTGGATAACCTGTGTCTTTTTTTTTATGTTTTTGTTTTTGTAAAAACAAATCAAATAAATTATACATTAATTAACAAAAATACACTGTGTGTTAATTGTTTTTTAACTTTCTTTTGAAAATTATTTTAAGATAAGCCAGAAGATAAGTTTGAATAAAATATATCTTCTGTGAGGTACACCTATAAAGATTATAAACATGGTTTGAGTCCACCATTACATTTTAGAAGTTTAACCAGTAATAACTTGCAAAATTGTTTAGTTCTATACCTTTAAGCAACTAATTAAGTCACAAATACACAATTTGAATCTACTCATTCCATTCAAAAGCTGTGACAGAAAGAAAGTGTGTTAGAATGTCACAGATACATAATTGTTAATCACTGAGGCAAAATATGTAGGTCATCACTGTCAAGATGGGTTTTACAAGTTTATCTAAGGGAATACATACTCCACCGGGTTCCACACCTAATTGATCAGTTATTAAATTTCTGCCGAGGTTGTAATTTGTGCCGGGGAAGACCCCTGACAGTCTATCCGTTAATATATTCAGTACTTAGAACAAGCAAACTGCTCACATACATTAGAGTTGACAACGAGGGTGTTAATAAGTCCCAAGCCTGCGTCCCCAATACTGCGGAAGAAAACAACAAACAGAGAGCTCCAGCCAAAGATCTGCTATCCAAGCAAAACAAACAGAAGCAATGACGCCAATATAGCGTGTCCAACTCCATAACCCTAACTCCAACTTCAGTATAAAACTAAAGCAATGAAGTTACCCCCCCCCCCCTTTTTTTTTTTTTTTTCAAAAAAGGGGGGGGGGTTAAGTTATAAAACCCCTCCAGAAGGTTTTGACTTTAACACCCCACTCCAACCTTCCTCTTCAATATAAAACTTAAGCCAACTACAATCACCAAATTCTATTAGCGTAGCCAAGTGAGGTTCTGAGTTTGACCCCACTCAAATGGTTTTAAGTTTAAGCCAAGCTCCAGTGAATTTTTAGTTTAAAGCCCCCTTCCAGAGGGTGTTGATTTTAAAACCCACTTGAGCGGGTTTTGAGGTTTATACCCCCATCTTCAAAATTAAAATAAAATAAAATACAGTCGCCAAATTTTATGAGCGTAGCCAATTGGGCTTTTGGGTTTAAAAAATTAATTAATTTTGTCGATAAAATTCCCCTTTTCGATAAAAATCGACTACAAATCTAAAGCAAACTACAATGCTAAAATTCCATTATGAAGGTAGCCAATAGGAGTTTTAAGGTCACCCTCCCCCTTTTTTTTCCATCAAAAGAAAAATCAATGAAAACAATGAAGTAAATCTCTAGTTACCATTTTCTGGGCTCCATGAATAAAGTGTACTGAATAGCAGAATTGGATTTTGACCTACAGTTTTTTATTGAAGAGCAGCAGGATAATGCTCTGTAGACCTCAGAATTTGCTCTTTTTAGTTTTAAATGCGAAAATAATGCTTGGCCTAGCTGGCAAGGGCAATATTTCCACTGTTTTTCCACTAACTAAAGGAAGAGTCTATTTTATGGTAAAGAGTCATAGTAATAAAGATTAATTATATACACACACCAATACACCCTTTGTGACGGTACGCATCGGTATGGTTTTGAATGTGGGGAAAAAATTATTACTTTTCTTGTATTTAAACTCTTTCAACGATAACTATTTTAATAGAAAAAAATGGAGTTTTCAAGGATGAACACACATGTCCAAAGAGGTAGAGTTACTCAAACGAACATACTTTCATTTTATTTTAAATGAAATACAATGGGCTACACAAGTAGGTCTATATAAATAAAATAGTTTATTCAAGAACATTTATTGTTATTAATTTTAAACTGAGCACGGAAAAAGGAAATATACTTTGTAAAATGTATTTAAAAATTCGCTATACTGAAAGATTGAACCCATACATATTGAAAATAACGAAACTAAATACATTTTATCACTTCAAATTTCATAAAAGATGAACAAATGCACTAAAAGAATGTTTTCACATTTGTAAGGTCCCGGGAAATAAACTAAAAAAGAGGAACCACTTACTCAATATTCTCTTTTAAAAAAACAAAACGTGTTAGTCCTGCATCCTTCCAAAACAAAGAACAAACACTCTCAATTCCGGAACATAAAAATAAAAAGAGAAATAAATACATAACAAAGATAGTGAAAAAAAATATATACCAAATTACTAGTTGAGAGTAATGTCACAAGTCACACTGTTATATATATAATAGCTTGAAATTATTCTAAAGCAAAAATTGTTAAGATCTATGATCTATGAAATAATAAAACAGTACAATGTGTACAGTGTAATGTACATAAACAGTAACAGGGGCGGACTGGCTATAAGGGCATTTGGGCAAATGCCCGGTGGGCCGGTACCCAAATGGGCCGGTAGGACTACTGAAATAGCCGCATCGATGCCATTATGGCACACATCAAAATGGTTAAGGTTTTATAATATTCTCTTATAAAAAAGCCATCTGAGCGTCGTGTTTAAATACAAATCTTTCACAGACTCTACAGTGTAATACTATTTTAAGTTAACATATTTCCAGTAATAATGTAATAGCCTTCATTCGTATACAGTGCTACTAGTAGGCTTCATTTTTTCTAACAGAAGGCCCGCGAAGAAATGAATTCATATTGAGTAAGTGGTTCCTCTTTTTTAGTTTATTTCCCGGGACCTTACAAATGTGAAAACATTCTTTTAGTGCATTTGTTCATCTTTTATGAAATTTGAAGTGATAAAATGTATTTAGTTTCGTTATTTTCAATATGTATGGGTTCAATCTTTCAGTATAGCGAATTTTTAAATACATTTTACAAACAAGCCTACATACTTAGCGATTAAAAAGCAACATAAGACCTACATTTCAGAGTTCACTGAATGCATTCATATCAATACAATATCAAACGTAACAGAATGATTTCGAGGACAGGTAGACCTAAAAATGGATGTCCATCGTATGATATAGAATTTGTGGGTCGTATTATTTAAAAAAGCCCGGGACGATTTTGACATTCAGTCCGCCCCTGAACAGTAGATTTTACAAATTATTTGTATTCATATTATTGTGTTGGATTTATGTCTTATTTATTTATTTAAGGTCGATGACCATTAAAACTAATATTTTAGAGAGAGTTTACTCAGTTTATAAATGCATTAAAAAAGTTTAATTCAAAGGGAAACAATAGCAATATTATTAGAAGAAACAAAATGTAGACTTATATGCCCTTAGACCTTCGCTAGTCACGAGAAGGGTTTCTCTCAAGTGTGTGATTGTAGGCCTATTTGGAACTGAAAACAATTTCCTTGTTAGCCATTTCTGATGATGGAAAATAGGATAAGAAAAATCAAAAAGTTTCTAACAGTTTCCACAATATAGTCCCCCCCCCCCCAAACCATACCATTATAGCCTCATAATTGACAAAATGTAAACCTTGCCCCACTGAGTTCACGTATGCTTAGCAGATGTTCAGCAAATCAAGGACATGTTTTGATGCAGCTTGGAAGCGTCCAGAAATGAATTGCCCGACTTTCGCTTTATCGTTTACTTAATCGAATTCATTTCTTCGCGGGCCTTCTGGTAGAAACAAGCAAATTGAATTCATTTCTTCGCGGGCCTTCTGGTAGAAATAAACAAATTGAATTCATTTCTTCGCGGGCCTTCTGGTAGAAACAAGCGAATTGAATTCATTTCTTCGCGGGCCTTCTGGTAGAAATAAACAAATTGAATTCATTTCTTCGCGGGCCTTCTGGTAGAAACAAGCGAATTGAATTCATTTCTTCGCGGGCCTTCTGGTAGAAACAAGCAAATTGAATTCATTTCTTCGCGGGCCTTCTGGTAGAAACAAGCAAATTGAAATCTTCTGTCATAAACAAGCTAATCGAATTCTTCTGATAGAAACAAGCAAATTGAATTCATTTCTTCGCGGGCCTTCTGGTAGAAATAAACAAATTGAATTCATTTCTTCGCGGGCCTTCTGGTAGAAACAAGCGAATTGAATTCATTTCTTCGCGGGCCTTCTGGTAGAAACAAGCAAATTGAATTCATTTCTTCGCGGGCCTTCTGGTAGAAACAAGCAAATTGAATTCATTTCTTGGCAGGCCTTCTGGTAGAAACAAGCAAATTGAATTCATTTCTTCGCGGGCCTTCTGGTAGAAACAAGCAAATTGAATTCATTTCTTGGCAGGCCTTCTGGTAGAAACAAGCAAATTGAATTCATTTCTTCGCGGGCCTTCTGGTAGAAACAAGCAAATTGAATTCATTTCTTGGCAGGCCTTCTGGTAGAAACAAGCAAATTGAATTCATTTCTTCGCGGGCATTCTGGTAGAAACAAGAAAATTGAATTCATTTCTTCGCGGGCCTTCTGGTAGAAACAAGCAAATTGAATTCATTTCTTCGCGGGCCTTCTGGTAGAATAAGCAAATTGAATTCATTTCTTCGCGGGCCTTCTGGTAGAAACAAGCAAATTGAATTCATTTCTTCGCGGGCCTTCTGGTAGAAACAAGCAAATCGAATTCATTTCTTCGGGCCTTCTGGTATAAACAAGCAAATTGAAATCTTCTGTCATAAACAAGCTAATCGAATTCTTCTGGTATAAACAAGCAAATTGAAATCTTCTGTCATAAACAAGCTAATCGAATTCTTCTGGTATAAACAAGCAAATTGAAATCTTCTCTCATAAACAAGCAAATCGAATTCTTCTTGTATAAACAAGCAAATTAAAATCTTCTGTCATAAACAAGCAAATTGAATTCTTCTGGTATAAACAAGCAAATTGAAATCTTCTGTCATAAACAAGCTAATCGAATTCTTCTGGTATAAACAAGCAAATTGAAATCTTCTGTCATAAACAAGCTAATTGAATTCTTCTGGTATAAACAAGCAAATTGAAATCTTCTGTCATAAACAAGCTAATCGAATTCTTCTGGTATAAACAAGCAAATTGAAATCTTCTGTCATAAACAAGCTAATCGAATTCTTCTGGTATAAACAAGCAAATTGAAATCTTCTGTCATAAACAAGCTAATCGAATTCTTCTGGTATAAACAAGGAAATTGAAATCTTCTCTCATAAACAAGCAAATCGAATTCTTCTGGTATAAACAAGCAAATTGAAATCTTCTCTCATAAACAAGCAAATCGAATTCTTCTGGTATAAACAAGCAAATTGAAATCTTCTGTCATAAACAAGCTAATCGAATTCTTCTGGTATAAACAAGCAAATTGAAATCTTCTGTCATAAACAACAAATCGAATTCTTCTGGTATAAACAAGCAAATTGAAATCTTCTGTCATAAACAAGCTAATTGAATTCTTCTGGTATAAACAAGCAAATTGAAATCTTCTGTCATAAACAAGCTAATTGAATTCTTCTGGTATAAACAAGCAAATTAAAATCTTCTGTCATAAACAAGCTAATCGAATTCTTCTGGTATAAACAAGCAAATTGAAATCTTCTCTCATAAACAAGCAAATCGAATTCTTCTGGTATAAACAAGCAAATTGTAATCTTCTGTCATAAACAAGCTTATCGAATTCTTCTGGTATAAACAAGCAAATTGAAATCTTCTGTCATAAACAACAAATCGAATTCTTCTGGTATAAACAAGCAAATTGAAATCTTCTGTCATAAACAAGCTAATTGAATTCTTCTGGTATAAACAAGCAAATTGAAATCTTCTGTCATAAACAAGCTAATCGAATTCTTCTGGTATAAACAAGCAAATTAAAATCTTCTGTCATAAACAAGCTAATCGAATTCTTCTGGTATAAACAAGCAAATTGAAATCTTCTGTCATAAACAAGCTAATCGAATTCTTCTGGTATAAACAAGCAAATTGAAATCTTCTCTCATAAACAAGCAAATCGAATTCTTCTGGTATAAACAAGCAAATTGAAATCTTCTCTCATAAACAAGCAAATCGAATTCTTCTGGTATAAACAAGCAAATTGAAATCTTCTGTCATAAACAACAAATCGAATTCTTCTGGTATAAACAAGCAAATTGAAATCTTCTGTCATAAACAAGCTAATCGAATTCTTCTGGTATAAACAAGCAAATTGAAATCTTCTGTCATAAACAACAAATCGAATTCTTCTGGTATAAACAAGCAAATTGAAATCTTCTGTCATAAACAAGCTAATTGAATTCTTCTGGTATAAACAAGCAAATTGAAATCTTCTGTCATAAACAAGCTAATCGAATTCTTCTGGTATAAACAAGCAAATTAAAATCTTCTGTCATAAACAAGCTAATCGAATTCTTCTGGTATAAACAAGCAAATTGAAATCTTCTGTCATAAACAAGCTTATCGAATTCTTCTGGTATAAACAAGCAAATTGAAATCTTCTGTCATAAACAACAAATCGAATTCTTCTGGTATAAACAAGCAAATTGAAATCTTCTCTCATAAACAAGCAAATCGAATTCTTCTGGTATAAACAAGCAAATTGAAATCTTCTGTCATAAACAAGCTAATCGAATTCTTCTGGTATAAACAAGCAAATTGAAATCTTCTGTCATAAACAAGCTTATCGAATTCTTCTGGTATAAACAAGCAAATTGAAATCTTCTGTCATAAACAAGCTTATCGAATTCTTCTGGTATAAACAAGCAAATTGAAATCTTCTGTCATAAACAACAAATCGAATTCTTCTGGTATAAACAAGCAAATTGAAATCTTCTGTCATAAACAAGCTAATCGAATTCTTCTGGTATAAACAAGCAAATTGAAATCTTCTCTCATAAACAAGCAAATCGAATTCTTCTGGTATAAACAAGCAAATTGAAATCTTCTGTCATAAACAAGCTAATCGAATTCTTCTGGTATAAACAAGCAAATCAAATTATTCTGGAACTCCAACATAAAAGAAAATCTGATTACAGACCAACAGAGCTCAAGGAAATAGTGAACTGTTTTCTACATAACAATTACCCTAGCAATCAGTGGATCAGAGTTTACACGGATGGCTCATCCCATAAAGCCACCACAAATGGAGGAGCAGGAATACTTATCGAATGGCCAGATGGAGGAAAACTAGAAAAATCCTTTGCAACTGGAGAGCTCTCTGATAGTCACAGAGCAGAAAGGGAAGCACTAGCACTAGCTGCTACCATGCTAGCAAATCATCCAAGTTCCCCTCACAGTCAGATTGTCTTTCTAACAGACGCAAAAACAACCCTCCAAAGCCTGCAAAACTCTGATTCCCCTTATATTAAAAACCTCAGAACAGCACTCACAAAGCTCAACCACAGCAGCAAAAAAACTGTTATTCAATGGATACCAGCTCACATACAACTAGCAGGAAATGAGAAGGCTGACACACTCGCCAAGAGTGGGAGAACAAACTCACAAGTAAACTCTGCACTCTATCCAGAAGAAATGAAGAAATTAATTGTAGATAAAATAAATGAGAAATGGACGAGCTCCCATCCAAATCACAAGAAAGATGATGCTTACTATAAGCTATCCCGACAAGACCAACGTCTAATCTTTCGACTCAGGACCGGACACAACAGAATGCGACAACACATGTTCCGGAAGCTCAAAATTGGAACCAGTGAAATCTGCCCATGTGGAGTATCACCAGAAAATGCCGACCACGTCCTCCAAAACTGCGCTCTCTACCAAGAGGCCCGTATAAGACATTGGCCCCAAATCACCCCAATAGAAAGAAAACTATATGGAGAGCTCCCTGATTTGGAAACCACTGCGCAGTTCATCTCATGTATTGGTCTAGTCATATGAACACTCCAACATAATGAGAACGATGAAGAAGAAGAAGAAATTATTCTGGTAAAAACAAGCAAATCGAATTATTCTGGTAAAAACAAGCAAATCAAATTCTTCTGGTATAAACAACTATAAAGTATCTAAAGAATTGAGATATTGATGTTGGTGATGTTTCAATGTACTGATGTGTCAGTTAACAAATTGCTGTTTCAGTTCAATGCTTTGGCACTGATGGTTGCAATTCAAAATATGTTATGCTACACCATGGAATTAATTGGGACCTTAGCCTCTATAGTAATATGATCTACGAGCCATCTCTGCAATATTTAATATATTTAATTCTGTTTCGAGAGACAAAAATGTTTGGCTTTAAGCATTGAAATTTGAGACTTCATTTTATCAGGATGATCACAGGGAATTGGCGGACCTTATCGAACCTTGTTTTCGTTTCAATTGTAATTACTAATGCTTGCTCGCAAAAGATTAGAAAGCAAAATGGCAAATAATATTGAATTTTAAACAAATTGCTATCACTTAGAAATACACAGATACAACCTCAAAAAATAAATATAAAAAAAAAATCTGACTTTTTGGTGGGAGAATTAAGGGAGATAATCACATGGTTAATCTTTCACCATTTTTTTCTGTAACTTCCCTTTTCTACTTTTCTATAAATAGAAATAAACGATTAACTAGAAGAAAACACTTTTGCTTATACATAGACCTATTACTGTGTACTGTAAATAAAATTTAGTCATTCTACCAGAACTTATAACTGTATAGTCTGTTGAAAAGAAGGGAATTTCTACTAGTCTAGATGTTGATGAAAAACACACTACAAGTAAAAAAAAAAAAATGAAAAAATCATTAAAAAATAAAAAAAAAGCCTATCTAAAGGGGAAGAACTCCGTCCTTAAAACTATATCTACCAATAATGTACAAATTATTTCTCTTATTCGATATTAAACAAAATAATTAATTACGAATCATTAATTGACTAAATGATTATTTTTGTTTATTGATTCATGTAATAAAAAATTGCTTAAAGTATCTACTTGATCGTATAATGCGTGTGGGAGAAATAGCGTTAAGAATTATTTAAGGGAACTAAACCCAACAAATGTAGCCATATTTGTATGAATAATTGTGCAAAGTTTCAGTTTGATCCGAGAACAGATATTTCAGAAATAACGTGTACACACATTTTACCAGACAGACAGACAGAGTGAGTTGATAAAATGTTGCACAATTAACTTCTTCAAGCGCCGCCGTTTTGGCCCCGCCGTTTTGGCGACGGGACGTTTTGGCGCGAGCCGTTTTGGCGACGGGACGTTTTGGCGCGAGATATCATTTGACGATAATTTAAAAAGCACGTAGCTTTTTTTTAATGAACCCTTGAATTCCAGCGACTTAGGCGAATAACCATGGTGTCTATGTATACCTAACTTAAAGTCTTTTGAGAAACATCGTACATGTATTATATTTTTACTTATTATTAGCAAGTGTTTGGTATGTATAGCTGGAGATACCATACAGTCATTAAATAAACCAATGTTAATGTAAACAAATAATTGCATCAATTTTTAGTCTATCATCGTTTCATTTTGTTTTTAATTTTAAAGTAATATCTTAAAAAACTTTTTTGAAAATAAAAGTGTGCCTCTAAATAAACACACATACACAAGCCAAAATGTTTATTAAAGAAAATGATGTGAAAAACAAACACACATTTACATTTAGAACGTGAAAAATATGTCTTAACACAAACACTCATGCAAAACATAGATATGAATAATTCTTTTAAAAGAAATAATAAAATAAACGTACATAATGTATTTCGCGCCAAAACGTCCCGTCGCCGAAACGGCTCGCGCCAAAACGACCTTCGCGCCAAAACGGCGGGGCCAAAACGGCGGCGCCAAAACGGCGGCGCAAAAACGTCCTGCTTCGCTCCACCACGACTATTACCTGCTCCAACCTTGGAACGGATCAGTTCTTTCTTGATCACGTTGATGGCTGACGTAGTTCTAGCTCGTTGTGGCCTGAATTTGGAAGACCAGTTGAGCCTGTTTGGTAGTTCCTTTGATTTACAAGTCTTCTAGGTTTTGTAGCAAATGTGATCTGGATTTCTGGTGTCCTGGTTAGCCAAAGCGTTGAGTGTTTTTTGTTTGGCTGCAACTGGTCCTACTCCATTCTCTGAGCCTAGATTCCCTTGCAGGCTATCTATGGCCATATCTGAAGATTACTTTTGGTCAACATCAGAATGTTCTCAATTCTGCTATCAGTTGACGCTTGGACTGGACAGGACTGTGTGATCAAGTGAAGCACTTCGTTTAAAGGCCAAAAAAAAAACAACAAAGGTTCTCAAGTTTTCTTAGTTTGTATACCATCACGAAGTAGCTTGTCTAATTCATTCAGTGGTCCCCGCTATCAGCACACACACACACACACACACACACGTAGGCCTAAAGAAAAAAAGGAGAGGGATGGGTTCGGAGGGAGTCACTTTAGAAGAAAAGGACCGCGCCTTTAACTTTCAATGTTGAAATATTGGTCGATGCTGACATTAGGTTGAGAGGGGGGGGGTGTCTCTGCACTTCCACTACAACTTTGAAATGGTGTATGCCTCCTTCCCGCGCCCTCTCCCCATGTTAATATTGACAATGTTATTGTATTGGAACACACTCCTCTTCTCCCTGCACCCCCACCCGCCCCCACACGTACATGAGATTCGATCAGACTCTAAAAGTACAACATGAACCACCAGGTCCCAGACTTTGGTTGGATGTCACGCAACAAGTAACGGACGTCTACGTCATGGCCCTCACTGGAAGTCGACACGGGTCGCGGGGGGTCAATGAAGCCCCATAAAGTCAGTTCAAGACTTGAATTGAACCAACTTAACTTTTTCCTACTTACGTTCGTAGGTATATCCTCCATTGTTCTACACCTCTGTCAAAGATACTTTGAGTTATGGAGTAGTCTTCGGGGCAAATTTGCACGCTAAATTCTTGTTTCCTTTGAAGATGTAGAGTGTGCGACGTTAAATGTAGAGTTTAAATCAATGGGTTTTTTTTTAAACTTTAACCAGTGGCGCCTTCCCGATAAACCAAAAAAAAAAAATCTTCGCTCCCCATCTTAGCCAGCTTTTTTTCTGAGGAGCCCTGTAAACTTCCACAGTATAGACCAACATCCCAGAGAGGGCGATGGCGAAATAATATATTAAAAAATGGTTTAAATATAAATAATTAGTATATATTATTAAGATAAGTAAATGATTTTCTATGCATATCGGTCCTACCTCCCCCCCCCCCCATCCGTTAGTGTATCTCACCCAAGAACTCAATCTCCTTCCTCAGCACACACACACACATAAATATAGGTATGCCTACATTTCAGTTGGATTTGAAAAGTCTTCAACACAAAATATGTCATCAATCAATGGCGGCTTTGTACAAATATGGACGTTGTCCCAGTTTTGATTGACACACACACACACAAAAAAAGATTGCTATTCTATAAAAGGAATCTATGCGCCAAGGAGGGCTCTTGAAATTTAAACACAAAAAGAGTTTACACAGTGCTTAGAAACAACGACAAATAAATATTATCTTGTACTTTTTGATAAGTTGGCTTTAAACACAAATACATATTACATCAAAAACTGATCCCCCCCCCCAAAAAAAAAAAAACAAAAAAAAAACGTTTTTTGGCAAATTTAACCGCTACGGTTTCGATGGTTATAATGGTTGAGTTGGACTGTTTACACACAAAGGGTTAAGTTTTTCTACTTCTTCGTCCAGCGCAATAGTGGTGAGGAGTCAGTGAGTGAGTCAGTGAGTGAGTGGGTGAGTCAGTGAGTGAGTCAGTGGGTGAGTGAGTGAGTCAGTTAGTGAGTGAGTCAGTATGTGAGTGAGTCCGTGAGTGAGTCGGTGGGTGAGTCAGTGGATGAGTCAGTGGGTGGGTGAGGCAGTGAGTGAGTCAGTGGGTGAGTGAGTCAGTGTGTGAGTCAGTGAGTGAGTCTGTGAGTGAGTCAGTATGTGAATGAGTAGGTGAGTGAGTCGGTGGGTGAGTAAGTGGGTGAGTCAGTGGATGGGTGAGTCAGTGAGTGAATTAGTGAGTGATTCAGTCAGTCAGTGGTGAGTCAGTGGTGAGTCAGTGGGTGAGTCACTGTGTGAGTCAGTAGGTGAGTGAATCAGTGAGTGAGTCAGTCAAGGCTTTTCAGTTAACAATATATAGATATGTATATAGCAAAACGTGGAATAAATTAATGTAAACTTTATTACTGCAGTATGAAATGTTCTAAAGAATAGTGACTCCTACACTGTGTTTACAGGGTTTATTATTTACTAAAGTGTTCGATTTTTCAATAATAATAATAATAATAAACAGGTAAACAATATGTAAGAACTTTGGTAGATAGAATTGTTTGTTTGTTTTTTTCTGTTTTTTTTTTGTTGTTTGTTTACTATTACGGTATATACTAACTCCTACATACAGATACAAGAATATACGTTAGGAATCGACAGGAACTATTTATTGTTATCCTTAACAGAGTCCTAGTGCACAAATAAAAGTTTGACATTCGTGATGCCAGCACAGCATCCACTTCTGTATTATCGTCAATTCCCAAATCGAACTTAACCCAGGTCCCACTCAGATTACTGGGTGAAGTTCGGTAATATTAACTCTTTCAAATATTCACAGTTTTTTTTTTTGTTTTTTTTTAGACATTGGTGTTTTGGAAATAGTGCTCTACATAACACTTGAGTATCTACTGAATAGGACAATCAACAATCTGAACAAATAGGCCTCAAATACTTTTGTCTCCTGTGACGATGGTGTAAAACTTACATACAGAATGGCTCACTTGGGGTTCATTCACACTCAGCGTACCTCAACAGTATCCCAACCTGTGGAGCCGAATGAAATATGGATGTTTAGATCTATCTTAACGTGTAAGACTTGACATTGCCTTTCCATTGGTGGTTACATTCAAAATCTATATAACCCAGCATACATAGTTCAATTACTGTCCATCAAACGGTCTGGTATATCGCCATGTTACGCCATTTTGAAATCATGAATATTATTTCTATGGTGAAGATTGACACAGAAGAGTTTATTGAATTCTTTAAATAGCACTGCAGTGAACATTGATTTCTTTAAATAGTACACTGCAGTGAACATTGATTTCTTTAAATAGCCCTGCAGTGAACATTGATTTCTTTAAATAGCACACTGCAGTGAACATTGATTTCTTTAAATAGCACACTGCAGTGAACATTGATTTCTATAAATAGCACACTGCAGTGAACATTGATTTCTTTAAATAGCACAGCAGTGAACATTGATTTCTTTAAATAGCACACTGCAGTGAACATTGATTTCTTTAAATAGCACTGCAGTGAACATTGATTTCTTTAAATAGCACACTGCAGTGAACATTGATTTCTTTAAATAGCACACTGCAGTGAACATTGATTTCTTTAAATAGCACACTGCAGTGAACATTGATTTCTTTAAAAAGCACACTGCAGTGAACATTGATTTCTTTAAATAGCACACTGCAGTGAACATTGATTTCTTTAAATAGCACACTGCAGTGAACATTGATTTCTTTAAATAGCACACTGCAGTGAACATTGATTTCTTTAAATAGCACAGCAGTGAACATTGATTTCTTTAAATAGCACACTGCAGTGAACATTGAATTCTTTAAATAGCACACTGCAGTGAACATTGATTTCTTTAAATAGCACACTGCAGTGAACATTGATTTCTTTAAATAGCACTGCAGTGAACATTGATTTCTTTAAATAGCACAGCAGTGAACATTGATTTCTTTAAATAGTATACTGCAGTGAACATTGATTTCTTTAAATAGCACAGCAGTGAACATTGATTTCTTTAAATAGCACACTGCAGTGAACATTGATTTCTTTAAATAGCACTGCAGTGAACATTGATTTCTTTAAATAGCACACTGCAGTGAACATTCATTTCTTTAAATAGCCCTGCAGTGAACATTGATTTCTTTAAATAGCACAGCAGTGAACATTGATTTCTTTAAATAGCCCTGCAGTGAACATTGATTTCTTTAAATAGCACAGCAGTGAACATTGATTTCTTTAAATAGCACACTGCAGTGAACATTGATTTCTTTAAATAGCACACTGCAGTGAACATTGATTTCTTTAAATAGCACACTGCAGTGAACATTGATTTCTTTAAATAGCACAGCAGTGAACATTGATTTCTTTAAATAGCACACTGCAGTGAACATTGATTTGTTTAAATAGCACTGCAGTGAACATTGATTTCTTTAAATTACACACTGCAGTGAACATTGATTTCTTTAAATAGCACACTGCAGTGAACATTGATTTCTTTAAAAAGCACACTGCAGTGAACATTGATTTCTTTAAATAGCACACTGCAGTGAACATTGATTTCTTTAAATAGCACACTGCAGTGAACATTGATTTCTTTAAATAGCACACTGCAGTGAACATTGATTTCTTTAAATAGCACAGCAGTGAACATTGATTTCTTTAAATAGCACAATGCAGTGAACATTGAATTCTTTAAATAGCACACTGCAGTGAACATTGATTTCTTTAAATAGCACACTGCAGTGAACATTGATTTCTTTAAATAGCACTGCAGTGAACATTGATTTCTTTAAATAGCACAGCAGTGAACATTGATTTCTTTAAATAGTATACTGCAGTGAACATTGATTTCTTTAAATAGCACAGCAGTGAACATTGATTTCTATAAATAGCACACTGCAGTGAACATTGATTTCTTTAAATAGCACTGCAGTGAACATTGATTTCTTTAAATAGCACACTGCAGTGAACATTCATTTCTTTAAATAGCCCTGCAGTGAACATTGATTTCTTTAAATAGCACAGCAGTGAACATTGATTTCTTTAAATAGCCCTGCAGTGAAAATTGATTTCTTTAAATAGCACTGCAGTGAACATTGAATTCTTTAAATAGCACAGCAGTGAACATTGATTTCTTTAAATAGCACACTGCAGTTAACATTGATTTCTTTAAATAGCACACTGCAGTGAACATTGATTTCTTTAAAAAGCACTGCAGTGAACATTGATTTCTTTAAATAGCACACTGCAGTAAACATTGATTTCTTTAAATAGCCCTGCAGTGAACATTGATTTCTTTAAATAGCACACTGCAGTGAACATTGATTTCTTTAAATAGCACTGCAGTAAACATTGATTTCTTTAAATAGCACACTGCAGTGAACATTGATTTCTTTAAATAGCACACTGCAGTGAACATTGATTTCTTTAAATAGCACAGCAGTGAACATTGATTTCTTTAAATAGCACACTGCAGTGAACATTGATTTCTTTAAATAGCACACTGCAGTGAACATTGATTTCTTTAAATAGCACAGCAGTGAACATTGATTTCTTTAAATAGCACACTGCAGTGAACATTGATTTCATTAAATAGCCCTGCAGTAAACATTGATTTCTTTAAATAGCACACTGCAGTGAACATTGATTTCTTTAAATAGCACTGCAGTGAACATTGATTTCTTTAAATAGCACTGCAGTGAACATTGATATCTTTAAATAGCACTGCAGTGAACATTGATTTCTTTAAATAGCACAGCAGTAAACATTGATTTCTTTAAATAGCACACTGCAGTGAACATTGATTTCTTTAAATAGTACACTGCAGTGAACATTCATTTCTTTAAATAGTACTGCAGTGAACATTGATTTCTTTAAATAGCACACTGCAGTGAACATTGATTTCTTTAAATAG
Organism: Biomphalaria glabrata; assembly: GCF_947242115.1. NCBI lineage: Eukaryota > Metazoa > Mollusca > Gastropoda > Planorbidae > Biomphalaria > Biomphalaria glabrata. The sequence continues at coordinate 37,991,386 of NC_074713.1, forward strand.
CACTGCAGTGAACATTGATTTCTTTAAAAAGCACTGCAGTGAACATTGATTTCTTTAAATAGCACTGCAGTGAACATTGATTTCTTTAAATAGCACTGCAGTGAACATTGATTTCTTTAAATAGCACACTGCAGTGAACATTGATTTCTTTAAATAGCACACTGCAGTGAACATTGATTTCTTTACTTAGCACACTGCAGTGAACATTGATTTCTTTAAATAGCACACTGCAGTGAACATTGATTTCTTTAAATAGCACACTGCAGTGAACATTGATTTCTTTAAATAGCACACTGCAGTGAACATTGATTTCTTTAAATAGCACACTGCAGTGAACATTGATTTCTTTAAATAGCACACTGCAGTGAACATTGATTTCTTTAAATAGCACTGCAGTGAACATTGATTTCTTTAAAAAGCACTGCAGTGAACATTGATTTCTTTAAATAGCACTGCAGTGAACATTGATTTCTTTAAATAGCACACTGCAGTGAACATTGATTTCTTTAAATAGCACACTGCAGTGAACATTGATTTCTTTAAATAGCACAGCAGTGAACATTGATTTCTTTAAATAGCACACTGCAGTGAACATTGATTTCATTAAATAGCCCTGCAGTAAACATTGATTTCTTTAAATAGCACACTGCAGTGAACATTGATTTCTTTAAATAGCACTGCAGTGAACATTGATTTCTTTAAATAGCACTGCAGTGAACATTGATATCTTTAAATAGCACTGCAGTGAACATTGATTTCTTTAAATAGCACAGCAGTGAACATTGATTTCTTTAAATAGCACACTGCAGTGAACATTGATTTCTTTAAATAGCACACTGCAGTGAACATTGATTTCTTTAAATAGCGAACTGCAGTGAACATTGATTTCTTTACATAGCACACTGCAGTGAACATTGATTTCTTTAAATAGCACACTGCAGTGAACATTGATTTCTTTAAATAGCACACTGCAGTGAACATTGATTTCTTTAAATAGCACACTGCAGTGAACATTGATTTCTTTAAATAGCACTGCAGTGAACATTGATTTCTTTAAATAGCACACTGCAGTGAACATTGATTTCTTTAAATAGCACTGCAGTGAACATTGATTTCTTTAAAAAGCACTGCAGTGAACATTGATTTCTTTAAATAGCACTGCAGTGAACATTGATTTCTTTAAATAGCACTGCAGTGAACATTGATTTCTTTAAATAGCACACTGCAGTGAACATTGATTTCTTTAAATAGCACACTGCAGTGAACATTGATTTCTTTACATAGCACAGCAGTGAACATTGATTTCTTTAAATAGCACACTGCAGTGAACATTGATTTCTTTAAATAGCACACTGCAGTGAACATTGATTTCTTTAAATAGCACACTGCAGTGAACATTGATTTCTTTAAATAGCACTGCAGTGAACATTGATTTCTTTAAATAGCACACTGCAGTGAACATTGATTTCTTTAAATAGCACTGCAGTGAACATTGATTTCTTTAAAAAGCACTGCAGTGAACATTGATTTCTTTAAATAGCACTGCATTGAACATTGATTTCTTTAAATAGCACTGCAGTGAACATTGATTTCTTTAAATAGCACACTGCAGTGAACATTGATTTCTTTAAATAGCCCTGCAGTGAACATTGATTTCTTTAAATAGAACACTGCAGTGAACATTGATTTCTTTAAATAGCACACTGCAGTGAACATTGATTTCTTTAAATAGCACAGCAGTGAACATTGATTTCTTTAAATAGCACACTGCAGTGAACATTGATTTCTTTAAATAGTACACTGCAGTGAACATTCATTTCTTTAAATAGTACAGCAGTGAACATTGATTTCTTTAAATAGCACACTGCAGTAAACATTGATTTCTTTAAATAGCACACTGCAGTGAACATTGATTTCTTTAAATAGCACACTGCAGTGAACATTGATTTCTTTAAATAGCACAGCAGTAAACATTGATTTCTTTAAATAGCACACTGCAGTGAACATTGATTTCTTTAAATAGTACACTGCAGTGAACATTCATTTCTTTAAATAGTACTGCAGTGAACATTGATTTCTTTAAATAGCACACTGCAGTGAACATTGATTTCTTTAAAAGCACTGCAGTGAACATTGATTTCTTTAAATAGCACACTGTAGTGAACATTGATTTCTTTAAATAGCACACTGCAGTGAACATTGATTTCTTTAAATAGCACAGCAGTGAACATTGATTTCTTTAAATAGCACACTGCAGTGAACATTGATTTCTTTAAATAGCACACTGCAGTGAACATTGATTTCTTTAAATAGCACACTGCAGTGAACATTGATTTCTTTAAATAGCACTGCAGTGAACATTGATTTCTTTAAATAGCACAGCAGTGAACATTGATTTCTTTAAATAGTATACTGCAGTGAACATTGATTTCTTTAAATAGCACAGCAGTGAACATTGAATTCTTTAAATAGCACACTGCAGTGAACATTGATTTCTTTAAATAGCACACTGCAGTGAACATTGATTTCTTTAAATAGCACAGCAGTGAACATTGATTTCTTTAAATAGCACACTGCAGTGAACATTGAATTCTTTAAATAGCACACTGCAGTGAACATTGATTTCTTTAAATAGCCCTGCAGTGAACATTGATTTCTTTAAATAGCACACTGCAGTGAACATTGATTTCTTTAAATAGCACACTGCAGTGAACATTGATTTCTTTAAATAGCACAGCAGTAAACATTGATTTCTTTAAATAGCACACTGCAGTGAACATTGATTTCTTTAAATAGTACACTGCAGTGAACATTCATTTCTTTAAATAGTACTGCAGTGAACATTGATTTCTTTAAATAGCACACTGCAGTGAACATTGATTTCTTTAAATAGCACTGCAGTGAACATTGATTTCTTTAAAAAGCACTGCAGTGAACATTGATTTCTTTAAATAGCACTGCAGTGAACATTGATTTCTTTAAATAGCACTGCAGTGAACATTGATTTCTTTAAATAGCACACTGCAGTGAACATTGATTTCTTTAAATAGCACACTGCAGTGAACATTGATTTCTTTACTTAGCACACTGCAGTGAACATTGATTTCTTTAAATAGCACACTGCAGTGAACATTGATTTCTTTAAATAGCACACTGCAGTGAACATTGATTTCTTTAAATAGCACACTGCAGTGAACATTGATTTCTTTAAATAGCACACTGCAGTGAACATTGATTTCTTTAAATAGCACACTGCAGTGAACATTGATTTCTTTAAATAGCACTGCAGTGAACATTGATTTCTTTAAAAAGCACTGCAGTGAACATTGATTTCTTTAAATAGCACTGCAGTGAACATTGATTTCTTTAAATAGCACACTGCAGTGAACATTGATTTCTTTAAATAGCACACTGCAGTGAACATTGATTTCTTTAAATAGCACAGCAGTGAACATTGATTTCTTTAAATAGCACACTGCAGTGAACATTGATTTCATTAAATAGCCCTGCAGTAAACATTGATTTCTTTAAATAGCACACTGCAGTGAACATTGATTTCTTTAAATAGCACTGCAGTGAACATTGATTTCTTTAAATAGCACTGCAGTGAACATTGATATCTTTAAATAGCACTGCAGTGAACATTGATTTCTTTAAATAGCACAGCAGTGAACATTGATTTCTTTAAATAGCACACTGCAGTGAACATTGATTTCTTTAAATAGCACACTGCAGTGAACATTGATTTCTTTAAATAGCGAACTGCAGTGAACATTGATTTCTTTACATAGCACACTGCAGTGAACATTGATTTCTTTAAATAGCACACTGCAGTGAACATTGATTTCTTTAAATAGCACACTGCAGTGAACATTGATTTCTTTAAATAGCACACTGCAGTGAACATTGATTTCTTTAAATAGCACTGCAGTGAACATTGATTTCTTTAAATAGCACACTGCAGTGAACATTGATTTCTTTAAATAGCACTGCAGTGAACATTGATTTCTTTAAAAAGCACTGCAGTGAACATTGATTTCTTTAAATAGCACTGCAGTGAACATTGATTTCTTTAAATAGCACTGCAGTGAACATTGATTTCTTTAAATAGCACACTGCAGTGAACATTGATTTCTTTAAATAGCACACTGCAGTGAACATTGATTTCTTTACATAGCACACTGCAGTGAACATTGATTTCTTTAAATAGCACACTGCAGTGAACATTGATTTCTTTAAATAGCACACTGCAGTGAACATTGATTTCTTTAAATAGCACACTGCAGTGAACATTGATTTCTTTAAATAGCACTGCAGTGAACATTGATTTCTTTAAATAGCACACTGCAGTGAACATTGATTTCTTTAAATAGCACTGCAGTGAACATTGATTTCTTTAAAAAGCACTGCAGTGAACATTGATTTCTTTAAATAGCACTGCATTGAACATTGATTTCTTTAAATAGCACTGCAGTGAACATTGATTTCTTTAAATAGCACACTGCAGTGAACATTGATTTCTTTAAATAGCCCTGCAGTGAACATTGATTTCTTTAAATAGAACACTGCAGTGAACATTGATTTCTTTAAATAGCACACTGCAGTGAACATTGATTTCTTTAAATAGCACAGCAGTGAACATTGATTTCTTTAAATAGCACACTGCAGTGAACATTGATTTCTTTAAATAGTACACTGCAGTGAACATTCATTTCTTTAAATAGTACAGCAGTGAACATTGATTTCTTTAAATAGCACACTGCAGTAAACATTGATTTCTTTAAATAGCACACTGCAGTGAACATTGATTTCTTTAAATAGCACACTGCAGTGAACATTGATTTCTTTAAATAGCACAGCAGTAAACATTGATTTCTTTAAATAGCACACTGCAGTGAACATTGATTTCTTTAAATAGTACACTGCAGTGAACATTCATTTCTTTAAATAGTACTGCAGTGAACATTGATTTCTTTAAATAGCACACTGCAGTGAACATTGATTTCTTTAAAAGCACTGCAGTGAACATTGATTTCTTTAAATAGCACACTGTAGTGAACATTGATTTCTTTAAATAGCACACTGCAGTGAACATTGATTTCTTTAAATAGCACAGCAGTGAACATTGATTTCTTTAAATAGCACACTGCAGTGAACATTGATTTCTTTAAATAGCACACTGCAGTGAACATTGATTTCTTTAAATAGCACACTGCAGTGAACATTGATTTCTTTAAATAGCACTGCAGTGAACATTGATTTCTTTAAATAGCACAGCAGTGAACATTGATTTCTTTAAATAGTATACTGCAGTGAACATTGATTTCTTTAAATAGCACAGCAGTGAACATTGAATTCTTTAAATAGCACACTGCAGTGAACATTGATTTCTTTAAATAGCACACTGCAGTGAACATTGATTTCTTTAAATAGCACAGCAGTGAACATTGATTTCTTTAAATAGCACACTGCAGTGAACATTGAATTCTTTAAATAGCACACTGCAGTGAACATTGATTTCTTTAAATAGCCCTGCAGTGAACATTGATTTCTTTAAATAGCACACTGCAGTGAACATTGATTTCTTTAAATAGCACACTGCAGTGAACATTGATTTCTTTAAATAGCACAGCAGTAAACATTGATTTCTTTAAATAGCACACTGCAGTGAACATTGATTTCTTTAAATAGTACACTGCAGTGAACATTCATTTCTTTAAATAGTACTGCAGTGAACATTGATTTCTTTAAATAGCACACTGCAGTGAACATTGATTTCTTTAAATAGCACTGCAGTGAACATTGATTTCTTTAAAAAGCACTGCAGTGAACATTGATTTCTTTAAATAGCACTGCAGTGAACATTGATTTCTTTAAATAGCACTGCAGTGAACATTGATTTCTTTAAATAGCACACTGCAGTGAACATTGATTTCTTTAAATAGCACACTGCAGTGAACATTGATTTCTTTACTTAGCACACTGCAGTGAACATTGATTTCTTTAAATAGCACACTGCAGTGAACATTGATTTCTTTAAATAGCACACTGCAGTGAACATTGATTTCTTTAAATAGCACACTGCAGTGAACATTGATTTCTTTAAATAGCACACTGCAGTGAACATTGATTTCTTTAAATAGCACACTGCAGTGAACATTGATTTCTTTAAATAGCACTGCAGTGAACATTGATTTCTTTAAAAAGCACTGCAGTGAACATTGATTTCTTTAAATAGCACTGCAGTGAACATTGATTTCTTTAAATAGCACTGCAGTGAACATTGATTTCTTTAAATAGCACACTGCAGTGAACATTGATTTCTTTAAATAGCCCTGCAGTGAACATTGATTTCTTTAAATAGCACACTGCAGTGAACATTGATTTCTTTAAATAGCACACTGCAGTGAACATTGATTTCTTTAAATAGCACAGCAGTAAACATTGATTTCTTTAAATAGCACACTGCAGTGAACATTGATTTCTTTAAATAGTACACTGCAGTGAACATTCATTTCTTTAAATAGTACTGCAGTGAACATTGATTTCTTTAAATAGCACACTGCAGTGAACATTGATTTCTTTAAAAGCACTGCAGTGAACATTGATTTCTTTAAATAGCACACTGCAGTGAACATTGATTTCTTTAAATAGCACACTGCAGTGAACATTGATTTCTTTAAATAGCACAGCAGTGAACATTAATTTCTTTAAATAGCACAGCAGTGAACATTGATTTCTTTAAATAGCACACTGCAGTGAACATTGATTTCTTTAAATAGCACACTGCAGTGAACATTGATTTCTTTAAATAGCACACTGCAGTGAACATTAATTTCTTTAAATAGCACTGCAGTGAACATTGATTTCTTTAAATAGCACAGCAGTGAACATTGATTTCTTTAAATAGTATACTGCAGTGAACATTGATTTCTTTAAATAGCACAGCAGTGAACATTGATTTCTTTAAATAGCACACTGCAGTGAACATTGATTTCTTTAAATAGCACACTGCAGTGAACATTGATTTCTTTAAATAGCACAGCAGTGAACATTGATTTCTTTAAATAGCACACTGCAGTGAACATTGAATTCTTTAAATAGCACACTGCAGTGAACATTGATTTCTTTATATAGCACACTGCAGTGAACATTGATTTCTTTAAATAGCACTGCAGTGAACATTGATTTCTTTAAATAGCACAGCAGTGAACATTGATTTCTTTAAATAGTATACTGCAGTGAACATTGATTTCTTTAAATAGCACAGCAGTGAACATTGATTTCTTTAAATAGCACACTGCAGTGAACATTGATTTCTTTAAATAGCACTGCAGTGAACATTGATTTCTTTAAATAGCACACTGCAGTGAACATTCATTTCTTTAAATAGCACACTGCAGTGAACATTAATTTCTTTAAATAGCACTGCAGTGAACATTGATTTCTTTAAATAGAACACTGCAGTGAACATTGATTTCTTTAAATAGCACACTGCAGTGAACATTGATTTCTTTAAATAGCACAGCAGTGAACATTGATTTCTTTAAATAGCACACTGCAGTGAACATTGATTTCTTTAAATAGTACACTGCAGTGAACATTCATTTCTTTAAATAGTACAGCAGTGAACATTGATTTCTTTAAATAGCACACTGCAGTAAACATTGATTTCTTTAAATAGCACACTGCAGTGAACATTGATTTCTTTAAATAGCACACTGCAGTGAACATTGATTTCTTTAAATAGCACAGCAGTAAACATTGATTTCTTTAAATAGCACACTGCAGTGAACATTGATTTCTTTAAATAGTACACTGCAGTGAACATTCATTTCTTTAAATAGTACTGCAGTGAACATTGATTTCTTTAAATAGCACACTGCAGTGAACATTGATTTCTTTAAAAGCACTGCAGTGAACATTGATTTCTTTAAATAGCACACTGCAGTGAACATTGATTTCTTTAAATAGCACACTGCAGTGAACATTGATTTCTTTAAATAGCACAGCAGTGAACATTGATTTCTTTAAATAGCACACTGCAGTGAACATTGATTTCTTTAAATAGCACACTGCAGTGAACATTGATTTCTTTAAATAGCACACTGCAGTGAACATTGATTTCTTTAAATAGCACTGCAGTGAACATTGATTTCTTTAAATAGCACAGCAGTGAACATTGATTTCTTTAAATAGTATACTGCAGTGAACATTGATTTCTTTAAATAGCACAGCAGTGAACATTGAATTCTTTAAATAGCACACTGCAGTGAACATTGATTTCTTTAAATAGCACAGCAGTGAACATTGATTTCTTTAAATAGCACAGCAGTGAACATTGATTTCTTTAAATAGCACACTGCAGTGAACATTGAATTCTTTAAATAGCACACTGCAGTGAACATTGATTTCTTTAAATAGCCCTGCAGTGAACATTGATTTCTTTAAATAGCACACTGCAGTGAACATTGATTTCTTTAAATAGCACACTGCAGTGAACATTGATTTCTTTAAATAGCACAGCAGTAAACATTGATTTCTTTAAATAGCACACTGCAGTGAACATTGATTTCTTTAAATAGTACACTGCAGTGAACATTCATTTCTTTAAATAGTACTGCAGTGAACATTGATTTCTTTAAATAGCACACTGCAGTGAACATTGATTTCTTTAAATAGCACTGCAGTGAACATTGATTTCTTTAAAAAGCACTGCAGTGAACATTGATTTCTTTAAATAGCACTGCAGTGAACATTGATTTCTTTAAATAGCACTGCAGTGAACATTGATTTCTTTAAATAGCACACTGCAGTGAACATTGATTTCTTTAAATAGCACACTGCAGTGAACATTGATTTCTTTACTTAGCACACTGCAGTGAACATTGATTTCTTTAAATAGCACACTGCAGTGAACATTGATTTCTTTAAATAGCACACTGCAGTGAACATTGATTTCTTTAAATAGCACACTGCAGTGAACATTGATTTCTTTAAATAGCACACTGCAGTGAACATTGATTTCTTTAAATAGCACACTGCAGTGAACATTGATTTCTTTAAATAGCACTGCAGTGAACATTGATTTCTTTAAAAAGCACTGCAGTGAACATTGATTTCTTTAAATAGCACTGCAGTGAACATTGATTTCTTTAAATAGCACTGCAGTGAACATTGATTTCTTTAAATAGCACACTGCAGTGAACATTGATTTCTTTAAATAGCCCTGCAGTGAACATTGATTTCTTTAAATAGCACACTGCAGTGAACATTGATTTCTTTAAATAGCACACTGCAGTGAACATTGATTTCTTTAAATAGCACAGCAGTAAACATTGATTTCTTTAAATAGCACAATGCAGTGAACATTGATTTCTTTAAATAGTACACTGCAGTGAACATTCATTTCTTTAAATAGTACTGCAGTGAACATTGATTTCTTTAAATAGCACACTGCAGTGAACATTGATTTCTTTAAAAGCACTGCAGTGAACATTGATTTCTTTAAATAGCACACTGCAGTGGACATTGATTTCTTTAAATAGCACACTGCAGTGAACATTGATTTCTTTAAATAGCACAGCAGTGAACATTGATTTCTTTAAATAGCACAGCAGTGAACATTGATTTCTTTAAATAGCACACTGCAGTGAACATTGATTTCTTTAAATAGCACACTGCAGTGAACATTGATTTCTTTAAATAGCACACTGCAGTGAACATTAATTTCTTTAAATAGCACTGCATTGAACATTGATTTTTTTAAATAGCACAGCAGTGAACATTGATTTCTTTAAATAGTATACTGCAGTGAACATTGATTTCTTTAAATAGCACAGCAGTGAACATTGATTTCTTTAAATAGCACACTGCAGTGAACATTGATTTCTTTAAATAGCACACTGCAGTGAACATTGATTTCTTTAAATAGCACAGCAGTGAACATTGATTTCTTTAAATAGCACACTGCAGTGAACATTGAATTCTTTAAATAGCACACTGCAGTGAACATTGATTTCTTTATATAGCACACTGCAGTGAACATTGATTTCTTTAAATAGCACTGCAGTGAACATTGATTTCTTTAAATAGCACAGCAGTGAACATTGATTTCTTTAAATAGTATACTGCAGTGAACATTGATTTCTTTAAATAGCACAGCAGTGAACATTGATTTCTTTAAATAGCACACTGCAGTGAACATTGATTTCTTTAAATAGCACTGCAGTGAACATTGATTTCTTTAAATAGCACACTGCAGTGAACATTCATTTCTTTAAATAGCCCTGCAGTGAACATTGATTTCTTTAAATAGCACAGCAGTGAACATTGATTTCTTTAAATAGCCCTGCAGTGAAAATTGATTTCTTTAAATAGCACTGCAGTGAACATTGATTTCTTTAAATAGCACAGCAGTGAACATTGATTTCTTTAAATAGCACACTGCAGTTAACATTGATTTCTTTAAATAGCACACTGCAGTGAACATTGATTTCTTTAAATAGCACACTGCAGTGAACATTGATTTCTTTAAATAGCACACTGCAGTAAACATTGATTTCTTTAAATAGCCCTGCAGTGAACATTGATTTCTTTAAATAGCACACTGCAGTGAACATTGATTTCTTTAAATAGCACTGCAGTGAACATTGATTTCTTTAAATAGCACACTGCAGTGAACATTGATTTCTTTAAATAGCACACTGCAGTGAACATTGATTTCTTTAAATAGCACAGCAGTGAACATTGATTTCTTTAAATAGCACACTGCAGTGAACATTGATTTCTTTAAATAGCACACTGCAGTGAACATTGATTTCTTTAAATAGCACAGCAGTGAACATTGATTTCTTTAAATAGCACACTGCAGTGAACATTGATTTCATTAAATAGCCCTGCAGTAAACATTGATTTCTTTAAATAGCACACTGCAGTGAACATTGATTTCTTTAAATAGCACTGCAGTGAACATTGATTTCTTTAAATAGCACTGCAGTGAACATTGATATCTTTAAATAGCACTGCAGTGAACATTGATTTCTTTAAATAGCACAGCAGTGAACATTGATTTCTTTAAATAGCACACTGCAGTGAACATTAATTTCTTTAAATAGCACACTGCAGTGAACATTGATTTCTTTAAATAACACACTGCAGTGAACATTGATTTCTTTACATAGCACACTGCAGTGAACATTGATTTCTTTAAATAGCACACTGCAGTGAACATTGATTTCTTTAAATAGCACACTGCAGTGAACATTGATTTCTTTAAATAGCACACTGCAGTGAACATTGATTTCTTTAAATAGCACACTGCAGTGAACATTGATTTCTTTAAATAGCACACTGCAGTGAACATTGATTTCTTTAAATAGCACTGCAGTGAACATTGATTTCTTTAAAAAGCACTGCAGTGAACATTGATTTCTTTAAATAGCACTGCAGTGAACATTGATTTCTTTAAATAGCACTGCAGTGAACATTGATTTCTTTAAATAGCACACTGCAGTGAACATTGATTTCTTTAAATAGCCCTGCAGTGAACATTGATTTCTTTAAATAGCACACTGCAGTGAACATTGATTTCTTTAAATAGCACACTGCAGTGAACATTGATTTCTTTAAATAGCACAGCAGTAAACATTGATTTCTTTAAATAGCACACTGCAGTGAACATTGATTTCTTTAAATAGTACACTGCAGTGAACATTCATTTCTTTAAATAGTACAGCAGTGAACATTGATTTCTTTAAATAGCACACTGCAGTAAACATTGATTTCTTTAAATAGCACACTGCAGTGAACATTGATTTCATTAAATAGTACACTGCAGTGAACATTGATTTCTTTAAATAGTACACTGCAGTGAACATTGATTTCTTTAAATAGTACAGCAGTGAACATTGATTTCTTTAAATAGCACAGCAGTGAACATTGATTTCTTTAAATAGCACACTGCAGTGAACATTGATTTCTTTAAATAGCACACTGCAGTGAACATTGATTTCTTTAAAAAGCACTACAGTGAACATTGATTTCTTTAAATAGCACACTGCAGTGAACATTGATTTCTTTAAATAGCACACTGCAGTGAACATTGATAGCACAGCAGTGAACATTGATTTCTTTAAATAGCACAGCAGTGAACATTGATTTCTTTAAATAGCACACTGCAGTGAACATTGATTTCTTTAAATAGCACTGCAATGAACATTGATTTCTTTAAAAAGCACTGCAGTGAACATTGATTTCTTTAAATAGCACTGCAGTGAACATTGATTTCTTTAAATAGCACTGCAGTGAACATTGATTTCTTTAAATAGCACACTGCAGTGAACATTGATTTCTTTAAATAGCCCTGCACTGAACATTGATTTCTTTAAATAGCACACTGCAGTGAACATTGATTTCTTTAAATAGCACACTGCAGTGAACATTGATTTCTTTAAATAGCACAGCAGTGAACATTGATTTCTTTAAATAGCACACTGCAGTGAACATTGATTTCTTTAAATAGTACACTGCAGTGAACATTCATTTCTTTAAATAGTACAGCAGTGAACATTGATTTCTTTAAATAGCACACTGCAGTAAACATTGATTTCTTTAAATAGCACACTGCAGTGAACATTGATTTCATTAAATAGTACACTGCAGTGAACATTGATTTCTTTAAATAGTACACTGCAGTGAACATTGATTTCTTTAAATAGTACAGCAGTGAACATTGATTTCTTTAAATAGCACAGCAGTGAACATTGATTTCTTTAAATAGTACACTGCAGTGAACATTGATTTCTTTAAATAGCACTGCAGTGAACATTGATTTCTTTAAATAGTACACTGCAGTGAACATTGATTTCTTTAAATAGTACACTGCAGTGAACATTGATTTCTTTAAATAGTACAGCAGTGAACATTGATTTCTTTAAATAGCACAGCAGTGAACATTGATTTCTTTAAATAGCACAGCAGTGAACATTGATTTCTTTAAATAGTACAGCAGTGAACATTAATTTCTTTAAATAGCACAGCAGTGAACATTGATTTCTTTAAATAGCACTGCAGTGAACATTGATTTCTTTAAATAGCCCTGCAGTGAACATTGATTTCATTAAATAGCACACTGCATTGAACATTGATTTCTTTAAATAGCACACTGCAGTGAACATTGATTTCTTTAAATAGCACAGCAGTGAACATTGATTTCTTTAAATAGCAATGCAGTGAACATTGATTTCTTAAAATAGCACACTGCAGTGAACATTGATTTCTTTAAATAGCACACTGCAGTGAACATTGATTTCTTTAAATAGCACAGCAGTGAACATTGATTTCTTTAAATAGCACTGCAGTGAACATTGATTTCTTTAAATAGCACACTGCAGTGAACATTGATTTCATTAAATAGCACAGCAGTGAACATTGATTTCTTTAAATAGTACAGCAGTGAACATTGATTTCTTTAAATAGCACAGCAGTGAACATTGATTTCTTTAAATAGCACAGCAGTGAACATTGATTTCTTTAAATAGTACAGCAGTGAACATTAATTTCTTTAAATAGCACAGCAGTGAACATTGATTTCTTTAAATAGCACTGCAGTGAACATTGATTTCTTTAAATAGCCCTGCAGTGAACATTGATTTCATTAAATAGCACACTGCATTGAACATTGATTTCTTTAAATAGCACACTGCAGTGAACATTGATTTCTTTAAATAGCACAGCAGTGAACATTGATTTCTTTAAATAGCACACTGCAGTGAACATTGATTTCTTTAAATAGTACACTGCAGTGAACATTCATTTCTTTAAATAGTACAGCAGTGAACATTGATTTCTTTAAATAGCACACTGCAGTAAACATTGATTTCTTTAAATAGCACACTGCAGTGAACATTGATTTCATTAAATAGTACACTGCAGTGAACATTGATTTCTTTAAATAGTACACTGCAGTGAACATTGATTTCTTTAAATAGTACAGCAGTGAACATTGATTTCTTTAAATAGCACAGCAGTGAACATTGATTTCTTTAAATAGCACACTGCAGTGAACATTGATTTCTTTAAATAGCACACTGCAGTGAACATTGATTTCTTTAAAAAGCACTGCAGTGAACATTGATTTCTTTAAATAGCACACTGCAGTGAACATTGATTTCTTTAAATAGCACACTGCAGTGAACATTGATAGCACAGCAGTGAACATTGATTTCTTTAAATAGCACAGCAGTGAACATTGATTTCTTTAAATAGCACACTGCAGTGAACATTGATTTCTTTAAATAGCACTGCAATGAACATTGATTTCTTTAAAAAGCACTGCAGTGAACATTGATTTCTTTAAATAGCACTGCAGTGAACATTGATTTCTTTAAATAGCACTGCAGTGAACATTGATTTCTTTAAATAGCACACTGCAGTGAACATTGATTTCTTTAAATAGCACAGCAGTGAACATTGATTTCTTTAAATAGCACACTGCAGTGAACATTGATTTCTTTAAATAGTACACTGCAGTGAACATTCATTTCTTTAAATAGTACAGCAGTGAACATTGATTTCTTTAAATAGCACACTGCAGTAAACATTGATTTCTTTAAATAGCACACTGCAGTGAACATTGATTTCATTAAATAGTACACTGCAGTGAACATTGATTTCTTTAAATAGTACACTGCAGTGAACATTGATTTCTTTAAATAGTACAGCAGTGAACATTGATTTCTTTAAATAGCACAGCAGTGAACATTGATTTCTTTAAATAGTACACTGCAGTGAACATTGATTTCTTTAAATAGCACTGCAGTGAACATTGATTTCTTTAAATAGTACACTGCAGTGAACATTGATTTCTTTAAATAGTACACTGCAGTGAACATTGATTTCTTTAAATAGTACAGCAGTGAACATTGATTTCTTTAAATAGCACAGCAGTGAACATTGATTTCTTTAAATAGCACAGCAGTGAACATTGATTTCTTTAAATAGTACAGCAGTGAACATTAATTTCTTTAAATAGCACAGCAGTGAACATTGATTTCTTTAAATAGCACTGCAGTGAACATTGATTTCTTTAAATAGCCCTGCAGTGAACATTGATTTCATTAAATAGCACACTGCATTGAACATTGATTTCTTTAAATAGCACACTGCAGTGAACATTGATTTCTTTAAATAGCACAGCAGTGAACATTGATTTCTTTAAATAGCAATGCAGTGAACATTGATTTCTTAAAATAGCACACTGCAGTGAACATTGATTTCTTTAAATAGCACACTGCAGTGAACATTGATTTCTTTAAATAGCACAGCAGTGAACATTGATTTCTTTAAATAGCACTGCAGTGAACATTGATTTCTTTAAATAGCACACTGCAGTGAACATTGATTTCATTAAATAGCACAGCAGTGAACATTGATTTCTTTAAATAGTACAGCAGTGAACATTGATTTCTTTAAATAGCACAGCAGTGAACATTGATTTCTTTAAATAGCACAGCAGTGAACATTGATTTCTTTAAATAGTACAGCAGTGAACATTAATTTCTTTAAATAGCACAGCAGTGAACATTGATTTCTTTAAATAGCACTGCAGTGAACATTGATTTCTTTAAATAGCCCTGCAGTGAACATTGATTTCATTAAATAGCACACTGCATTGAACATTGATTTCTTTAAATAGCACACTGCAGTGAACATTGATTTCTTTAAATAGCACAGCAGTGAACATTGATTTCTTTAAATAGCAATGCAGTGAACATTGATTTCTTAAAATAGCACACTGCAGTGAACATTGATTTCTTTAAATAGCACACTGCAGTGAACATTGATTTCTTTAAATAGCACAGCAGTGAACATTGATTTCTTTAAATAGCACTGCAGTGAACATTGATTTCTTTAAATAGCACACTGCAGTGAACATTGATTTCATTAAATAGCACAGCAGTGAACATTGATTTCTTTAAATAGCACACTGCAGTGAACATTGAATTCTTTAAATAGCACACTGCAGTGAACATTGATTTCATTAAATAGCACTGCAGTGAACATTGATTTCATTAAATAGCACAGCAGTGAACATTGATTTCATTAAATAGCACACTGCAGTGAACATTGAATTCTTTAAATAGCACACTGCAGTGAACATTGATTTCTTTAAATAGCACTGCAGTGAACATTGATTTCTTTAAATAGCACACTGCAGTGAACATTGATTTCTTTAAATAGCACTGCAGTGAACATTGATTTCTTTAAATAGCACACTGCAGTGAACATTGATTTCTTTAAATAGCACTGCAGTGAACATTGATTTCTTTAAATAGCACACTGCAGTGAACATTGATTTCTTTAAATAGACCTGCAGTGAACATTGATTTCTTTAAATAGCACACTGAAGTGAACATTGATTTCTTTAAATAGCACACTGCAGTGAACATTTATTTCTTTAAATAGCACACTGCAGTGAACATTTATTTCTTTAAATAGAACACTGCAGTGAACATTGATTTCTTTAAATAGCACACTGCAGTGAACATTGATTTCTTTAAATAGCACACTGCAGTGAACATTGATTTCTTTAAATAGACCTGCAGTGAACATTGATTTCTTTAAATAGCACACTGCAGTGAACATTGATTTTTTTAAATAGCACACTGCAGTGAACATTGATTTCTTTAAATAGCACACTGCAGTGAACATTAATTTCTTTAAATAGCACTGCAGTGAACATTGATTTCTTTAAATAGCACAGCAGTGAACATTGATTTCTTTAAATAGTATACTGCAGTGAACATTGATTTCTTTAAATAGCACAGCAGTGAACATTGATTTCTTTAAATAGCACACTGCAGTGAACATTGATTTCTTTAAATAGCACACTGCAGTGAACATTGATTTCTTTAAATAGCACAGCAGTGAACATTGATTTCTTTAAATAGCACACTGCAGTGAACATTGAATTCTTTAAATAGCACACTGCAGTGAACATTGATTTCTTTATATAGCACACTGCAGTGAACATTGATTTCTTTAAATAGCACTGCAGTGAACATTGATTTCTTTAAATAGCACAGCAGTGAACATTGATTTCTTTAAATAGTATACTGCAGTGAACATTGATTTCTTTAAATAGCACAGCAGTGAACATTGATTTCTTTAAATAGCACACTGCAGTGAACATTGATTTCTTTAAATAGCACTGCAGTGAACATTGATTTCTTTAAATAGCACACTGCAGTGAACATTCATTTCTTTAAATAGCCCTGCAGTGAACATTGATTTCTTTAAATAGCACAGCAGTGAACATTGATTTCTTTAAATAGCCCTGCAGTGAAAATTGATTTCTTTAAATAGCACTGCAGTGAACATTGATTTCTTTAAATAGCACAGCAGTGAACATTGATTTCTTTAAATAGCACACTGCAGTTAACATTGATTTCTTTAAATAGCACACTGCAGTGAACATTGATTTCTTTAAATAGCACACTGCAGTGAACATTGATTTCTTTAAATAGCACACTGCAGTAAACATTGATTTCTTTAAATAGCCCTGCAGTGAACATTGATTTCTTTAAATAGCACACTGCAGTGAACATTGATTTCTTTAAATAGCACTGCAGTGAACATTGATTTCTTTAAATAGCACACTGCAGTGAACATTGATTTCTTTAAATAGCACACTGCAGTGAACATTGATTTCTTTAAATAGCACAGCAGTGAACATTGATTTCTTTAAATAGCACACTGCAGTGAACATTGATTTCTTTAAATAGCACACTGCAGTGAACATTGATTTCTTTAAATAGCACAGCAGTGAACATTGATTTCTTTAAATAGCACACTGCAGTGAACATTGATTTCATTAAATAGCCCTGCAGTAAACATTGATTTCTTTAAATAGCACACTGCAGTGAACATTGATTTCTTTAAATAGCACTGCAGTGAACATTGATTTCTTTAAATAGCACTGCAGTGAACATTGATATCTTTAAATAGCACTGCAGTGAACATTGATTTCTTTAAATAGCACAGCAGTGAACATTGATTTCTTTAAATAGCACACTGCAGTGAACATTAATTTCTTTAAATAGCACACTGCAGTGAACATTGATTTCTTTAAATAACACACTGCAGTGAACATTGATTTCTTTACATAGCACACTGCAGTGAACATTGATTTCTTTAAATAGCACACTGCAGTGAACATTGATTTCTTTAAATAGCACACTGCAGTGAACATTGATTTCTTTAAATAGCACACTGCAGTGAACATTGATTTCTTTAAATAGCACACTGCAGTGAACATTGATTTCTTTAAATAGCACACTGCAGTGAACATTGATTTCTTTAAATAGCACTGCAGTGAACATTGATTTCTTTAAAAAGCACTGCAGTGAACATTGATTTCTTTAAATAGCACTGCAGTGAACATTGATTTCTTTAAATAGCACTGCAGTGAACATTGATTTCTTTAAATAGCACACTGCAGTGAACATTGATTTCTTTAAATAGCCCTGCAGTGAACATTGATTTCTTTAAATAGCACACTACAGTGAACATTGATTTCTTTAAATAGCACACTGCAGTGAACATTGATTTCTTTAAATAGCACAGCAGTAAACATTGATTTCTTTAAATAGCACACTGCAGTGAACATTGATTTCTTTAAATAGTACACTGCAGTGAACATTCATTTCTTTAAATAGTACAGCAGTGAACATTGATTTCTTTAAATAGCACACTGCAGTAAACATTGATTTCTTTAAATAGCACACTGCAGTGAACATTGATTTCATTAAATAGTACACTGCAGTGAACATTGATTTCTTTAAATAGTACACTGCAGTGAACATTGATTTCTTTAAATAGTACAGCAGTGAACATTGATTTCTTTAAATAGCACAGCAGTGAACATTGATTTCTTTAAATAGCACACTGCAGTGAACATTGATTTCTTTAAATAGCACACTGCAGTGAACATTGATTTCTTTAAAAAGCACTGCAGTGAACATTGATTTCTTTAAATAGCACACTGCAGTGAACATTGATTTCTTTAAATAGCACACTGCAGTGAACATTGATAGCACAGCAGTGAACATTGATTTCTTTAAATAGCACAGCAGTGAACATTGATTTCTTTAAATAGCACACTGCAGTGAACATTGATTTCTTTAAATAGCACTGCAATGAACATTGATTTCTTTAAAAAGCACTGCAGTGAACATTGATTTCTTTAAATAGCACTGCAGTGAACATTGATTTCTTTAAATAGCACACTGCAGTGAACATTGATTTCTTTAAATAGCCCTGCACTGAACATTGATTTCTTTAAATAGCACACTGCAGTGAACATTGATTTCTTTAAATAGCACACTGCAGTGAACATTGATTTCTTTAAATAGCACAGCAGTGAACATTGATTTCTTTAAATAGCACACTGCAGTGAACATTGATTTCTTTAAATAGTACACTGCAGTGAACATTCATTTCTTTAAATAGTACAGCAGTGAACATTGATTTCTTTAAATAGCACACTGCAGTAAACATTGATTTCTTTAAATAGCACACTGCAGTGAACATTGATTTCATTAAATAGTACACTGCAGTGAACATTGATTTCTTTAAATAGTACACTGCAGTAAACATTGATTTCTTTAAATAGTACAGCAGTGAACATTGATTTCTTTAAATAGCACAGCAGTGAACATTGATTTCTTTAAATAGTACACTGCAGTGAACATTGATTTCTTTAAATAGCACTGCAGTGAACATTGATTTCTTTAAATAGTACACTGCAGTGAACATTGATTTCTTTAAATAGTACACTGCAGTGAACATTGATTTCTTTAAATAGTACAGCAGTGAACATTGATTTCTTTAAATAGCACAGCAGTGAACATTGATTTCTTTAAATAGCACAGCAGTGAACATTGATTTCTTTAAATAGTACAGCAGTGAACATTAATTTCTTTAAATAGCACAGCAGTGAACATTGATTTCTTTAAATAGCACTGCAGTGAACATTGATTTCTTTAAATAGCCCTGCAGTGAACATTGATTTCATTAAATAGCACACTGCATTGAACATTGATTTCTTTAAATAGCACACTGCAGTGAACATTGATTTCTTTAAATAGCACAGCAGTGAACATTGATTTCTTTAAATAGCAATGCAGTGAACATTGATTTCTTAAAATAGCACACTGCAGTGAACATTGATTTCTTTAAATAGCACACTGCAGTGAACATTGATTTCTTTAAATAGCACAGCAGTGAACATTGATTTCTTTAAATAGCACTGCAGTGAACATTGATTTCTTTAAATAGCACACTGCAGTGAACATTGATTTCATTAAATAGCACAGCAGTGAACATTGATTTCTTTAAATAGTACAGCAGTGAACATTGATTTCTTTAAATAGCACAGCAGTGAACATTGATTTCTTTAAATAGCACAGCAGTGAACATTGATTTCTTTAAATAGTACAGCAGTGAACATTAATTTCTTTAAATAGCACACTGCAGTGAACATTGATTTCTTTAAATAGCACTGCAGTGAACATTGATTTCTTTAAATAGCACTGCAATGAACATTGATTTCTTTAAATAGCACACTGCAGTGAACATTGATTTCTTTAAATAGCACACTGCAGTGAACATTGATTTCTTTAAATAGCACACTGCAGTGAACATTGATTTCTTTAAATAGCACTGCAGTGAACATTGATTTCCTTAAATAGCACTGCAGTGAACATTGATTTCTTTAAATAGCACACTGCAGTGAACATTGATTTCTTTAAATAGCACACTGCAGTGAACATTGATTTCTTTAAATAGCACAGCAGTGAACATTGAATTCATTAAATAGCACACTGCAGTGAACATTTAATTCATTAAATAGCACACAGCAATTAACATTGATTTCTTTAAATAGCACACTGCAGTGAACATTGATTTCTTTAAATAGCACACTTGCAGTGAACATTGATTTCTTTAAATAGCACACTGCAGCGAACATTGATTTCTTTAAATAGCACACTGCAGTGAAGATTGATTTCTTTAAATAGCACACTGCAGTGAACATTGATTTCTTTAAATAGTACACTGCAGTGAACATTGATTTCTTTAAATAGCACACTGCAGTGAACATTGATTTCTTTAAATAGCACACTGCAGTGAACATTGATTTCTTTAAATAGCACAGCAGTGAACATTGATTTCTTTAAATAGCACAGCAGTGAACATTGATTTCTTTAAATAGCACAGCAGTGAACATTGATTTCTTTAAATAGCACACTGCAGTGAACATTGATTTCTTTAAATAGCACACTGCAGTGAACATTGATTTCTTTAAATAGCTCAGCAGTGAACATTGATTTCTTTAAATAGCACACTGCAGTGAACATTGATTTCTTTAAATAGCACACTGCAGTGAACATTGATTTCTTTAAATAGCACACTGCAGTGAACATTGATTTCTTTAAATAGCACACTGCAGTGAACATTGATTTCTTTAAATAGCACACTGCAGTGAACATTGATTTCTTTAAATAGCACTGCAGTGAACATTGATTTTTTTAAATAGCACACTGCAGTGAACATTGATTTCTTTAAATAGCACACTGCAGTGAACATTGATTTCTTTAAATAGCACACTGCAGTGAACATTGATTTCTTTAAATAGCACACTGCAGTGAACATTGATATCTTTAAATAGCACAGCAGTGAACATTGATTTCTTTAAATAGCACTGCAGTGAACATTGATTTCTTTAAATAGTACACTGCAGTGAACATTGATTTCTTTAAATAGTACACTGCAGTGAACATTGATTTCTTTAAATAGTACAGCAGTGAACATTGATTTCTTTAAATAGCACAGCAGTGAACATTAATTTCTTTAAATAGCACAGCAGTGAACATTGATTTCTTTAAATAGTACAGCAGTGAACATTGATTTCTTTAAATAGCCCTGCAGTGAACATTGATTTCATTAAATAGCACACTGCATTGAACATTGATTTCTTTAAATAGCACACTGCAGTGAACATTGATTTCTTTAAATAGCACACAGCAGTGAACATTGATTTCTTTAAATAGCAATGCAGTGAACATTGATTTCTTTAAATAGCACACTGCAGTGAACATTGATTTCTTTAAATAGCACACTGCAGTGAACATTGATTTCTTTAAATTGCACAGCAGTGAACATTGATTTCTTTAAATAGCACTGCAGTGAACATTGATTTCTTTAAATAGCACACTGCAGTGAACATTGACTTCATTAAATAGCACAGCAGTGAACATTGATTTCTTTAAATAGCACACTGCAGTGAACATTGAATTCTTTAAATAGCACACTGCAGTGAACATTGATTTCATTAAATAGCACTGCAGTGAACATTGATTTCATTAAATAGCACAGCAGTGAACATTGATTTCTTTAAATAGCACACTGCAGTGAACATTGAATTCTTTAAATAGCACACTGCAGTGAACATTGATTTCTTTAAATAGCACTGCAGTGAACATTGATTTCTTTAAATAGCACACTGCAGTGAACATTGATTTCTTTAAATAGCACTGCAGTGAACATTGATTTCTTTAAATAGCACACTGCAGTGAACATTGATTTCTTTAAATAGCACTGCAGTGAACATTGATTTCTTTAAATAGCACACTGCAGTGAACATTGATTTCTTTAAATAGACCTGCAGTTAACATTGATTTCTTTAAATAGCACACTGAAGTGAACATTGATTTCTTTAAATAGCACACTGCAGTGAACATTTATTTCTTTAAATAGCACACTGCAGTGAACATTGATTTCTTTAAATAGCACACTGCAGTGAACATTGATTTCTTTAAATAGCACACTGCAGTGAACATTGATTTCTTTAAATAGCACACTGCAGTGAACATTGATTTCTTTAAATAGCATACTGCAGTGAACATTGATTTCTTTAAATAGCACTGCAGTGAACATTGATTTCTTTAAATAGCACTGCAATGAACATTGATTTCTTTAAATAGCACACTGCAGTGAACATTGATTTCTTTAAATAGCACAGCAGTGAACATTGATTTCTTTAAATAGCACACTGCAGTGAACATTGATTTCTTTAAATAGCACACTGCAGTGAACATTGATTTCTTTAAATAGAACAGCAGTGAACATTGATTTCTTTAAATAGCACACTGCAGTGAACATTGATTTCTTTAAATAGCACTGCAGTGAACATTGATTTTTTTAAATAGCACACTGCAGTGAACATTGATTTCTTTAAATAGCACACTGCAGTGAACATTGATTTCTTTAAATAGCACACTGCAGTGAACATTGATTTCTTTAAATAGCACACTGCAGTGAACATTGATATCTTTAAATAGCACAGCAGTGAACATTGATTTCTTTAAATAGCACTGCAGTGAACATTGATTTCTTTAAATAGTACACTGCAGTGAACATTGATTTCTTTAAATAGTACACTGCAGTGAACATTGATTTCTTTAAATAAAACAGCAGTGAACATTGATTTCTTTAAATAGCACAGCAGTGAACATTGATTTCTTTAAATAGCACAGCAGTGAACATTGATTTCTTTAAATAGTACAGCAGTGAACATTGATTTCTTTAAATAGCCCTGCAGTGAACATTGATTTCATTAAATAGCACACTGCATTGAACATTGATTTCTTTAAATAGCACACTGCAGTGAACATTGATTTCTTTAAATAGCACACTGCAGTGAACATTGATTTCTTTAAATAGCAATGCAGTGAACATTGATTTCTTAAAATAGCACACTGCAGTGAACATTGATTTCTTTAAATAGCACACTGCAGTGAACATTGATTTCTTTAAATAGCACAGCAGTGAACATTGATTTCTTTAAATAGCACTGCAGTGAACATTGATTTCTTTAAATAGCACACTGCAGTGAACATTGATTTCATTAAATAGCACAGCAGTGAACATTGATTTCTTTAAATAGCACACTGCAGTGAACATTGAATTCTTTAAATAGCACACTGCAGTGAACATTGATTTCATTAAATAGCACTGCAGTGAACATTGATTTCATTAAATAGCACAGCAGTGAACATTGATTTCATTAAATAGCACACTGCAGTGAACATTGAATTCTTTAAATAGCACACTGCAGTGAACATTGATTTCTTTAAATAGCACTGCAGTGAACATTGATTTCTTTAAATAGCACACTGCAGTGAACATTGATTTCTTTAAATAGCACTGCAGTGAACATTGATTTCTTTAAATAGCACACTGCAGTGAACATTGATTTCTTTAAATAGCACTGCAGTGAACATTGATTTCTTTAAATAGCACACTGCAGTGAACATTGATTTCTTTAAATAGACCTGCAGTGAACATTGATTTCTTTAAATAGCACACTGAAGTGAACATTGATTTCTTTAAATAGCACACTGCAGTGAACATTTATTTCTTTAAATAGCACACTGCAGTGAACATTGATTTCTTTAAATAGCACACTGCAGTGAACATTGATTTCTTTAAATAGCACACTGCAGTGAACATTGATTTCTTTAAATAGCACACTGTAGTGAACATTGATTTCTTTAAATAGCATACTGCACTGAACATTGATTTCTTTAAATAGCACTGCAGTGAACATTGATTTCTTTAAATAGCACTGCAATGAACATTGATTTCTTTAAATAGCACACTGCAGTGAACATTGATTTCTTTAAATAGCACAGCAGTGAACATTGATTTCTTTAAATAGCACACTGCAGTGAACATTGATTTCTTTAAATAGCACACTGCAGTGAACATTGATTTCTTTAAATAGAACAGCAGTGAACATTGATTTCTTTAAATAGCACACTGCAGTGAACATTGATTTCTTTAAATAGCACACTGCAGTGAACATTGATTTCTTTAAATAGCACTGCAATGAACATTGATTTCTTTAAATAGCCCTGCAGTGAACATTGATTTCTTTAAATAGCACACTGCAGTGAACATTGATTTCTTTAAATGGCACTGCAGTGAACATTGATTTCTTTAAATAGCACACTGCAGTGAACATTGATTTCTTTAAATAGCACTGCAGTGAACATTGATTTCTTTAAATAGCACTGCAGTGAACATTGATTTCTTTAAATAGTATACTGCAGTGAACATTGATTTCTTAAAATAGTATACTGCAGTGAACATTGATTTCTTTAAATAGCACACTGCAGTGAACATTGATTTCTTTAAATAGCACACTGCAGTGAACATTGATTTCTTTAAATAGCACACTGCAGTGAACATTGATTTCTTTAAATAGCACTGCAGTGAACATTGATTTCTTTAAATAGCCCTGCAGTGAACATTGATTTCTTTAAATAGCACACTGCAATGAACATTGATTTTATTAAAAAGCCCTGCAGTGAATATTGATTTCTTTAAATAGCACACTGCAGTGAACATTGATTTCTTTAAATAGACCTGCAGTGAACATTGATTTCTTTAAATAGCACACTGAAGTGAACATTGATTTCTTTAAATAGCACACTGCAGTGAACATTTATTTCTTTAAATAGAACACTGCAGTGAACATTGATTTCTTTAAATAGCACACTGCAGTGAACATTGATTTCTTTAAATAGCACACTGCAGTGAACATTGATTTCTTTAAATAGCACACTGCAGTAAACTTTGATTTCTTTAAATAGCACACTGCAGTGAACATTGATTTCTCTAAATAGCACTGCAGTGAACATTGATTTCTTTAAATAGCACTGCAATGAACATTGATTTCTTTAAATAGCACACTGCAGTGAACATTGATTTCTTTAAATAACACACTGCATTGAACATTGATTTCTTTAAATAGCACACTGCAGTGAACATTGATTTCTTTAAATAGCACACTGCAGTGAACATTGATTTCTTTAAATAGCACTGCAGTGAACATTGATTTCCTTAAATAGCACTGCAGTGAACATTGATTTCTTTAAATAGCACACTGCAGTGAACATTGATTTCTTTAAAAGCACACTGCAGTGAACATTGATTTCTTTAAATAGCACAGCATTGAACATTGAATTCATTAAATAGCACACTGCAGTGAACATTTAATTCATTAAATAGCACACAGCAATTAACATTGATTTCTTTAAATAGCACACTGCAGTGAACATTGATTTCTTTAAATAGCACACTTGCAGTGAACATTGATTTCTTTAAATAGCACACTGCAGTGAACATTGATTTCTTTAAATAGCAAACTGCAGTGAACATTGATTTCTTTAAATAGCACACTGCAGTGAACAATGATTTCTTTAAATAGTAATTGATTTCTTTAAATAGCACACTGCAGTGAACATTGATTTCTTTAAATAGCACACTGCAGTGAACATTGATTTCTTTAAATAGCACAGCAGTGAACATTGCTTTCTTTAAATAGCACAGCAGTGAACATTGATTTCTTTAAATAGCACAGCAGTGAACATTGATTTCTTTAAATAGCACACTGCAGTGAACATTGATTTCTTTAAATAGCACACTGCAGTGAACATTGATTTCTTTAAATAGCTCAGCAGTGAACATTGATTTCTTTAAATAGCACACTGCAGTGAACATTGATTTCTTTAAATAGCACACTGCAGTGAACATTGATTTCTTTAAATAGCACACTGCAGTGAACATTGATTTCTTTAAATAGCACACTGCAGTGAACATTGATTTCTTTAAATAGCACACTGCAGTGAACATTGATTTCTTTAAATAGCACTGCAGTGAACATTGATTTTTTTAAATAGCACACTGCAGTGAACATTGATTTCTTTAAATAGCACACTGCAGTGAACATTGATTTCTTTAAATAGCACACTGCAAAGAACATTGATTTCTTTAAATAGCACACTGCAGTGAACATTGATATCTTTAAATAGCACAGCAGTGAACATTGATTTCTTTAAATAGCACAGCAGTGAACATTGATTTCTTTAAATAGCACTGAAGTGAACATTGATTTCTTTAAATAGCACACTGCAGTGAACATTGATTTCTTTAAATAGCACTGCAGTGAACATTGATTTCTTTAAATAGCACACTGCAGTAAACATTGATTTCATTAAATAGCACAGCAGTAAACATTGATTTCTTTAAATAGCACACTGCAGTGAACATTGAATTCTTTAAATAGCACACTGCAGTGAACATTGATTTCTTTAAATAGCACACTGCAAAGAACATTGATTTCTTTAAATAGCACACTGCAGTGAACATTGATATCTTTAAATAGCACAGCAGTGAACATTGATTTCTTTAAATAGCACAGCAGTGAACATTGATTTCTTTAAATAGCACTGAAGTGAACATTGATTTCTTTAAATAGCACACTGCAGTGAACATTGATTTCTTTAAATAGCACACTGCAGTGAACATTGATTTCTTTAAATAGCACAGCAGTGAACATTGATTTCATTAAATAGCACACTGCAGTGAACATTGATTTCATTAAATAGCACAGCAGTGAACATTGATTTCTTTAAATAGCCCTGCAGTGAACATTGATTTCTTTAAATAGCACAGCAGTGAACATTGATTTCTTTAAATAGCACACTGCAGTGAACATTGATTTCTTTAAATAGCACTGCAGTGAACATTGATTTCTTTAAATAGCACAGCAGTGAACATTGATTTCTTTAAATAGCACACTGCAGTGAACATTGATTTCTTTAAATAGCACTGCAGTGAACATTGATTTCTTTAAATAGCACAGCAGTGAACATTGATTTCTTTAAATAGTACAGCAGTGAAGATTAATTTCTTTAAATAGCACAGCAGTGAACATTGATTTCTTTAAATAGCACTGCAGTGAACATTGATTTCTTTAAATAGCCCTGCAGTGAACATTGATTTCATTAAATAGCACACTGCATTGAACATTGATTTCTTTAAATAGTACACTGCAGTGAACATTGATTTCTTTAAATTGCACTGCAGTGAACATTGATTTCTTTAAATAGTACACTGCAATGAACATTGATTTCTTTAAATAGTACACTGCAGTGAACATTGATTTCTTTAAATAGTACAGCAGTGAACATTGATTTCTTTAAATAGCACAGCAGTGAACATTGATTTCTTTAAATAGCACAGCAGTGAACATTGATTTCTTTAAATAGTACAGCAGTGAACATTAATTTCTTTAAATAGCACAGCAGTGAACATTGATTTCTTTAAATAGCACAGCAGTGAACATTGATTTCTTTAAATAGCACAGCAGTGAACATTGATTTCTTTAAATAGCACACTGCAGTGAACATTGATTTCTTTAAATAGCACACTGCAGTGAACATTGATTTCTTTAAATAGCACACTGCAGTGAACATTGATTTCTTTAAATAGCACACTGCAGTGAACATTGATTTCTTTAAATAGCACACTGCAGTGAACATTGATTTCTTTAAATAGCACTGCAGTGAACATTGATTTTTTTAAATAGCACACTGCAGTGAACATTGATTTCTTTAAATAGCACACTGCAGTGAACATTGATTTCTTTAAATAGCACACTGCAAAGAACATTGATTTCTTTAAATAGCACACTGCAGTGAACATTGATATCTTTAAATAGCACAGCAGTGAACATTGATTTCTTTAAATAGCACAGCAGTGAACATTGATTTCTTTAAATAGCACTGAAGTGAACATTGATTTCTTTAAATAGCACACTGCAGTGAACATTGATTTCTTTAAAAAGCACTGCAGTGAACATTGATTTCTTTAAATAGCACACTGCAGTAAACATTGATTTCATTAAATAGCACAGCAGTAAACATTGATTTCTTTAAATAGCACACTGCAGTGAACATTGAATTCTTTAAATAGCACACTGCAGTGAACATTGATTTCTTTAAATAGCACACTGCAAAGAACATTGATTTCTTTAAATAGCACACTGCAGTGAACATTGATATCTTTAAATAGCACAGCAGTGAACATTGATTTCTTTAAATAGCACAGCAGTGAACATTGATTTCTTTAAATAGCACTGAAGTGAACATTGATTTCTTTAAATAGCACACTGCAGTGAACATTGATTTCTTTAAATAGCACACTGCAGTGAACATTGATTTCTTTAAATAGCACAGCAGTGAACATTGATTTCATTAAATAGCACACTGCAGTGAACATTGATTTCATTAAATAGCACAGCAGTGAACATTGATTTCTTTAAATAGCCCTGCAGTGAACATTGATTTCTTTAAATAGCACAGCAGTGAACATTGATTTCTTTAAATAGCACACTGCAGTGAACATTGATTTCTTTAAATAGCACTGCAGTGAACATTGATTTCTTTAAATAGCACAGCAGTGAACATTGATTTCTTTAAATAGCACACTGCAGTGAACATTGATTTCTTTAAATAGCACTGCAGTGAACATTGATTTCTTTAAATAGCACAGCAGTGAACATTGATTTCTTTAAATAGTACAGCAGTGAAGATTAATTTCTTTAAATAGCACAGCAGTGAACATTGATTTCTTTAAATAGCACTGCAGTGAACATTGATTTCTTTAAATAGCCCTGCAGTGAACATTGATTTCATTAAATAGCACACTGCATTGAACATTGATTTCTTTAAATAGTACACTGCAGTGAACATTGATTTCTTTAAATTGCACTGCAGTGAACATTGATTTCTTTAAATAGTACACTGCAATGAACATTGATTTCTTTAAATAGTACACTGCAGTGAACATTGATTTCTTTAAATAGTACAGCAGTGAACATTGATTTCTTTAAATAGCACAGCAGTGAACATTGATTTCTTTAAATAGCACAGCAGTGAACATTGATTTCTTTAAATAGTACAGCAGTGAACATTAATTTCTTTAAATAGCACAGCAGTGAACATTGATTTCTTTAAATAGCACAGCAGTGAACATTGATTTCTTTAAATAGCACAGCAGTGAACATTGATTTCTTTAAATAGCACACTGCAGTGAACATTGATTTCTTTAAATAGCACACTGCAGTGAACATTG
Organism: Biomphalaria glabrata; assembly: GCF_947242115.1. Classification (NCBI taxonomy): domain Eukaryota; kingdom Metazoa; phylum Mollusca; class Gastropoda; family Planorbidae; genus Biomphalaria; species Biomphalaria glabrata. The sequence continues at coordinate 38,021,431 of NC_074713.1, forward strand.
ATTTCTTTAAATAGCACACTGCAGTGAACATTGATTTCTTTAAATAGCACACTGCAGTGAACATTGATTTCTTTAAATAGCACACTGCAGTGAACATTGATTTCTTTAAATAGCACACTGCAGTGAACATTGATTTCTTTAAATAGCATACTGCAGTGAACATTGATTTCTTTAAATAGCACTGCAGTGAACATTGATTTCTTTAAATAGCACTGCAATGAACATTGATTTCTTTAAATAGCACACTGCAGTGAACATTGATTTCTTTAAATAGCACAGCAGTGAACATTGATTTCTTTAAATAGCACACTGCAGTGAACATTGATTTCTTTAAATAGCACACTGCAGTGAACATTGATTTCTTTAAATAGAACAGCAGTGAACATTGATTTCTTTAAATAGCACACTGCAGTGAACATTGATTTCTTTAAATAGCACACTGCAGTGAACATTGATTTCTTTAAATAGCACTGCAATGAACATTGATTTCTTTAAATAGCCCTGCAGTGAACATTGATTTCTTTAAATAGCACACTGCAGTGAACATTGATTTCTTTAAATGGCACTGCAGTGAACATTGATTTCTTTAAATAGCACACTGCAGTGAACATTGATTTCTTTAAATAGCACTGCAGTGAACATTGATTTCTTTAAATAGCACTGCAGTGAACATTGATTTCTTTAAATAGTATACTGCAGTGAACATTGATTTCTTAAAATAGTATACTGCAGTGAACATTGATTTCTTTAAATAGCACACTGCAGTGAACATTGATTTCTTTAAATAGCACACTGCAGTGAACATTGATTTCTTTAAATAGCACACTGCAGTGAACATTGATTTCTTTAAATAGCACTGCAGTGAACATTGATTTCTTTAAATAGCCCTGCAGTGAACATTGATTTCTTTAAATAGCACACTGCAATGAACATTGATTTTATTAAAAAGCCCTGCAGTGAATATTGATTTCTTTAAATAGCACACTGCAGTGAACATTGATTTCTTTAAATAGACCTGCAGTGAACATTGATTTCTTTAAATAGCACACTGAAGTGAACATTGATTTCTTTAAATAGCACACTGCAGTGAACATTTATTTCTTTAAATAGAACACTGCAGTGAACATTGATTTCTTTAAATAGCACACTGCAGTGAACATTGATTTCTTTAAATAGCACACTGCAGTGAACATTGATTTCTTTAAATAGCACACTGCAGTGAACATTGATTTCTCTAAATAGCACTGCAGTGAACATTGATTTCTTTAAATAGCACTGCAATGAACATTGATTTCTTTAAATAGCACACTGCAGTGAACATTGATTTCTTTAAATAGCACACTGCATTGAACATTGATTTCTTTAAATAGCACACTGCAGTGAACATTGATTTCTTTAAATAGCACACTGCAGTGAACATTGATTTCTTTAAATAGCACTGCAGTGAACATTGATTTCCTTAAATAGCACTGCAGTGAACATTGATTTCTTTAAATAGCACACTGCAGTGAACATTGATTTCTTTAAAAGCACACTGCAGTGAACATTGATTTCTTTAAATAGCACAGCATTGAACATTGAATTCATTAAATAGCACACTGCAGTGAACATTTAATTCATTAAATAGCACACAGCAATTAACATTGATTTCTTTAAATAGCACACTGCAGTGAACATTGATTTCTTTAAATAGCACACTTGCAGTGAACATTGATTTCTTTAAATAGCACACTGCAGTGAACATTGATTTCTTTAAATAGCAAACTGCAGTGAACATTGATTTCTTTAAATAGCACACTGCAGTGAACATTGATTTCTTTAAATAGTAATTGATTTCTTTAAATAGCACACTGCAGTGAACATTGATTTCTTTAAATAGCACACTGCAGTGAACATTGATTTCTTTAAATAGCACAGCAGTGAACATTGCTTTCTTTAAATAGCACAGCAGTGAACATTGATTTCTTTAAATAGCACAGCAGTGAACATTGATTTCTTTAAATAGCACACTGCAGTGAACATTGATTTCTTTAAATAGCACACTGCAGTGAACATTGATTTCTTTAAATAGCTCAGCAGTGAACATTGATTTCTTTAAATAGCACACTGCAGTGAACATTGATTTCTTTAAATAGCACACTGCAGTGAACATTGATTTCTTTAAATAGCACACTGCAGTGAACATTGATTTCTTTAAATAGCACACTGCAGTGAACATTGATTTCTTTAAATAGCACACTGCAGTGAACATTGATTTCTTTAAATAGCACTGCAGTGAACATTGATTTTTTTAAATAGCACACTGCAGTGAACATTGATTTCTTTAAATAGCACACTGCAGTGAACATTGATTTCTTTAAATAGCACACTGCAGTGAACATTGATATCTTTAAATAGCACAGCAGTGAACATTGATTTCTTTAAATAGCACAGCAGTGAACATTGATTTCTTTAAATAGCACTGCAGTGAACATTGATTTCTTTAAATAGCACACTGCAGTGAACATTGATTTCTTTAAATAGCACACTGCAGTGAACATTGATTTCTTTAAATAGCACAGCAGTGAACATTGATTTCATTAAATAGCACACTGCAGTGAACATTGAATTCATTAAATAGCACAGCAGTGAACATTGATTTCTTTAAATAGCCCTGCAGTGAACATTGATTTCTTTAAATAGCACAGCAGTGAACATTGATTTCTTTAAATAGCACACTGCAGTGAACATTGATTTCTTTAAATAGCACTGCAGTGAACATTGATTTCTTTAAATAGCACAGCAGTGAACATTGATTTCTTTAAATAGCACACTGCAGTGAACATTGATTTCTTTAAATAGCACTGCAGTGAACATTGATTTCTTTAAATAGCACAGCAGTGAACATTGATTTCTTTAAATAGTACAGCAGTGAACATTAATTTCTTTAAATAGCACAGCAGTGAACATTGATTTCTTTAAATAGCACTGCAGTGAACATTGATTTCTTTAAATAGCCCTGCAGTGAACATTGATTTCATTAAATAGCACACTGCATTGAACATTGATTTCTTTAAATAGTACACTGCAGTGAACATTGATTTCTTTAAATAGCACTGCAGTGAACATTGATTTCTTTAAATAGTACACTGCAATGAACATTGATTTCTTTAAATAGTACACTGCAGTGAACATTGATTTCTTTAAATAGCACACTGCAGTGAACATTGATTTCTTTAAATAGCACAGCAGTGAACATTGATTTCTTTAAATAGCACAGCAGTGAACATTGATTTCTTTAAATAGTACAGCAGTGAACATTAATTTCTTTAAATAGCACAGCAGTGAACATTGATTTCTTTAAATAGCACTGCAGTGAACATTGATTTCTTTAAATAGCCCTGCAGTGAACATTGATTTCATTAAATAGCACACTGCATTGAACATTGATTTCTTTAAATAGCACACTGCAGTGAACATTGATTTCTTTAAATAGCACAGCAGTGAACATTGATTTCTTTAAATAGCAATGCAGTGAACATTGATTTCTTAAAATAGCACACTGCAGTGAACATTGATTTCTTTAAATAGCACACTGCAGTGAACATTGATTTCTTTAAATAGCACAGCAGTGAACATTGATTTCTTTAAATAGCACTGCAGTGAACATTGATTTCTTTAAATAGCACACTGCAGTAAACATTGATTTCATTAAATAGCACAGCAGTAAACATTGATTTCTTTAAATAGCACACTGCAGTGAACATTGAATTCTTTAAATAGCACACTGCAGTGAACATTGATTTCTTTAAATAGCACACTGCAAAGAACATTGATTTCTTTAAATAGCACACTGCAGTGAACATTGATATCTTTAAATAGCACAGCAGTGAACATTGATTTCTTTAAATAGCACAGCAGTGAACATTGATTTCTTTAAATAGCACTGAAGTGAACATTGATTTCTTTAAATAGCACACTGCAGTGAACATTGATTTCTTTAAATAGCACAGCAGTGAACATTGATTTCTTTAAATAGCACACTGCAGTGAACATTGATTTCTTTAAATAGCACACTGCAGTGAACATTGATTTCTTTAAATAGAACAGCAGTGAACATTGATTTCTTTAAATAGCACACTGCAGTGAACATTGATTTCTTTAAATAGCACACTGCAGTGAACATTGATTTCTTTAAATAGCACTGCAATGAACATTGATTTCTTTAAATAGCCCTGCAGTGAACATTGATTTCTTTAAATAGCACACTGCAGTGAACATTGATTTCTTTAAATGGCACTGCAGTGAACATTGATTTCTTTAAATAGCACACTGCAGTGAACATTGATTTCTTTAAATAGCACTGCAGTGAACATTGATTTCTTTAAATAGCACTGCAGTGAACATTGATTTCTTTAAATAGTATACTGCAGTGAACATTGATTTCTTAAAATAGTATACTGCAGTGAACATTGATTTCTTTAAATAGCACACTGCAGTGAACATTGATTTCTTTAAATAGCACACTGCAGTGAACATTGATTTCTTTAAATAGCACACTGCAGTGAACATTGATTTCTTTAAATAGCACTGCAGTGAACATTGATTTCTTTAAATAGCCCTGCAGTGAACATTGATTTCTTTAAATAGCACACTGCAATGAACATTGATTTTATTAAAAAGCCCTGCAGTGAATATTGATTTCTTTAAATAGCACACTGCAGTGAACATTGATTTCTTTAAATAGACCTGCAGTGAACATTGATTTCTTTAAATAGCACACTGAAGTGAACATTGATTTCTTTAAATAGCACACTGCAGTGAACATTTATTTCTTTAAATAGAACACTGCAGTGAACATTGATTTCTTTAAATAGCACACTGCAGTGAACATTGATTTCTTTAAATAGCACACTGCAGTGAACATTGATTTCATTAAATAGCACAGCAGTAAACATTGATTTCTTTAAATAGCACACTGCAGTGAACATTGAATTCTTTAAATAGCACACTGCAGTGAACATTGATTTCTTTAAATAGCACACTGCAAAGAACATTGATTTCTTTAAATAGCACACTGCAGTGAACATTGATATCTTTAAATAGCACAGCAGTGAACATTGATTTCTTTAAATAGCACAGCAGTGAACATTGATTTCTTTAAATAGCACTGAAGTGAACATTGATTTCTTTAAATAGCACACTGCAGTGAACATTGATTTCTTTAAATAGCACAGCAGTGAACATTGATTTCTTTAAATAGCACACTGCAGTGAACATTGATTTCTTTAAATAGCACACTGCAGTGAACATTGATTTCTTTAAATAGAACAGCAGTGAACATTGATTTCTTTAAATAGCACACTGCAGTGAACATTGATTTCTTTAAATAGCACACTGCAGTGAACATTGATTTCTTTAAATAGCACTGCAATGAACATTGATTTCTTTAAATAGCCCTGCAGTGAACATTGATTTCTTTAAATAGCACACTGCAGTGAACATTGATTTCTTTAAATAGTATACTGCAGTGAACATTGATTTCTTAAAATAGTATACTGCAGTGAACATTGATTTCTTTAAATAGCACACTGCAGTGAACATTGATTTCTTTAAATAGCACACTGCAGTGAACATTGATTTCTTTAAATAGCACACTGCAGTGAACATTGATTTCTTTAAATAGCACTGCAGTGAACATTGATTTCTTTAAATAGCCCTGCAGTGAACATTGATTTCTTTAAATAGCACACTGCAATGAACATTGATTTTATTAAAAAGCCCTGCAGTGAATATTGATTTCTTTAAATAGCACACTGCAGTGAACATTGATTTCTTTAAATAGACCTGCAGTGAACATTGATTTCTTTAAATAGCACACTGAAGTGAACATTGATTTCTTTAAATAGCACACTGCAGTGAACATTTATTTCTTTAAATAGAACACTGCAGTGAACATTGATTTCTTTAAATAGCACACTGCAGTGAACATTGATTTCTTTAAATAGCACACTGCAGTGAACATTGATTTCTTTAAATAGCACACTGCAGTGAACATTGATTTCTCTAAATAGCACTGCAGTGAACATTGATTTCTTTAAATAGCACTGCAATGAACATTGATTTCTTTAAATAGCACACTGCAGTGAACATTGATTTCTTCAAATAGCACACTGCATTGAACATTGATTTCTTTAAATAGCCCACTGCAGTGAACATTGATTTCTTTAAATAGCACACTGCAGTGAACATTGATTTCTTTAAATAGCACTGCAGTGAACATTGATTTCCTTAAATAGCACTGCAGTGAACATTGATTTCTTTAAATAGCACACTGCAGTGAACATTGATTTCTTTAAAAGCACACTGCAGTGAACATTGATTTCTTTAAATAGCACAGCATTGAACATTGAATTCATTAAATAGCACACTGCAGTGAACATTTAATTCATTAAATAGCACACAGCAATTAACATTGATTTCTTTAAATAGCACACTGCAGTGAACATTGATTTCTTTAAATAGCACACTTGCAGTGAACATTGATTTCTTTAAATAGCACACTGCAGTGAACATTGATTTCTTTAAATAGCAAACTGCAGTGAACATTGATTTCTTTAAATAGCACACTGCAGTGAACATTGATTTCTTTAAATAGTAATTGATTTCTTTAAATAGCACACTGCAGTGAACATTGATTTCTTTAAATAGCACACTGCAGTGAACATTGATTTCTTTAAATAGCACAGCAGTGAACATTGCTTTCTTTAAATAGCACAGCAGTGAACATTGATTTCTTTAAATAGCACAGCAGTGAACATTGATTTCTTTAAATAGCACACTGCAGTGAACATTGATTTCTTTAAATAGCACACTGCAGTGAACATTGATTTCTTTAAATAGCTCAGCAGTGAACATTGATTTCTTTAAATAGCACACTGCAGTGAACATTGATTTCTTTAAATAGCACACTGCAGTGAACATTGATTTCTTTAAATAGCACACTGCAGTGAACATTGATTTCTTTAAATAGCACACTGCAGTGAACATTGATTTCTTTAAATAGCACACTGCAGTGAACATTGATTTCTTTAAATAGCACTGCAGTGAACATTGATTTTTTTAAATAGCACACTGCAGTGAACATTGATTTCTTTAAATAGCACACTGCAGTGAACATTGATTTCTTTAAATAGCACACTGCAGTGAACATTGATATCTTTAAATAGCACAGCAGTGAACATTGATTTCTTTAAATAGCACAGCAGTGAACATTGATTTCTTTAAATAGCACTGCAGTGAACATTGATTTCTTTAAATAGCACACTGCAGTGAACATTGATTTCTTTAAATAGCACACTGCAGTGAACATTGATTTCTTTAAATAGCACAGCAGTGAACATTGATTTCATTAAATAGCACACTGCAGTGAACATTGAATTCATTAAATAGCACAGCAGTGAACATTGATTTCTTTAAATAGCCCTGCAGTGAACATTGATTTCTTTAAATAGCACAGCAGTGAACATTGATTTCTTTAAATAGCACACTGCAGTGAACATTGATTTCTTTAAATAGCACTGCAGTGAACATTGATTTCTTTAAATAGCACAGCAGTGAACATTGATTTCTTTAAATAGCACACTGCAGTGAACATTGATTTCTTTAAATAGCACTGCAGTGAACATTGATTTCTTTAAATAGCACAGCAGTGAACATTGATTTCTTTAAATAGTACAGCAGTGAACATTAATTTCTTTAAATAGCACAGCAGTGAACATTGATTTCTTTAAATAGCACTGCAGTGAACATTGATTTCTTTAAATAGCCCTGCAGTGAACATTGATTTCATTAAATAGCACACTGCATTGAACATTGATTTCTTTAAATAGTACACTGCAGTGAACATTGATTTCTTTAAATAGCACTGCAGTGAACATTGATTTCTTTAAATAGTACACTGCAATGAACATTGATTTCTTTAAATAGTACACTGCAGTGAACATTGATTTCTTTAAATAGCACACTGCAGTGAACATTGATTTCTTTAAATAGCACAGCAGTGAACATTGATTTCTTTAAATAGCACAGCAGTGAACATTGATTTCTTTAAATAGTACAGCAGTGAACATTAATTTCTTTAAATAGCACAGCAGTGAACATTGATTTCTTTAAATAGCACTGCAGTGAACATTGATTTCTTTAAATAGCCCTGCAGTGAACATTGATTTCATTAAATAGCACACTGCATTGAACATTGATTTCTTTAAATAGCACACTGCAGTGAACATTGATTTCTTTAAATAGCACAGCAGTGAACATTGATTTCTTTAAATAGCAATGCAGTGAACATTGATTTCTTAAAATAGCACACTGCAGTGAACATTGATTTCTTTAAATAGCACACTGCAGTGAACATTGATTTCTTTAAATAGCACAGCAGTGAACATTGATTTCTTTAAATAGCACTGCAGTGAACATTGATTTCTTTAAATAGCACACTGCAGTAAACATTGATTTCATTAAATAGCACAGCAGTAAACATTGATTTCTTTAAATAGCACACTGCAGTGAACATTGAATTCTTTAAATAGCACACTGCAGTGAACATTGATTTCTTTAAATAGCACACTGCAAAGAACATTGATTTCTTTAAATAGCACACTGCAGTGAACATTGATATCTTTAAATAGCACAGCAGTGAACATTGATTTCTTTAAATAGCACAGCAGTGAACATTGATTTCTTTAAATAGCACTGAAGTGAACATTGATTTCTTTAAATAGCACACTGCAGTGAACATTGATTTCTTTAAATAGCACACTGCAGTGAACATTGATTTCTTTAAATAGCACAGCAGTGAACATTGATTTCATTAAATAGCACACTGCAGTGAACATTGATTTCATTAAATAGCACAGCAGTGAACATTGATTTCTTTAAATAGCCCTGCAGTGAACATTGATTTCTTTAAATAGCACAGCAGTGAACATTGATTTCTTTAAATAGCACACTGCAGTGAACATTGATTTCTTTAAATAGCACTGCAGTGAACATTGATTTCTTTAAATAGCACAGCAGTGAACATTGATTTCTTTAAATAGCACACTGCAGTGAACATTGATTTCTTTAAATAGCACTGCAGTGAACATTGATTTCTTTAAATAGCACAGCAGTGAACATTGATTTCTTTAAATAGTACAGCAGTGAAGATTAATTTCTTTAAATAGCACAGCAGTGAACATTGATTTCTTTAAATAGCACTGCAGTGAACATTGATTTCTTTAAATAGCCCTGCAGTGAACATTGATTTCATTAAATAGCACACTGCATTGAACATTGATTTCTTTAAATAGTACACTGCAGTGAACATTGATTTCTTTAAATTGCACTGCAGTGAACATTGATTTCTTTAAATAGTACACTGCAATGAACATTGATTTCTTTAAATAGTACACTGCAGTGAACATTGATTTCTTTAAATAGTACAGCAGTGAACATTGATTTCTTTAAATAGCACAGCAGTGAACATTGATTTCTTTAAATAGCACAGCAGTGAACATTGATTTCTTTAAATAGTACAGCAGTGAACATTAATTTCTTTAAATAGCACAGCAGTGAACATTGATTTCTTTAAATAGCACAGCAGTGAACATTGATTTCTTTAAATAGCACAGCAGTGAACATTGATTTCTTTAAATAGCACACTGCAGTGAACATTGATTTCTTTAAATAGCACACTGCAGTGAACATTGATTTCTTTAAATAGCTCAGCAGTGAACATTGATTTCTTTAAATAGCACACTGCAGTGAACATTGATTTCTTTAAATAGCACACTGCAGTGAACATTGATTTCTTTAAATAGCACACTGCAGTGAACATTGATTTCTTTAAATAGCACTGCAGTGAACATTGATTTTTTTAAATAGCACACTGCAGTGAACATTGATTTCTTTAAATAGCACACTGCAGTGAACATTGATTTCTTTAAATAGCACACTGCAGTGAACATTGATTTCTTTAAATAGCACACTGCAGTGAACATTGATATCTTTAAATAGCACAGCAGTAAACATTGATTTCTTTAAATAGCACTGCAGTGAACATTGATTTCTTTAAATAGTACACTGCAGTGAACATTGATTTCTTTAAATAGTACACTGCAGTGAACATTGATTTCTTTAAATAGTACAGCAGTGAACATTGATTTCTTTAAATAGCACAGCAGTAAACATTAATTTCTTTAAATAGCACAGCAGTGAACATTGATTTCTTTAAATAGTACAGCAGTGAACATTGATTTCTTTAAATAGCCCTGCAGTGAACATTGATTTCATTAAATAGCACACTGCATTGAACATTGATTTCTTTAAATAGCACACTGCAGTGAACATTGATTTCTTTAAATAGCACAGCAGTGAACATTGATTTCTTTAAATAGCAATGCAGTGAACATTGATTTCTTAAAATAGCACACTGCAGTGAACATTGATTTCTTTAAATAGCACACTGCAGTGAACATTGATTTCTTTAAATTGCACAGCAGTGAACATTGATTTCTTTAAATAGCACTGCAGTGAACATTGATTTCTTTAAATAGCACACTGCAGTGAACATTGATTTCATTAAATAGCACAGCAGTGAACATTGATTTCTTTAAATAGCACACTGCAGTGAACATTGAATTCTTTAAATAGCACACTGCAGTGAACATTGATTTCATTAAATAGCACTGCAGTGAACATTGATTTCATTAAATAGCACAGCAGTGAACATTGATTTCTTTAAATAGCACACTGCAGTGAACATTGAATTCTTTAAATAGCACACTGCAGTGAACATTGATTTCTTTAAATAGCACTGCAGTGAACATTGATTTCTTTAAATAGCACACTGCAGTGAACATTGATTTCTTTAAATAGCACTGCAGTAAACATTGATTTCTTTAAATAGCACACTGCAGTGAACATTGATTTCTTTAAATAGCACTGCAGTGAACATTGATTTCTTTAAATAGCACACTGCAGTGAACATTGATTTCTTTAAATAGACCTGCAGTTAACATTGATTTCTTTAAATAGCACACTGAAGTGAACATTGATTTCTTTAAATAGCACACTGCAGTGAACATTTATTTCTTTAAATAGCACACTGCAGTGAACATTGATTTCTTTAAATAGCACACTGCAGTGAACATTGATTTCTTTAAATAGCACACTGCAGTGAACATTGATTTCTTTAAATAGCACACTGCAGTGAACATTGATTTCTTTAAATAGCATACTGCAGTGAACATTGATTTCTTTAAATAGCACTGCAGTGAACATTGATTTCTTTAAATAGCACTGCAATGAACATTGATTTCTTTAAATAGCACACTGCAGTGAACATTGATTTCTTTAAATAGCACAGCAGTGAACATTGATTTCTTTAAATAGCACACTGCAGTGAACATTGATTTCTTTAAATAGCACACTGCAGTGAACATTGATTTCTTTAAATAGAACAGCAGTGAACATTGATTTCTTTAAATAGCACACTGCAGTGAACATTGATTTCTTTAAATAGCACTGCAGTGAACATTGATTTTTTTAAATAGCACACTGCAGTGAACATTGATTTCTTTAAATAGCACAGCAGTGAACATTGATTTCTTTAAATAGCAATGCAGTGAACATTGATTTCTTAAAATAGCACACTGCAGTGAACATTGATTTCTTTAAATAGCACACTGCAGTGAACATTGATTTCTTTAAATAGCACAGCAGTGAACATTGATTTCTTTAAATAGCACTGCAGTGAACATTGATTTCTTTAAATAGCACACTGCAGTGAACATTGATTTCATAAAATAGCACAGCAGTGAACATTGATTTCTTTAAATAGCACACTGCAGTGAACATTGAATTCTTTAAATAGCACACTGCAGTGAACATTGATTTCTTTAAATAGCACTGCAGTGAACATTGATTTCATTAAATAGCACAGCAGTGAACATTGATTTCATTAAATAGCACACTGCAGTGAACATTGAATTCTTTAAATAGCACACTGCAGTGAACATTGATTTCTTTAAATAGCACTGCAGTGAACATTGATTTCTTTAAATAGCACACTGCAGTGAACATTGATTTCTTTAAATAGCACTGCAGTGAACATTGATTTCTTTAAATAGCACACTGCAGTGAACATTGATTTCTTTAAATAGCACTGCAGTGAACATTGATTTCTTTAAATAGCACACTGCAGTGAACATTGATTTCTTTAAATAGACCTGCAGTGAACATTGATTTCTTTAAATAGCACACTGAAGTGAACATTGATTTCTTTAAATAGCACACTGCAGTGAACATTTATTTCTTTAAATAGCACACTGCAGTGAACATTGATTTCTTTAAATAGCACACTGCAGTGAACATTGATTTCTTTAAATAGCACACTGCAGTGAACATTGATTTCTTTAAATAGCACACTGCAGTGAACATTGATTTCTTTAAATAGCATACTGCAGTGAACATTGATTTCTTTAAATAGCACTGCAGTGAACATTGATTTCTTTAAATAGCACTGCAATGAACATTGATTTCTTTAAATAGCACACTGCAGTGAACATTGATTTCTTTAAATAGCACAGCAGTGAACATTGATTTCTTTAAATAGCACACTGCAGTGAACATTGATTTCTTTAAATAGCACACTGCAGTGAACATTGATTTCTTTAAATAGAACAGCAGTGAACATTGATTTCTTTAAATAGCACACTGCAGTGAACATTGATTTCTTTAAATAGCACACTGCAGTGAACATTGATTTCTTTAAATAGCACTGCAATGAACATTGATTTCTTTAAATAGCCCTGCAGTGAACATTGATTTCTTTAAATAGCACACTGCAGTGAACATTGATTTCTTTAAATGGCACTGCAGTGAACATTGATTTCTTTAAATAGCACACTGCAGTGAACATTGATTTCTTTAAATAGCACTGCAGTGAACATTGATTTCTTTAAATAGCACTGCAGTGAACATTGATTTCTTTAAATAGTATACTGCAGTGAACATTGATTTCTTAAAATAGTATACTGCAGTGAACATTGATTTCTTTAAATAGCACACTGCAGTGAACATTGATTTCTTTAAATAGCACACTGCAGTGAACATTGATTTCTTTAAATAGCACACTGCAGTGAACATTGATTTCTTTAAATAGCACTGCAGTGAACATTGATTTCTTTAAATAGCCCTGCAGTGAACATTGATTTCTTTAAATAGCACACTGCAATGAACATTGATTTTATTAAAAAGCCCTGCAGTGAATATTGATTTCTTTAAATAGCACACTGCAGTGAACATTGATTTCTTTAAATAGACCTGCAGTGAACATTGATTTCTTTAAATAGCACACTGAAGTGAACATTGATTTCTTTAAATAGCACACTGCAGTGAACATTTATTTCTTTAAATAGAACACTGCAGTGAACATTGATTTCTTTAAATAGCACACTGCAGTGAACATTGATTTCTTTAAATAGCACACTGCAGTGAACATTGATTTCTTTAAATAGCACACTGCAGTGAACATTGATTTCTCTAAATAGCACTGCAGTGAACATTGATTTCTTTAAATAGCACTGCAATGAACATTGATTTCTTTAAATAGCACACTGCAGTGAACATTGATTTCTTTAAATAGCACACTGCAGTGAACATTGATTTCTTTAAATAGCACACTGCAGTGAACATTGATTTCTTTAAATAGCACACTGCAGTGAACATTGATTTCTTTAAATAGCACTGCAGTGAACATTGATTTCCTTAAATAGCACTGCAGTGAACATTGATTTCTTTAAATAGCACACTGCAGTGAACATTGATTTCTTTAAAAGCACACTGCAGTGAACATTGATTTCTTTAAATAGCACAGCATTGAACATTGAATTCATTAAATAGCACACTGCAGTGAACATTTAATTCATTAAATAGCACACAGCAATTAACATTGATTTCTTTAAATAGCACACTGCAGTGAACATTGATTTCTTTAAATAGCACACTTGCAGTGAACATTGATTTCTTTAAATAGCACACTGCAGTGAACATTGATTTCTTTAAATAGCAAACTGCAGTGAACATTGATTTCTTTAAATAGCACACTGCAGTGAACATTGATTTCTTTAAATAGTAATTGATTTCTTTAAATAGCACACTGCAGTGAACATTGATTTCTTTAAATAGCACACTGCAGTGAACATTGATTTCTTTAAATAGCACAGCAGTGAACATTGCTTTCTTTAAATAGCACAGCAGTGAACATTGATTTCTTTAAATAGCACAGCAGTGAACATTGATTTCTTTAAATAGCACACTGCAGTGAACATTGATTTCTTTAAATAGCACACTGCAGTGAACATTGATTTCTTTAAATAGCTCAGCAGTGAACATTGATTTCTTTAAATAGCACACTGCAGTGAACATTGATTTCTTTAAATAGCACACTGCAGTGAACATTGATTTCTTTAAATAGAACACTGCAGTGAACATTGATTTCTTTAAATAGCACACTGCAGTGAACATTGATTTCTTTAAATAGCACACTGCAGTGAACATTGATTTCTTTAAATAGCACTGCAGTGAACATTGATTTTTTTAAATAGCACACTGCAGTGAACATTGATTTCTTTAAATAGCACACTGCAGTGAACATTGATTTCTTTAAATAGCACACTGCAGTGAACATTGATTTCTCAAAATAGCACTGCAGTGAACATTGATTTCTTTAAATAGCACTGCAATGAACATTGATTTCTTTAAATAGCACACTGCAGTGAACATTGATTTCTTTAAATAGCACACTGCATTGAACATTGATTTCTTTAAATAGCACACTGCAGTGAACATTGATTTCTTTAAATAGCACACTGCAGTGAACATTGATTTCTTTAAATAGCACTGCAGTGAACATTGATTTCCTTAAATAGCACTGCAGTGAACATTGATTTCTTTAAATAGCACACTGCAGTGAACATTGATTTCTTTAAAAGCACACTGCAGTGAACATTGATTTCTTTAAATAGCACAGCATTGAACATTGAATTCATTAAATAGCACACTGCAGTGAACATTTAATTCATTAAATAGCACACAGCAATTAACATTGATTTCTTTAAATAGCACACTGCAGTGAACATTGATTTCTTTAAATAGCACACTTGCAGTGAACATTGATTTCTTTAAATAGCACACTGCAGTGAACATTGATTTCTTTAAATAGCAAACTGCAGTGAACATTGATTTCTTTAAATAGCACACTGCAGTGAACATTGATTTCTTTAAATAGTAATTGATTTCTTTAAATAGCACACTGCAGTGAACATTGATTTCTTTAAATAGCACACTGCAGTGAACATTGATTTCTTTAAATAGCACTGCAGTGAACATTGATTTTTTTAAATAGCACACTGCAGTGAACATTGATTTCTTTAAATAGCACACTGCAGTGAACATTGATTTCTTTAAATAGCACACTGCAGTGAACATTGATTTCTTTAAATAGCACACTGCAGTGAACATTGATATCTTTAAATAGCACAGCAGTGAACATTGATTTCTTTAAATAGCACTGCAGTGAACATTGATTTCTTTAAATAGTACACTGCAGTGAACATTGATTTCTTTAAATAGTACACTGCAGTGAACATTGATTTCTTTAAATAGTACAGCAGTGAACATTGATTTCTTTAAATAGCACAGCAGTGAACATTAATTTCTTTAAATAGCACAGCAGTGAACATTGATTTCTTTAAATAGTACAGCAGTGAACATTGATTTCTTTAAATAGCCCTGCAGTGAACATTGATTTCATTAAATAGCACACTGCATTGAACATTGATTTCTTTAAATAGCACACTGCAGTGAACATTGATTTCTTTAAATAGCACAGCAGTGAACATTGATTTCTTTAAATAGCAATGCAGTGAACATTGATTTCTTAAAATAGCACACTGCAGTGAACATTGATTTCTTTAAATAGCACACTGCAGTGAACATTGATTTCTTTAAATTGCACAGCAGTGAACATTGATTTCTTTAAATAGCACTGCAGTGAACATTGATTTCTTTAAATAGCACACTGCAGTGAACATTGATTTCATTAAATAGCACAGCAGTGAACATTGATTTCTTTAAATAGCACACTGCAGTGAACATTGAATTCTTTAAATAGCACACTGCAGTGAACATTGATTTCATTAAATAGCACTGCAGTGAACATTGATTTCATTAAATAGCACAGCAGTGAACATTGATTTCTTTAAATAGCACACTGCAGTGAACATTGAATTCTTTAAATAGCACACTGCAGTGAACATTGATTTCTTTAAATAGCACTGCAGTGAACATTGATTTCTTTAAATAGCACACTGCAGTGAACATTGATTTCTTTAAATAGCACTGCAGTAAACATTGATTTCTTTAAATAGCACACTGCAGTGAACATTGATTTCTTTAAATAGCACTGCAGTGAACATTGATTTCTTTAAATAGCACACTGCAGTGAACATTGATTTCTTTAAATAGACCTGCAGTTAACATTGATTTCTTTAAATAGCACACTGAAGTGAACATTGATTTCTTTAAATAGCACACTGCAGTGAACATTTATTTCTTTAAATAGCACACTGCAGTGAACATTGATTTCTTTAAATAGCACACTGCAGTGAACATTGATTTCTTTAAATAGCACACTGCAGTGAACATTGATTTCTTTAAATAGCACACTGCAGTGAACATTGATTTCTTTAAATAGCATACTGCAGTGAACATTGATTTCTTTAAATAGCACTGCAGTGAACATTGATTTCTTTAAATAGCACTGCAATGAACATTGATTTCTTTAAATAGCACACTGCAGTGAACATTGATTTCTTTAAATAGCACAGCAGTGAACATTGATTTCTTTAAATAGCACACTGCAGTGAACATTGATTTCTTTAAATAGCACACTGCAGTGAACATTGATTTCTTTAAATAGAACAGCAGTGAACATTGATTTCTTTAAATAGCACACTGCAGTGAACATTGATTTCTTTAAATAGCACTGCAGTGAACATTGATTTTTTTAAATAGCACACTGCAGTGAACATTGATTTCTTTAAATAGCACAGCAGTGAACATTGATTTCTTTAAATAGCAATGCAGTGAACATTGATTTCTTAAAATAGCACACTGCAGTGAACATTGATTTCTTTAAATAGCACACTGCAGTGAACATTGATTTCTTTAAATAGCACAGCAGTGAACATTGATTTCTTTAAATAGCACTGCAGTGAACATTGATTTCTTTAAATAGCACACTGCAGTGAACATTGATTTCATTAAATAGCACAGCAGTGAACATTGATTTCTTTAAATAGCACACTGCAGTGAACATTGAATTCTTTAAATAGCACACTGCAGTGAACATTGATTTCATTAAATAGCACTGCAGTGAACATTGATTTCATTAAATAGCACAGCAGTGAACATTGATTTCATTAAATAGCACACTGCAGTGAACATTGAATTCTTTAAATAGCACACTGCAGTGAACATTGATTTCTTTAAATAGCACTGCAGTGAACATTGATTTCTTTAAATAGCACACTGCAGTGAACATTGATTTCTTTAAATAGCACTGCAGTGAACATTGATTTCTTTAAATAGCACACTGCAGTGAACATTGATTTCTTTAAATAGCACTGCAGTGAACATTGATTTCTTTAAATAGCACACTGCAGTGAACATTGATTTCTTTAAATAGACCTGCAGTGAACATTGATTTCTTTAAATAGCACACTGAAGTGAACATTGATTTCTTTAAATAGCACACTGCAGTGAACATTTATTTCTTTAAATAGCACACTGCAGTGAACATTGATTTCTTTAAATAGCACACTGCAGTGAACATTGATTTCTTTAAATAGCACACTGCAGTGAACATTGATTTCTTTAAATAGCACACTGCAGTGAACATTGATTTCTTTAAATAGCATACTGCAGTGAACATTGATTTCTTTAAATAGCACTGCAGTGAACATTGATTTCTTTAAATAGCACTGCAATGAACATTGATTTCTTTAAATAGCACACTGCAGTGAACATTGATTTCTTTAAATAGCACAGCAGTGAACATTGATTTCTTTAAATAGCACACTGCAGTGAACATTGATTTCTTTAAATAGCACACTGCAGTGAACATTGATTTCTTTAAATAGAACAGCAGTGAACATTGATTTCTTTAAATAGCACACTGCAGTGAACATTGATTTCTTTAAATAGCACACTGCAGTGAACATTGATTTCTTTAAATAGCACTGCAATGAACATTGATTTCTTTAAATAGCCCTGCAGTGAACATTGATTTCTTTAAATAGCACACTGCAGTGAACATTGATTTCTTTAAATGGCACTGCAGTGAACATTGATTTCTTTAAATAGCACACTGCAGTGAACATTGATTTCTTTAAATAGCACTGCAGTGAACATTGATTTCTTTAAATAGCACTGCAGTGAACATTGATTTCCTTAAATAGCACTGCAGTGAACATTGATTTCTTTAAATAGCACACTGCAGTGAACATTGATTTCTTTAAAAGCACACTGCAGTGAACATTGATTTCTTTAAATAGCACAGCATTGAACATTGAATTCATTAAATAGCACACTGCAGTGAACATTTAATTCATTAAATAGCACACAGCAATTAACATTGATTTCTTTAAATAGCACACTGCAGTGAACATTGATTTCTTTAAATAGCACACTTGCAGTGAACATTGATTTCTTTAAATAGCACACTGCAGTGAACATTGATTTCTTTAAATAGCAAACTGCAGTGAACATTGATTTCTTTAAATAGCACACTGCAGTGAACATTGATTTCTTTAAATAGTAATTGATTTCTTTAAATAGCACACTGCAGTGAACATTGATTTCTTTAAATAGCACACTGCAGTGAACATTGATTTCTTTAAATAGCACTGCAGTGAACATTGATTTTTTTAAATAGCACACTGCAGTGAACATTGATTTCTTTAAATAGCACACTGCAGTGAACATTGATTTCTTTAAATAGCACACTGCAGTGAACATTGATTTCTTTAAATAGCACACTGCAGTGAACATTGATATCTTTAAATAGCACAGCAGTGAACATTGATTTCTTTAAATAGCACTGCAGTGAACATTGATTTCTTTAAATAGTACACTGCAGTGAACATTGATTTCTTTAAATAGTACACTGCAGTGAACATTGATTTCTTTAAATAGTACAGCAGTGAACATTGATTTCTTTAAATAGCACAGCAGTGAACATTAATTTCTTTAAATAGCACAGCAGTGAACATTGATTTCTTTAAATAGTACAGCAGTGAACATTGATTTCTTTAAATAGCCCTGCAGTGAACATTGATTTCATTAAATAGCACACTGCATTGAACATTGATTTCTTTAAATAGCACACTGCAGTGAACATTGATTTCTTTAAATAGCACAGCAGTGAACATTGATTTCTTTAAATAGCAATGCAGTGAACATTGATTTCTTAAAATAGCACACTGCAGTGAACATTGATTTCTTTAAATAGCACACTGCAGTGAACATTGATTTCTTTAAATTGCACAGCAGTGAACATTGATTTCTTTAAATAGCACTGCAGTGAACATTGATTTCTTTAAATAGCACACTGCAGTGAACATTGATTTCATTAAATAGCACAGCAGTGAACATTGATTTCTTTAAATAGCACACTGCAGTGAACATTGAATTCTTTAAATAGCACACTGCAGTGAACATTGATTTCATTAAATAGCACTGCAGTGAACATTGATTTCATTAAATAGCACAGCAGTGAACATTGATTTCTTTAAATAGCACACTGCAGTGAACATTGAATTCTTTAAATAGCACACTGCAGTGAACATTGATTTCTTTAAATAGCACTGCAGTGAACATTGATTTCTTTAAATAGCACACTGCAGTGAACATTGATTTCTTTAAATAGCACTGCAGTAAACATTGATTTCTTTAAATAGCACACTGCAGTGAACATTGATTTCTTTAAATAGCACTGCAGTGAACATTGATTTCTTTAAATAGCACACTGCAGTGAACATTGATTTCTTTAAATAGACCTGCAGTTAACATTGATTTCTTTAAATAGCACACTGAAGTGAACATTGATTTCTTTAAATAGCACACTGCAGTGAACATTTATTTCTTTAAATAGCACACTGCAGTGAACATTGATTTCTTTAAATAGCACACTGCAGTGAACATTGATTTCTTTAAATAGCACACTGCAGTGAACATTGATTTCTTTAAATAGCACACTGCAGTGAACATTGATTTCTTTAAATAGCATACTGCAGTGAACATTGATTTCTTTAAATAGCACTGCAGTGAACATTGATTTCTTTAAATAGCACTGCAATGAACATTGATTTCTTTAAATAGCACACTGCAGTGAACATTGATTTCTTTAAATAGCACAGCAGTGAACATTGATTTCTTTAAATAGCACACTGCAGTGAACATTGATTTCTTTAAATAGCACACTGCAGTGAACATTGATTTCTTTAAATAGAACAGCAGTGAACATTGATTTCTTTAAATAGCACACTGCAGTGAACATTGATTTCTTTAAATAGCACTGCAGTGAACATTGATTTTTTTAAATAGCACACTGCAGTGAACATTGATTTCTTTAAATAGCACAGCAGTGAACATTGATTTCTTTAAATAGCAATGCAGTGAACATTGATTTCTTAAAATAGCACACTGCAGTGAACATTGATTTCTTTAAATAGCACACTGCAGTGAACATTGATTTCTTTAAATAGCACAGCAGTGAACATTGATTTCTTTAAATAGCACTGCAGTGAACATTGATTTCTTTAAATAGCACACTGCAGTGAACATTGATTTCATTAAATAGCACAGCAGTGAACATTGATTTCTTTAAATAGCACACTGCAGTGAACATTGAATTCTTTAAATAGCACACTGCAGTGAACATTGATTTCATTAAATAGCACTGCAGTGAACATTGATTTCATTAAATAGCACAGCAGTGAACATTGATTTCATTAAATAGCACACTGCAGTGAACATTGAATTCTTTAAATAGCACACTGCAGTGAACATTGATTTCTTTAAATAGCACTGCAGTGAACATTGATTTCTTTAAATAGCACACTGCAGTGAACATTGATTTCTTTAAATAGCACTGCAGTGAACATTGATTTCTTTAAATAGCACACTGCAGTGAACATTGATTTCTTTAAATAGCACTGCAGTGAACATTGATTTCTTTAAATAGCACACTGCAGTGAACATTGATTTCTTTAAATAGACCTGCAGTGAACATTGATTTCTTTAAATAGCACACTGAAGTGAACATTGATTTCTTTAAATAGCACACTGCAGTGAACATTTATTTCTTTAAATAGCACACTGCAGTGAACATTGATTTCTTTAAATAGCACACTGCAGTGAACATTGATTTCTTTAAATAGCACACTGCAGTGAACATTGATTTCTTTAAATAGCACACTGCAGTGAACATTGATTTCTTTAAATAGCATACTGCAGTGAACATTGATTTCTTTAAATAGCACTGCAGTGAACATTGATTTCTTTAAATAGCACTGCAATGAACATTGATTTCTTTAAATAGCACACTGCAGTGAACATTGATTTCTTTAAATAGCACAGCAGTGAACATTGATTTCTTTAAATAGCACACTGCAGTGAACATTGATTTCTTTAAATAGCACACTGCAGTGAACATTGATTTCTTTAAATAGAACAGCAGTGAACATTGATTTCTTTAAATAGCACACTGCAGTGAACATTGATTTCTTTAAATAGCACACTGCAGTGAACATTGATTTCTTTAAATAGCACTGCAATGAACATTGATTTCTTTAAATAGCCCTGCAGTGAACATTGATTTCTTTAAATAGCACACTGCAGTGAACATTGATTTCTTTAAATGGCACTGCAGTGAACATTGATTTCTTTAAATAGCACACTGCAGTGAACATTGATTTCTTTAAATAGCACTGCAGTGAACATTGATTTCTTTAAATAGCACTGCAGTGAACATTGATTTCTTTAAATAGTATACTGCAGTGAACATTGATTTCTTAAAATAGTATACTGCAGTGAACATTGATTTCTTTAAATAGCACACTGCAGTGAACATTGATTTCTTTAAATAGCACACTGCAGTGAACATTGATTTCTTTAAATAGCACACTGCAGTGAACATTGATTTCTTTAAATAGCACTGCAGTGAACATTGATTTCTTTAAATAGCCCTGCAGTGAACATTGATTTCTTTAAATAGCACACTGCAATGAACATTGATTTTATTAAAAAGCCCTGCAGTGAATATTGATTTCTTTAAATAGCACACTGCAGTGAACATTGATTTCTTTAAATAGACCTGCAGTGAACATTGATTTCTTTAAATAGCACACTGAAGTGAACATTGATTTCTTTAAATAGCACACTGCAGTGAACATTTATTTCTTTAAATAGAACACTGCAGTGAACATTGATTTCTTTAAATAGCACACTGCAGTGAACATTGATTTCTTTAAATAGCACACTGCAGTGAACATTGATTTCTTTAAATAGCACACTGCAGTGAACATTGATTTCTCTAAATAGCACTGCAGTGAACATTGATTTCTTTAAATAGCACTGCAATGAACATTGATTTCTTTAAATAGCACACTGCAGTGAACATTGATTTCTTTAAATAGCACACTGCATTTAACATTGATTTCTTTAAATAGCACACTGCAGTGAACATTGATTTCTTTAAATAGCACACTGCAGTGAACATTGATTTCTTTAAATAGCACTGCAGTGAACATTGATTTCCTTAAATAGCACTGCAGTGAACATTGATTTCTTTAAATAGCACACTGCAGTGAACATTGATTTCTTTAAAAGCACACTGCAGTGAACATTGATTTCTTTAAATAGCACAGCATTGAACATTGAATTCATTAAATAGCACACTGCAGTGAACATTTAATTCATTAAATAGCACACAGCAATTAACATTGATTTCTTTAAATAGCACACTGCAGTGAACATTGATTTCTTTAAATAGCACACTTGCAGTGAACATTGATTTCTTTAAATAGCACACTGCAGTGAACATTGATTTCTTTAAATAGCAAACTGCAGTGAACATTGATTTCTTTAAATAGCACACTGCAGTGAACATTGATTTCTTTAAATAGTAATTGATTTCTTTAAATAGCACACTGCAGTGAACATTGATTTCTTTAAATAGCACACTGCAGTGAACATTGATTTCTTTAAATAGCACAGCAGTGAACATTGCTTTCTTTAAATAGCACAGCAGTGAACATTGATTTCTTTAAATAGCACAGCAGTGAACATTGATTTCTTTAAATAGCACACTGCAGTGAACATTGATTTCTTTAAATAGCACACTGCAGTGAACATTGATTTCTTTAAATAGCTCAGCAGTGAACATTGATTTCTTTAAATAGCACACTGCAGTGAACATTGATTTCTTTAAATAGCACACTGCAGTGAACATTGATTTCTTTAAATAGCACACTGCAGTGAACATTGATTTCTTTAAATAGCACACTGCAGTGAACATTGATTTCTTTAAATAGCACACTGCAGTGAACATTGATTTCTTTAAATAGCACTGCAGTGAACATTGATTTTTTTAAATAGCACACTGCAGTGAACATTGATTTCTTTAAATAGCACACTGCAGTGAACATTGATTTCTTTAAATAGCACACTGCAGTGAACATTGATATCTTTAAATAGCACAGCAGTGAACATTGATTTCTTTAAATAGCACAGCAGTGAACATTGATTTCTTTAAATAGCACTGCAGTGAACATTGATTTCTTTAAATAGCACACTGCAGTGAACATTGATTTCTTTAAATAGCACACTGCAGTGAACATTGATTTCTTTAAATAGCACAGCAGTGAACATTGATTTCATTAAATAGCACACTGCAGTGAACATTGAATTCATTAAATAGCACAGCAGTGAACATTGATTTCTTTAAATAGCCCTGCAGTGAACATTGATTTCTTTAAATAGCACAGCAGTGAACATTGATGTCTTTAAATAGCACACTGCAGTGAACATTGATTTCTTTAAATAGCACTGCAGTGAACATTGATTTCTTTAAATAGCACAGCAGTGAACATTGATTTCTTTAAATAGCACACTGCAGTGAACATTGATTTCTTTAAATAGCACTGCAGTGAACATTGATTTCTTTAAATAGCACAGCAGTGAACATTGATTTCTTTAAATAGTACAGCAGTGAACATTAATTTCTTTAAATAGCACAGCAGTGAACATTGATTTCTTTAAATAGCACTGCAGTGAACATTGATTTCTTTAAATAGCCCTGCAGTGAACATTGATTTCATTAAATAGCACACTGCATTGAACATTGATTTCTTTAAATAGT
Source organism: Biomphalaria glabrata (assembly GCF_947242115.1). Lineage (NCBI taxonomy): Eukaryota > Metazoa > Mollusca > Gastropoda > Planorbidae > Biomphalaria > Biomphalaria glabrata. The sequence goes on from NC_074713.1 coordinate 38,045,942, forward strand.
ACACTGCAGTGAACATTGATTTCTTTAAATAGCACTGCAGTGAACATTGATTTCTTTAAATAGTACACTGCAATGAACATTGATTTCTTTAAATAGTACACTGCAGTGAACATTGATTTCTTTAAATAGCACACTGCAGTGAACATTGATTTCTTTAAATAGCACAGCAGTGAACATTGATTTCTTTAAATAGCACAGCAGTGAACATTGATTTCTTTAAATAGTACAGCAGTGAACATTAATTTCTTTAAATAGCACAGCAGTGAACATTGATTTCTTTAAATAGCACTGCAGTGAACATTGATTTCTTTAAATAGCCCTGCAGTGAACATTGATTTCATTAAATAGCACACTGCATTGAACATTGATTTCTTTAAATAGCACACTGCAGTGAACATTGATTTCTTTAAATAGCACAGCAGTGAACATTGATTTCTTTAAATAGCAATGCAGTGAACATTGATTTCTTAAAATAGCACACTGCAGTGAACATTGATTTCTTTAAATAGCACACTGCAGTGAACATTGATTTCTTTAAATAGCACAGCAGTGAACATTGATTTCTTTAAATAGCACTGCAGTGAACATTGATTTCTTTAAATAGCACACTGCAGTAAACATTGATTTCATTAAATAGCACAGCAGTAAACATTGATTTCTTTAAATAGCACACTGCAGTGAACATTGAATTCTTTAAATAGCACACTGCAGTGAACATTGATTTCTTTAAATAGCACACTGCAAAGAACATTGATTTCTTTAAATAGCACACTGCAGTGAACATTGATATCTTTAAATAGCACAGCAGTGAACATTGATTTCTTTAAATAGCACAGCAGTGAACATTGATTTCTTTAAATAGCACTGAAGTGAACATTGATTTCTTTAAATAGCACACTGCAGTGAACATTGATTTCTTTAAATAGCACACTGCAGTGAACATTGATTTCTTTAAATAGCACAGCAGTGAACATTGATTTCATTAAATAGCACACTGCAGTGAACATTGATTTCATTAAATAGCACAGCAGTGAACATTGATTTCTTTAAATAGCCCTGCAGTGAACATTGATTTCTTTAAATAGCACAGCAGTGAACATTGATTTCTTTAAATAGCACACTGCAGTGAACATTGATTTCTTTAAATAGCACTGCAGTGAACATTGATTTCTTTAAATAGCACAGCAGTGAACATTGATTTCTTTAAATAGCACACTGCAGTGAACATTGATTTCTTTAAATAGCACTGCAGTGAACATTGATTTCTTTAAATAGCACAGCAGTGAACATTGATTTCTTTAAATAGTACAGCAGTGAAGATTAATTTCTTTAAATAGCACAGCAGTGAACATTGATTTCTTTAAATAGCACTGCAGTGAACATTGATTTCTTTAAATAGCCCTGCAGTGAACATTGATTTCATTAAATAGCACACTGCATTGAACATTGATTTCTTTAAATAGTACACTGCAGTGAACATTGATTTCTTTAAATTGCACTGCAGTGAACATTGATTTCTTTAAATAGTACACTGCAATGAACATTGATTTCTTTAAATAGTACACTGCAGTGAACATTGATTTCTTTAAATAGTACAGCAGTGAACATTGATTTCTTTAAATAGCACAGCAGTGAACATTGATTTCTTTAAATAGCACAGCAGTGAACATTGATTTCTTTAAATAGTACAGCAGTGAACATTAATTTCTTTAAATAGCACAGCAGTGAACATTGATTTCTTTAAATAGCACAGCAGTGAACATTGATTTCTTTAAATAGCACAGCAGTGAACATTGATTTCTTTAAATAGCACACTGCATTGAACATTGATTTCTTTAAATAGCACACTGCAGTGAACATTGATTTCTTTAAATAGCACACTGCAGTGAACATTGATTTCTTTAAATAGCACTGCAGTGAACATTGATTTCCTTAAATAGCACTGCAGTGAACATTGATTTCTTTAAATAGCACACTGCAGTGAACATTGATTTCTTTAAAAGCACACTGCAGTGAACATTGATTTCTTTAAATAGCACAGCATTGAACATTGAATTCATTAAATAGCACACTGCAGTGAACATTTAATTCATTAAATAGCACACAGCAATTAACATTGATTTCTTTAAATAGCACACTGCAGTGAACATTGATTTCTTTAAATAGCACACTTGCAGTGAACATTGATTTCTTTAAATAGCACACTGCAGTGAACATTGATTTCTTTAAATAGCAAACTGCAGTGAACATTGATTTCTTTAAATAGCACACTGCAGTGAACATTGATTTCTTTAAATAGTAATTGATTTCTTTAAATAGCACACTGCAGTGAACATTGATTTCTTTAAATAGCACACTGCAGTGAACATTGATTTCTTTAAATAGCACAGCAGTGAACATTGCTTTCTTTAAATAGCACAGCAGTGAACATTGATTTCTTTAAATAGCACAGCAGTGAACATTGATTTCTTTAAATAGCACACTGCAGTGAACATTGATTTCTTTAAATAGCTCAGCAGTGAACATTGATTTCTTTAAATAGCACACTGCAGTGAACATTGATTTCTTTAAATAGCACACTGCAGTGAACATTGATTTCTTTAAATAGCACACTGCAGTGAACATTGATTTCTTTAAATAGCACACTGCAGTGAACATTGATTTCTTTAAATAGCACACTGCAGTGAACATTGATTTCTTTAAATAGCACTGCAGTGAACATTGATTTTTTTAAATAGCACACTGCAGTGAACATTGATTTCTTTAAATAGCACACTGCAGTGAACATTGATTTCTTTAAATAGCACACTGCAGTGAACATTGATATCTTTAAATAGCACAGCAGTGAACATTGATTTCTTTAAATAGCACAGCAGTGAACATTGATTTCTTTAAATAGCACTGCAGTGAACATTGATTTCTTTAAATAGCACACTGCAGTGAACATTGATTTCTTTAAATAGCACACTGCAGTGAACATTGATTTCTTTAAATAGCACAGCAGTGAACATTGATTTCATTAAATAGCACACTGCAGTGAACATTGAATTCATTAAATAGCACAGCAGTGAACATTGATTTCTTTAAATAGCCCTGCAGTGAACATTGATTTCTTTAAATAGCACAGCAGTGAACATTGATTTCTTTAAATAGCACACTGCAGTGAACATTGATTTCTTTAAATAGCACTGCAGTGAACATTGATTTCTTTAAATAGCACAGCAGTGAACATTGATTTCTTTAAATAGCACACTGCAGTGAACATTGATTTCTTTAAATAGCACTGCAGTGAACATTGATTTCTTTAAATAGCACAGCAGTGAACATTGATTTCTTTAAATAGTACAGCAGTGAACATTAATTTCTTTAAATAGCACAGCAGTGAACATTGATTTCTTTAAATAGCACTGCAGTGAACATTGATTTCTTTAAATAGCCCTGCAGTGAACATTGATTTCATTAAATAGCACACTGCATTGAACATTGATTTCTTTAAATAGTACACTGCAGTGAACATTGATTTCTTTAAATAGCACTGCAGTGAACATTGATTTCTTTAAATAGTACACTGCAATGAACATTGATTTCTTTAAATAGTACACTGCAGTGAACATTGATTTCTTTAAATAGCACACTGCAGTGAACATTGATTTCTTTAAATAGCACAGCAGTGAACATTGATTTCTTTAAATAGCACAGCAGTGAACATTGATTTCTTTAAATAGTACAGCAGTGAACATTAATTTCTTTAAATAGCACAGCAGTGAACATTGATTTCTTTAAATAGCACTGCAGTGAACATTGATTTCTTTAAATAGCCCTGCAGTGAACATTGATTTCATTAAATAGCACACTGCATTGAACATTGATTTCTTTAAATAGCACACTGCAGTGAACATTGATTTCTTTAAATAGCACAGCAGTGAACATTGATTTCTTTAAATAGCAATGCAGTGAACATTGATTTCTTAAAATAGCACACTGCAGTGAACATTGATTTCTTTAAATAGCACACTGCAGTGAACATTGATTTCTTTAAATAGCACAGCAGTGAACATTGATTTCTTTAAATAGCACTGCAGTGAACATTGATTTCTTTAAATAGCACACTGCAGTAAACATTGATTTCATTAAATAGCACAGCAGTAAACATTGATTTCTTTAAATAGCACACTGCAGTGAACATTGAATTCTTTAAATAGCACACTGCAGTGAACATTGATTTCTTTAAATAGCACACTGCAAAGAACATTGATTTCTTTAAATAGCACACTGCAGTGAACATTGATATCTTTAAATAGCACAGCAGTGAACATTGATTTCTTTAAATAGCACAGCAGTGAACATTGATTTCTTTAAATAGCACTGAAGTGAACATTGATTTCTTTAAATAGCACACTGCAGTGAACATTGATTTCTTTAAATAGCACACTGCAGTGAACATTGATTTCTTTAAATAGCACAGCAGTGAACATTGATTTCATTAAATAGCACACTGCAGTGAACATTGATTTCATTAAATAGCACAGCAGTGAACATTGATTTCTTTAAATAGCCCTGCAGTGAACATTGATTTCTTTAAATAGCACAGCAGTGAACATTGATTTCTTTAAATAGCACACTGCAGTGAACATTGATTTCTTTAAATAGCACTGCAGTGAACATTGATTTCTTTAAATAGCACAGCAGTGAACATTGATTTCTTTAAATAGCACACTGCAGTGAACATTGATTTCTTTAAATAGCACTGCAGTGAACATTGATTTCTTTAAATAGCACAGCAGTGAACATTGATTTCTTTAAATAGTACAGCAGTGAAGATTAATTTCTTTAAATAGCACAGCAGTGAACATTGATTTCTTTAAATAGCACTGCAGTGAACATTGATTTCTTTAAATAGCCCTGCAGTGAACATTGATTTCATTAAATAGCACACTGCATTGAACATTGATTTCTTTAAATAGTACACTGCAGTGAACATTGATTTCTTTAAATTGCACTGCAGTGAACATTGATTTCTTTAAATAGTACACTGCAATGAACATTGATTTCTTTAAATAGTACACTGCAGTGAACATTGATTTCTTTAAATAGTACAGCAGTGAACATTGATTTCTTTAAATAGCACAGCAGTGAACATTGATTTCTTTAAATAGCACAGCAGTGAACATTGATTTCTTTAAATAGTACAGCAGTGAACATTAATTTCTTTAAATAGCACAGCAGTGAACATTGATTTCTTTAAATAGCACAGCAGTGAACATTGATTTCTTTAAATAGCACAGCAGTGAACATTGATTTCTTTAAATAGCACACTGCAGTGAACATTGATTATTTTAAATAGCACACTACAGTGAACATTGATTTCTTTAAATAGCTCAGCAGTGAACATTGATTTCTTTAAATAGCACACTGCAGTGAACATTGATTTCTTTAAATAGCACACTGCAGTGAACATTGATTTCTTTAAATAGCACACTGCAGTGAACATTGATTTCTTTAAATAGCACACTGCAGTGAACATTGATTTCTTTAAATAGCACACTGCAGTGAACATTGATTTCTTTAAATAGCACTGCAGTGAACATTGATTTTTTTAAATAGCACACTGCAGTGAACATTGATTTCTTTAAATAGCACACTGCAGTGAACATTGATTTCTTTAAATAGCACACTGCAGTGAACATTGATTTCTTTAAATAGCACACTGCAGTGAACATTGATATCTTTAAATAGCACAGCAGTGAACATTGATTTCTTTAAATAGCACTGCAGTGAACATTGATTTCTTTAAATAGTACACTGCAGTGAACATTGATTTCTTTAAATAGTACACTGCAGTGAACATTGATTTCTTTAAATAGTACAGCAGTGAACATTGATTTCTTTAAATAGCACAGCAGTGAACATTAATTTCTTTAAATAGCACAGCAGTGAACATTGATTTCTTTAAATAGTACAGCAGTGAACATTGATTTCTTTAAATAGCCCTGCAGTGAACATTGATTTCATTAAATAGCACACTGCATTGAACATTGATTTCTTTAAATAGCACACTGCAGTGAACATTGATTTCTTTAAATAGCACAGCAGTGAACATTGATTTCTTTAAATAGCAATGCAGTGAACATTGATTTCTTAAAATAGCACACTGCAGTGAACATTGATTTCTTTAAATAGCACACTGCAGTGAACATTGATTTCTTTAAATTGCACAGCAGTGAACATTGATTTCTTTAAATAGCACTGCAGTGAACATTGATTTCTTTAAATAGCACACTGCAGTGAACATTGATTTCATTAAATAGCACAGCAGTGAACATTGATTTCTTTAAATAGCACACTGCAGTGAACATTGAATTCTTTAAATAGCACACTGCAGTGAACATTGATTTCATTAAATAGCACTGCAGTGAACATTGATTTCATTAAATAGCACAGCAGTGAACATTGATTTCTTTAAATAGCACACTGCAGTGAACATTGAATTCTTTAAATAGCACACTGCAGTGAACATTGATTTCTTTAAATAGCACTGCAGTGAACATTGATTTCTTTAAATAGCACACTGCAGTGAACATTGATTTCTTTAAATAGCACTGCAGTAAACATTGATTTCTTTAAATAGCACACTGCAGTGAACATTGATTTCTTTAAATAGCACTGCAGTGAACATTGATTTCTTTAAATAGCACACTGCAGTGAACATTGATTTCTTTAAATAGACCTGCAGTTAACATTGATTTCTTTAAATAGCACACTGAAGTGAACATTGATTTCTTTAAATAGCACACTGCAGTGAACATTTATTTCTTTAAATAGCACACTGCAGTGAACATTGATTTCTTTAAATAGCACACTGCAGTGAACATTGATTTCTTTAAATAGCACACTGCAGTGAACATTGATTTCTTTAAATAGCACACTGCAGTGAACATTGATTTCTTTAAATAGCATACTGCAGTGAACATTGATTTCTTTAAATAGCACTGCAGTGAACATTGATTTCTTTAAATAGCACTGCAATGAACATTGATTTCTTTAAATAGCACACTGCAGTGAACATTGATTTCTTTAAATAGCACAGCAGTGAACATTGATTTCTTTAAATAGCACACTGCAGTGAACATTGATTTCTTTAAATAGCACACTGCAGTGAACATTGATTTCTTTAAATAGAACAGCAGTGAACATTGATTTCTTTAAATAGCACACTGCAGTGAACATTGATTTCTTTAAATAGCACTGCAGTGAACATTGATTTTTTTAAATAGCACACTGCAGTGAACATTGATTTCTTTAAATAGCACACTGCAGTGAACATTGATTTCTTTAAATAGCACACTGCAGTGAACATTGATTTCTTTAAATAGCACACTGCAGTGAACATTGATATCTTTAAATAGCACAGCAGTGAACATTGATTTCTTTAAATAGCACTGCAGTGAACATTGATTTCTTTAAATAGTACACTGCAGTGAACATTGATTTCTTTAAATAGTACACTGCAGTGAACATTGATTTCTTTAAATAAAACAGCAGTGAACATTGATTTCTTTAAATAGCACAGCAGTGAACATTGATTTCTTTAAATAGCACAGCAGTGAACATTGATTTCTTTAAATAGTACAGCAGTGAACATTGATTTCTTTAAATAGCCCTGCAGTGAACATTGATTTCATTAAATAGCACACTGCATTGAACATTGATTTCTTTAAATAGCACACTGCAGTGAACATTGATTTCTTTAAATAGCACAGCAGTGAACATTGATTTCTTTAAATAGCAATGCAGTGAACATTGATTTCTTAAAATAGCACACTGCAGTGAACATTGATTTCTTTAAATAGCACACTGCAGTGAACATTGATTTCTTTAAATAGCACAGCAGTGAACATTGATTTCTTTAAATAGCACTGCAGTGAACATTGATTTCTTTAAATAGCACACTGCAGTGAACATTGATTTCATTAAATAGCACAGCAGTGAACATTGATTTCTTTAAATAGCACACTGCAGTGAACATTGAATTCTTTAAATAGCACACTGCAGTGAACATTGATTTCATTAAATAGCACTGCAGTGAACATTGATTTCATTAAATAGCACAGCAGTGAACATTGATTTCATTAAATAGCACACTGCAGTGAACATTGAATTCTTTAAATAGCACACTGCAGTGAACATTGATTTCTTTAAATAGCACTGCAGTGAACATTGATTTCTTTAAATAGCACACTGCAGTGAACATTGATTTCTTTAAATAGCACTGCAGTGAACATTGATTTCTTTAAATAGCACACTGCAGTGAACATTGATTTCTTTAAATAGCACTGCAGTGAACATTGATTTCTTTAAATAGCACACTGCAGTGAACATTGATTTCTTTAAATAGACCTGCAGTGAACATTGATTTCTTTAAATAGCACACTGAAGTGAACATTGATTTCTTTAAATAGCACACTGCAGTGAACATTTATTTCTTTAAATAGCACACTGCAGTGAACATTGATTTCTTTAAATAGCACACTGCAGTGAACATTGATTTCTTTAAATAGCACACTGCAGTGAACATTGATTTCTTTAAATAGCACACTGCAGTGAACATTGATTTCTTTAAATAGCATACTGCAGTGAACATTGATTTCTTTAAATAGCACTGCAGTGAACATTGATTTCTTTAAATAGCACTGCAATGAACATTGATTTCTTTAAATAGCACACTGCAGTGAACATTGATTTCTTTAAATAGCACAGCAGTGAACATTGATTTCTTTAAATAGCACACTGCAGTGAACATTGATTTCTTTAAATAGCACACTGCAGTGAACATTGATTTCTTTAAATAGAACAGCAGTGAACATTGATTTCTTTAAATAGCACACTGCAGTGAACATTGATTTCTTTAAATAGCACACTGCAGTGAACATTGATTTCTTTAAATAGCACTGCAATGAACATTGATTTCTTTAAATAGCCCTGCAGTGAACATTGATTTCTTTAAATAGCACACTGCAGTGAACATTGATTTCTTTAAATGGCACTGCAGTGAACATTGATTTCTTTAAATAGCACACTGCAGTGAACATTGATTTCTTTAAATAGCACTGCAGTGAACATTGATTTCTTTAAATAGCACTGCAGTGAACATTGATTTCTTTAAATAGTATACTGCAGTGAACATTGATTTCTTAAAATAGTATACTGCAGTGAACATTGATTTCTTTAAATAGCACACTGCAGTGAACATTGATTTCTTTAAATAGCACACTGCAGTGAACATTGATTTCTTTAAATAGCACACTGCAGTGAACATTGATTTCTTTAAATAGCACTGCAGTGAACATTGATTTCTTTAAATAGCCCTGCAGTGAACATTGATTTCTTTAAATAGCACACTGGAATGAACATTGATTTTATTAAAAAGCCCTGCAGTGAATATTGATTTCTTTAAATAGCACACTGCAGTGAACATTGATTTCTTTAAATAGACCTGCAGTGAACATTGATTTCTTTAAATAGCACACTGAAGTGAACATTGATTTCTTTAAATAGCACACTGCAGTGAACATTTATTTCTTTAAATAGAACACTGCAGTGAACATTGATTTCTTTAAATAGCACACTGCAGTGAACATTGATTTCTTTAAATAGCACACTGCAGTGAACATTGATTTCTTTAAATAGCACACTGCAGTGAACATTGATTTCTCTAAATAGCACTGCAGTGAACATTGATTTCTTTAAATAGCACTGCAATGAACATTGATTTCTTTAAATAGCACACTGCAGTGAACATTGATTTCTTTAAATAGCACACTGCATTGAACATTGATTTCTTTAAATAGCACACTGCAGTGAACATTGATTTCTTTAAATAGCACACTGCAGTGAACATTGATTTCTTTAAATAGCACTGCAGTGAACATTGATTTCCTTAAATAGCACTGCAGTGAACATTGATTTCTTTAAATAGCACACTGCAGTGAACATTGATTTCTTTAAAAGCACACTGCAGTGAACATTGATTTCTTTAAATAGCACAGCATTGAACATTGAATTCATTAAATAGCACACTGCAGTGAACATTTAATTCATTAAATAGCACACAGCAATTAACATTGATTTCTTTAAATAGCACACTGCAGTGAACATTGATTTCTTTAAATAGCACACTTGCAGTGAACATTGATTTCTTTAAATAGCACACTGCAGTGAACATTGATTTCTTTAAATAGCAAACTGCAGTGAACATTGATTTCTTTAAATAGCACACTGCAGTGAACATTGATTTCTTTAAATAGTAATTGATTTCTTTAAATAGCACACTGCAGTGAACATTGATTTCTTTAAATAGCACACTGCAGTGAACATTGATTTCTTTAAATAGCACAGCAGTGAACATTGCTTTCTTTAAATAGCACAGCAGTGAACATTGATTTCTTTAAATAGCACAGCAGTGAACATTGATTTCTTTAAATAGCACACTGCAGTGAACATTGATTTCTTTAAATAGCACACTGCAGTGAACATTGATTTCTTTAAATAGCTCAGCAGTGAACATTGATTTCTTTAAATAGCACACTGCAGTGAACATTGATTTCTTCAAATAGCACACTGCAGTGAACATTGATTTCTTTAAATAGCACACTGCAGTGAACATTGATTTCTTTAAATAGCACACTGCAGTGAACATTGATTTCTTTAAATAGCACACTGCAGTGAACATTGATTTCTTTAAATAGCACTGCAGTGAACATTGATTTTTTTAAATAGCACACTGCAGTGAACATTGATTTCTTTAAATAGCACACTGCAGTGAACATTGATTTCTTTAAATAGCACACTGCAGTGAACATTGATATCTTTAAATAGCACAGCAGTGAACATTGATTTCTTTAAATAGCACAGCAGTGAACATTGATTTCTTTAAATAGCACACTGCAGTGAACATTGATTTCTTTAAATAGCACAGCAGTGAACATTGCTTTCTTTAAATAGCACAGCAGTGAACATTGATTTCTTTAAATAGCACAGCAGTGAACATTGATTTCTTTAAATAGCACACTGCAGTGAACATTGATTTCTTTAAATAGCACACTGCAGTGAACATTGATTTCTTTAAATAGCTCAGCAGTGAACATTGATTTCTTTAAATAGCACACTGCAGTGAACATTGATTTCTTCAAATAGCACACTGCAGTGAACATTGATTTCTTTAAATAGCACACTGCAGTGAACATTGATTTCTTTAAATAGCACACTGCAGTGAACATTGATTTCTTTAAATAGCACACTGCAGTGAACATTGATTTCTTTAAATAGCACTGCAGTGAACATTGATTTTTTTAAATAGCACACTGCAGTGAACATTGATTTCTTTAAATAGCACACTGCAGTGAACATTGATTTCTTTAAATAGCACACTGCAGTGAACATTGATATCTTTAAATAGCACAGCAGTGAACATTGATTTCTTTAAATAGCACAGCAGTGAACATTGATTTCTTTAAATAGCACTGCAGTGAACATTGATTTCTTTAAATAGCACACTGCAGTGAACATTGATTTCTTTAAATAGCACACTGCAGTGAACATTGATTTCTTTAAATAGCACACTGCAGTGAACATTGATATCTTTAAATAGCACAGCAGTGAACATTGATTTCTTTAAATAGCACAGCAGTGAACATTGATTTCTTTAAATAGCACTGCAGTGAACATTGATTTCTTTAAATAGCACACTGCAGTGAACATTGATTTCTTTAAATAGCACACTGCAGTGAACATTGATTTCTTTAAATAGCACAGCAGTGAACATTGATTTCATTAAATAGCACACTGCAGTGAACATTGAATTCATTAAATAGCACAGCAGTGAACATTGATTTCTTTAAATAGCCCTGCAGTGAACATTGATTTCTTTAAATAGCACAGCAGTGAACATTGATTTCTTTAAATAGCACACTGCAGTGAACATTGATTTCTTTAAATAGCACTGCAGTGAACATTGATTTCTTTAAATAGCACAGCAGTGAACATTGATTTCTTTAAATAGCACACTGCAGTGAACATTGATTTCTTTAAATAGCACTGCAGTGAACATTGATTTCTTTAAATAGCACAGCAGTGAACATTGATTTCTTTAAATAGTACAGCAGTGAACATTAATTTCTTTAAATAGCACAGCAGTGAACATTGATTTCTTTAAATAGCACTGCAGTGAACATTGATTTCTTTAAATAGCCCTGCAGTGAACATTGATTTCATTAAATAGCACACTGCATTGAACATTGATTTCTTTAAATAGTACACTGCAGTGAACATTGATTTCTTTAAATAGCACTGCAGTGAACATTGATTTCTTTAAATAGTACACTGCAATGAACATTGATTTCTTTAAATAGTACACTGCAGTGAACATTGATTTCTTTAAATAGCACACTGCAGTGAACATTGATTTCTTTAAATAGCACAGCAGTGAACATTGATTTCTTTAAATAGCACAGCAGTGAACATTGATTTCTTTAAATAGTACAGCAGTGAACATTAATTTCTTTAAATAGCACAGCAGTGAACATTGATTTCTTTAAATAGCACTGCAGTGAACATTGATTTCTTTAAATAGCCCTGCAGTGAACATTGATTTCATTAAATAGCACACTGCATTGAACATTGATTTCTTTAAATAGCACACTGCAGTGAACATTGATTTCTTTAAATAGCACAGCAGTGAACATTGATTTCTTTAAATAGCAATGCAGTGAACATTGATTTCTTAAAATAGCACACTGCAGTGAACATTGATTTCTTTAAATAGCACACTGCAGTGAACATTGATTTCTTTAAATAGCACAGCAGTGAACATTGATTTCTTTAAATAGCACTGCAGTGAACATTGATTTCTTTAAATAGCACACTGCAGTAAACATTGATTTCATTAAATAGCACAGCAGTAAACATTGATTTCTTTAAATAGCACACTGCAGTGAACATTGAATTCTTTAAATAGCACACTGCAGTGAACATTGATTTCTTTAAATAGCACACTGCAAAGAACATTGATTTCTTTAAATAGCACACTGCAGTGAACATTGATATCTTTAAATAGCACAGCAGTGAACATTGATTTCTTTAAATAGCACAGCAGTGAACATTGATTTCTTTAAATAGCACTGAAGTGAACATTGATTTCTTTAAATAGCACACTGCAGTGAACATTGATTTCTTTAAATAGCACACTGCAGTGAACATTGATTTCTTTAAATAGCACAGCAGTGAACATTGATTTCATTAAATAGCACACTGCAGTGAACATTGATTTCATTAAATAGCACAGCAGTGAACATTGATTTCTTTAAATAGCCCTGCAGTGAACATTGATTTCTTTAAATAGCACAGCAGTGAACATTGATTTCTTTAAATAGCACACTGCAGTGAACATTGATTTCTTTAAATAGCACTGCAGTGAACATTGATTTCTTTAAATAGCACAGCAGTGAACATTGATTTCTTTAAATAGCACACTGCAGTGAACATTGATTTCTTTAAATAGCACTGCAGTGAACATTGATTTCTTTAAATAGCACAGCAGTGAACATTGATTTCTTTAAATAGTACAGCAGTGAAGATTAATTTCTTTAAATAGCACAGCAGTGAACATTGATTTCTTTAAATAGCACTGCAGTGAACATTGATTTCTTTAAATAGCCCTGCAGTGAACATTGATTTCATTAAATAGCACACTGCATTGAACATTGATTTCTTTAAATAGTACACTGCAGTGAACATTGATTTCTTTAAATTGCACTGCAGTGAACATTGATTTCTTTAAATAGTACACTGCAATGAACATTGATTTCTTTAAATAGTACACTGCAGTGAACATTGATTTCTTTAAATAGTACAGCAGTGAACATTGATTTCTTTAAATAGCACAGCAGTGAACATTGATTTCTTTAAATAGCACAGCAGTGAACATTGATTTCTTTAAATAGTACAGCAGTGAACATTAATTTCTTTAAATAGCACAGCAGTGAACATTGATTTCTTTAAATAGCACAGCAGTGAACATTGATTTCTTTAAATAGCCCTGCAGTGAACATTGATTTCTTTAAATAGCACACTGCAGTGAACATTGATTATTTTAAATAGCACACTGCAGTGAACATTGATTTCTTTAAATAGCTCAGCAGTGAACATTGATTTCTTTAAATAGCACACTGCAGTGAACATTGATTTCTTTAAATAGCACACTGCAGTGAACATTGATTTCTTTAAATAGCACACTGCAGTGAACATTGATTTCTTTAAATAGCACACTGCAGTGAACATTGATTTCTTTAAATAGCACACTGCAGTGAACATTGATTTCTTTAAATAGCACTGCAGTGAACATTGATTTTTTTAAATAGCACACTGCAGTGAACATTGATTTCTTTAAATAGCACACTGCAGTGAACATTGATTTCTTTAAATAGCACACTGCAGTGAACATTGATTTCTTTAAATAGCACACTGCAGTGAACATTGATATCTTTAAATAGCACAGCAGTGAACATTGATTTCTTTAAATAGCACTGCAGTGAACATTGATTTCTTTAAATAGTACACTGCAGTGAACATTGATTTCTTTAAATAGTACACTGCAGTGAACATTGATTTCTTTAAATAGTACAGCAGTGAACATTGATTTCTTTAAATAGCACAGCAGTGAACATTAATTTCTTTAAATAGCACAGCAGTGAACATTGATTTCTTTAAATAGTACAGCAGTGAACATTGATTTCTTTAAATAGCCCTGCAGTGAACATTGATTTCATTAAATAGCACACTGCATTGAACATTGATTTCTTTAAATAGCACACTGCAGTGAACATTGATTTCTTTAAATAGCACAGCAGTAAACATTGATTTCTTTAAATAGCAATGCAGTGAACATTGATTTCTTAAAATAGCACACTGCAGTGAACATTGATTTCTTTAAATAGCACACTGCAGTGAACATTGATTTCTTTAAATTGCACAGCAGTGAACATTGATTTCTTTAAATAGCACTGCAGTGAACATTGATTTCTTTAAATAGCACACTGCAGTGAACATTGATTTCATTAAATAGCACAGCAGTGAACATTGATTTCTTTAAATAGCACACTGCAGTGAACATTGAATTCTTTAAATAGCACACTGCAGTGAACATTGATTTCATTAAATAGCACTGCAGTGAACATTGATTTCATTAAATAGCACAGCAGTGAACATTGATTTCTTTAAATAGCACACTGCAGTGAACATTGAATTCTTTAAATAGCACACTGCAGTGAACATTGATTTCTTTAAATAGCACTGCAGTGAACATTGATTTCTTTAAATAGCACACTGCAGTGAACATTGATTTCTTTAAATAGCACTGCAGTAAACATTGATTTCTTTAAATAGCACACTGCAGTGAACATTGATTTCTTTAAATAGCACTGCAGTGAACATTGATTTCTTTAAATAGCACACTGCAGTGAACATTGATTTCTTTAAATAGACCTGCAGTTAACATTGATTTCTTTAAATAGCACACTGAAGTGAACATTGATTTCTTTAAATAGCACACTGCAGTGAACATTTATTTCTTTAAATAGCACACTGCAGTGAACATTGATTTCTTTAAATAGCACACTGCAGTGAACATTGATTTCTTTAAATAGCACACTGCAGTGAACATTGATTTCTTTAAATAGCACACTGCAGTGAACATTGATTTCTTTAAATAGCATACTGCAGTGAACATTGATTTCTTTAAATAGCACTGCAGTGAACATTGATTTCTTTAAATAGCACTGCAATGAACATTGATTTCTTTAAATAGCACACTGCAGTGAACATTGATTTCTTTAAATAGCACAGCAGTGAACATTGATTTCTTTAAATAGCACACTGCAGTGAACATTGATTTCTTTAAATAGCACACTGCAGTGAACATTGATTTCTTTAAATAGAACAGCAGTGAACATTGATTTCTTTAAATAGCACACTGCAGTGAACATTGATTTCTTTAAATAGCACTGCAGTGAACATTGATTTTTTTAAATAGCACACTGCAGTGAACATTGATTTCTTTAAATAGCACACTGCAGTGAACATTGATTTCTTTAAATAGCACACTGCAGTGAACATTGATTTCTTTAAATAGCACACTGCAGTGAACATTGATATCTTTAAATAGCACAGCAGTGAACATTGATTTCTTTAAATAGCACTGCAGTGAACATTGATTTCTTTAAATAGTACACTGCAGTGAACATTGATTTCTTTAAATAGTACACTGCAGTGAACATTGATTTCTTTAAATAAAACAGCAGTGAACATTGATTTCTTTAAATAGCACAGCAGTGAACATTGATTTCTTTAAATAGCACAGCAGTGAACATTGATTTCTTTAAATAGTACAGCAGTGAACATTGATTTCTTTAAATAGCCCTGCAGTGAACATTGATTTCATTAAATAGCACACTGCATTGAACATTGATTTCTTTAAATAGCACACTGCAGTGAACATTGATTTCTTTAAATAGCACAGCAGTGAACATTGATTTCTTTAAATAGCAATGCAGTGAACATTGATTTCTTAAAATAGCACACTGCAGTGAACATTGATTTCTTTAAATAGCACACTGCAGTGAACATTGATTTCTTTAAATAGCACAGCAGTGAACATTGATTTCTTTAAATAGCACTGCAGTGAACATTGATTTCTTTAAATAGCACACTGCAGTGAACATTGATTTCATTAAATAGCACAGCAGTGAACATTGATTTCTTTAAATAGCACACTGCAGTGAACATTGAATTCTTTAAATAGCACACTGCAGTGAACATTGATTTCATTAAATAGCACTGCAGTGAACATTGATTTCATTAAATAGCACAGCAGTGAACATTGATTTCATTAAATAGCACACTGCAGTGAACATTGAATTCTTTAAATAGCACACTGCAGTGAACATTGATTTCTTTAAATAGCACTGCAGTGAACATTGATTTCTTTAAATAGCACACTGCAGTGAACATTGATTTCTTTAAATAGCACTGCAGTGAACATTGATTTCTTTAAATAGCACACTGCAGTGAACATTGATTTCTTTAAATAGCACTGCAGTGAACATTGATTTCTTTAAATAGCACACTGCAGTGAACATTGATTTCTTTAAATAGACCTGCAGTGAACATTGATTTCTTTAAATAGCACACTGAAGTGAACATTGATTTCTTTAAATAGCACACTGCAGTGAACATTTATTTCTTTAAATAGCACACTGCAGTGAACATTGATTTCTTTAAATAGCACACTGCAGTGAACATTGATTTCTTTAAATAGCACACTGCAGTGAACATTGATTTCTTTAAATAGCACACTGCAGTGAACATTGATTTCTTTAAATAGCATACTGCAGTGAACATTGATTTCTTTAAATAGCACTGCAGTGAACATTGATTTCTTTAAATAGCACTGCAATGAACATTGATTTCTTTAAATAGCACACTGCAGTGAACATTGATTTCTTTAAATAGCACAGCAGTGAACATTGATTTCTTTAAATAGCACACTGCAGTGAACATTGATTTCTTTAAATAGCACACTGCAGTGAACATTGATTTCTTTAAATAGAACAGCAGTGAACATTGATTTCTTTAAATAGCACACTGCAGTGAACATTGATTTCTTTAAATAGCACACTGCAGTGAACATTGATTTCTTTAAATAGCACTGCAATGAACATTGATTTCTTTAAATAGCCCTACAGTGAACATTGATTTCTTTAAATAGCACACTGCAGTGAACATTGATTTCTTTAAATGGCACTGCAGTGAACATTGATTTCTTTAAATAGCACACTGCAGTGAACATTGATTTCTTTAAATAGCACTGCAGTGAACATTGATTTCTTTAAATAGCACTGCAGTGAACATTGATTTCTTTAAATAGTATACTGCAGTGAACATTGATTTCTTAAAATAGTATACTGCAGTGAACATTGATTTCTTTAAATAGCACACTGCAGTGAACATTGATTTCTTTAAATAGCACACTGCAGTGAACATTGATTTCTTTAAATAGCACACTGCAGTGAACATTGATTTCTTTAAATAGCACTGCAGTGAACATTGATTTCTTTAAATAGCCCTGCAGTGAACATTGATTTCTTTAAATAGCACACTGCAATGAACATTGATTTTATTAAAAAGCCCTGCAGTGAATATTGATTTCTTTAAATAGCACACTGCAGTGAACATTGATTTCTTTAAATAGACCTGCAGTGAACATTGATTTCTTTAAATAGCACACTGAAGTGAACATTGATTTCTTTAAATAGCACACTGCAGTGAACATTTATTTCTTTAAATAGAACACTGCAGTGAACATTGATTTCTTTAAATAGCACACTGCAGTGAACATTGATTTCTTTAAATAGCACACTGCAGTGAACATTGATTTCTTTAAATAGCACACTGCAGTGAACATTGATTTCTCTAAATAGCACTGCAGTGAACATTGATTTCTTTAAATAGCACTGCAATGAACATTGATTTCTTTAAATAGCACACTGCAGTGAACATTGATTTCTTTAAATAGCACACTGCATTGAACATTGATTTCTTTAAATAGCACACTGCAGTGAACATTGATTTCTTTAAATAGCACACTGCAGTGAACATTGATTTCTTTAAATAGCACTGCAGTGAACATTGATTTCCTTAAATAGCACTGCAGTGAACATTGATTTCTTTAAATAGCACACTGCAGTGAACATTGATTTCTTTAAAAGCACACTGCAGTGAACATTGATTTCTTTAAATAGCACAGCATTGAACATTGAATTCATTAAATAGCACACTGCAGTGAACATTTAATTCATTAAATAGCACACAGCAATTAACATTGATTTCTTTAAATAGCACACTGCAGTGAACATTGATTTCTTTAAATAGCACACTTGCAGTGAACATTGATTTCTTTAAATAGCACACTGCAGTGAACATTGATTTCTTTAAATAGCAAACTGCAGTGAACATTGATTTCTTTAAATAGCACACTGCAGTGAACATTGATTTCTTTAAATAGTAATTGATTTCTTTAAATAGCACACTGCAGTGAACATTGATTTCTTTAAATAGCACACTGCAGTGAACATTGATTTCTTTAAATAGCACAGCAGTGAACATTGCTTTCTTTAAATAGCACAGCAGTGAACATTGATTTCTTTAAATAGCACAGCAGTGAACATTGATTTCTTTAAATAGCACACTGCAGTGAACATTGATTTCTTTAAATAGCACACTGCAGTGAACATTGATTTCTTTAAATAGCACACTGCAGTGAACATTGATTTCTTTAAATAGCACACTGCAGTGAACATTGATTTCTTTAAATAGCACACTGCAGTGAACATTGATTTCTTTAAATAGCACTGCAGTGAACATTGATTTTTTTAAATAGCACACTGCAGTGAACATTGATTTCTTTAAATAGCACACTGCAGTGAACATTGATTTCTTTAAATAGCACACTGCAGTGAACATTGATATCTTTAAATAGCACAGCAGTGAACATTGATTTCTTTAAATAGCACAGCAGTGAACATTGATTTCTTTAAATAGCACTGCAGTGAACATTGATTTCTTTAAATAGCACACTGCAGTGAACATTGATTTCTTTAAATAGCACACTGCAGTGAACATTGATTTCTTTAAATAGCACAGCAGTGAACATTGATTTCATTAAATAGCACACTGCAGTGAACATTGAATTCATTAAATAGCACAGCAGTGAACATTGATTTCTTTAAATAGCCCTGCAGTGAACATTGATTTCTTTAAATAGCACAGCAGTGAACATTGATTTCTTTAAATAGCACACTGCAGTGAACATTGATTTCTTTAAATAGCACTGCAGTGAACATTGATTTCTTTAAATAGCACAGCAGTGAACATTGATTTCTTTAAATAGCACACTGCAGTGAACATTGATTTCTTTAAATAGCACTGCAGTGAACATTGATTTCTTTAAATAGCACAGCAGTGAACATTGATTTCTTTAAATAGTACAGCAGTGAACATTAATTTCTTTAAATAGCACAGCAGTGAACATTGATTTCTTTAAATAGCACTGCAGTGAACATTGATTTCTTTAAATAGCCCTGCAGTGAACATTGATTTCATTAAATAGCACACTGCATTGAACATTGATTTCTTTAAATAGTACACTGCAGTGAACATTGATTTCTTTAAATAGCACTGCAGTGAACATTGATTTCTTTAAATAGTACACTGCAATGAACATTGATTTCTTTAAATAGTACACTGCAGTGAACATTGATTTCTTTAAATAGCACACTGCAGTGAACATTGATTTCTTTAAATAGCACAGCAGTGAACATTGATTTCTTTAAATAGCACAGCAGTGAACATTGATTTCTTTAAATAGTACAGCAGTGAACATTAATTTCTTTAAATAGCACAGCAGTGAACATTGATTTCTTTAAATAGCACTGCAGTGAACATTGATTTCTTTAAATAGCCCTGCAGTGAACATTGATTTCATTAAATAGCACACTGCATTGAACATTGATTTCTTTAAATAGCACACTGCAGTGAACATTGATTTCTTTAAATAGCACAGCAGTGAACATTGATTTCTTTAAATAGCAATGCAGTGAACATTGATTTCTTAAAATAGCACACTGCAGTGAACATTGATTTCATTAAATAGCACAGCAGTAAACATTGATTTCTTTAAATAGCACACTGCAGTGAACATTGAATTCTTTAAATAGCACACTGCAGTGAACATTGATTTCATTAAATAGCACTGCAGTGAACATTGATTTCATTAAATAGCACAGCAGTGAACATTGATTTCATTAAATAGCACACTGCAGTGAACATTGAATTCTTTAAATAGCACACTGCAGTGAACATTGATTTCTTTAAATAGCACTGCAGTGAACATTGATTTCTTTAAATAGCACACTGCAGTGAACATTGATTTCTTTAAATAGCACTGCAGTGAACATTGATT
Organism: Biomphalaria glabrata; assembly: GCF_947242115.1. Taxonomy (NCBI): domain Eukaryota; kingdom Metazoa; phylum Mollusca; class Gastropoda; family Planorbidae; genus Biomphalaria; species Biomphalaria glabrata. The sequence continues at coordinate 38,067,012 of NC_074713.1, forward strand.
TCTTTAAATAGCACACTGCAGTGATCATTGATTTCTTTAAATAGCACTGCAGTGAACATTGATTTCTTTAAATAGCACACTGCAGTGAACATTGATTTCTTTAAATAGACCTGCAGTGAACATTGATTTCTTTAAATAGCACACTGAAGTGAACATTGATTTCTTTAAATAGCACACTGCAGTGAACATTTATTTCTTTAAATAGCACACTGCAGTGAACATTGATTTCTTTAAATAGCACACTGCAGTGAACATTGATTTCTTTAAATAGCACACTGTTGTGAACATTGATTTCTTTAAATAGCACACTGCAGTGAACATTGATTTCTTTAAATAGCACACTGCAGTGAACATTGATTTCTTTAAATAGCCCTGCAGTGAACATTGATTTCTTTAAATAGCACACTGCAGTGAACATTGATTTCTTTAAATAGCACAGCAGTGAACATTGATTTCTTAAAATAGTATACTGCAGTGAACATTGATTTCTTTAAATAGCACACTGCAGTGAACATTGATTTCTTTAAATAGCACACTGCAGTGAACATTGATTTCTTTAAATAGCACACTGCAGTGAACATTGATTTCTTTAAATAGCACAGCAGTGAACATTGATTTCTTTAAATAGCCCTGCAGTGAACATTGATTTCTTTAAATAGCACACTGCAATGAACATTGATTTCTTTAAATAGCACACTGCAGTGAACATTGATTTCTTTAAATAGCACACTGCAGTGAACATTGATTTCTTTAAATAGCTCAGCAGTGAACATTGATTTCTTTAAATAGCACACTGCAGTGAACATTGATTTCATTAAATAGCACACTGCAGTGAACATTGATTTCTTTAAATAGCACACTGCAGTGAACATTTATTTCTTTAAATAGCACACTGCAGTGAACATTGATTTCTTTAAATAGCACACTGGAGTAAACATTGATTTCTTTAAATAGCACTGCAGTGAACATTGATTTTTTTAAATAGCACACTGCAGTGAACATTGATTTCTTTAAATAGCACACTGCAGTGAACATTGATTTCTTTAAATAGCACACTGCAGTGAACATTGATTTCTTTAAATAGCACACTGCAGTGAACATTGATATCTTTAAATAGCACAGCAGTGAACATTGATTTCTTTAAATAGCACAGCAGTGAACATTGATTTCTTTAAATAGCACTGCAGTGAACATTGATTTCTTTAAATAGCACACTGCAGTGAACATTGATTTCTTTAAATAGCACACTGCAGTGAACATTGATTTCTTTAAATAGCACAGCAGTGAACATTGATTTCATTAAATAGCACACTGCAGTGAACATTGAATTCATTAAATAGCACAGCAGTGAACATTGATTTCTTTAAATAGCCCTGCAGTGAACATTGATTTCTTTAAATAGCACAGCAGTGAACATTGATTTCTTTAAATAGCACACTGCAGTGAACATTGATTTCTTTAAATAGCACTGCAGTGAACATTGATTTCTTTAAATAGCACAGCAGTGAACATTGATTTCTTTAAATAGCACACTGCAGTGAACATTGATTTCTTTAAATAGCACTGCAGTGAACATTGATTTCTTTAAATAGCACAGCATTGAACATTGATTTCTTTAAATAGTACAGCAGTGAACATTAATTTCTTTAAATAGCACAGCAGTGAACATTGATTTCTTTAAATAGCACTGCAGTGAACATTGATTTCTTTAAATAGCCCTGCAGTGAACATTGATTTCATTAAATAGCACACTGCATTGAACATTGATTTCTTTAAATAGTACACTGCAGTGAACATTGATTTCTTTAAATAGCACTGCAGTGAACATTGATTTCTTTAAATAGTACACTGCAGTGAACATTGATTTCTTTAAATAGTACACTGCAGTGAACATTGATTTCTTTAAATAGTACAGCAGTGAACATTGATTTCTTTAAATAGCACAGCAGTGAACATTGATTTCTTTAAATAGCACAGCAGTGAACATTGATTTCTTTAAATAGTACAGCAGTGAACATTAATTTCTTTAAATAGCACAGCAGTGAACATTGATTTCTTTAAATAGCACTGCAGTGAACATTGATTTCTTTAAATAGCCCTGCAGTGAACATTGATTTCATTAAATAGCACACTGCATTGAACATTGATTTCTTTAAATAGCACACTGCAGTGAACATTGATTTCTTTAAATAGCACAGCAGTGAACATTGATTTCTTTAAATAGCAATGCAGTGAACATTGATTTCTTAAAATAGCACACTGCAGTGAACATTGATTTCTTTAAATAGCACACTGCAGTGAACATTGATTTCTTTAAATAGCACACTGCAGTGAACATTGATTTCTTTAAATAGCACTGCAGTGAACATTGATTTTTTTAAATAGCACACTGCAGTGAACATTGATTTCTTTAAATAGCACACTGCAGTGAACATTGATTTCTTTAAATAGCACACTGCAAAGAACATTGATTTCTTTAAATAGCACACTGCAGTGAACATTGATATCTTTAAATAGCACAGCAGTGAACATTGATTTCTTTAAATAGCACAGCAGTGAACATTGATTTCTTTAAATAGCACTGCAGTGAACATTGATTTCTTTAAATAGCACACTGCAGTGAACATTGATTTCTTTAAATAGCACACTGCAGTGAACATTGATTTCTTTAAAAAGCACAGCAGTGAACATTGATTTCATTAAATAGCACACTGCAGTGAACATTGAATTCATTAAATAGCACAGCAGTGAACATTGATTTCTTTAAATAGCCCTGCAGTGAACATTGATTTCTTTAAATAGCACAGCAGTGAACATTGATTTCTTTAAATAGCACACTGCAGTGAACATTGATTTCTTTAAATAGCACTGCAGTGAACATTGATTTCTTTAAATAGCACAGCAGTGAACATTGATTTCTTTAAATAGCACTGCAGTGAACATTGATTTCTTTAAATAGCACACTGCAGTGAACATTGATTTCTTTAAATAGCACTGCAGTGAACATTGATTTCTTTAAATAGCACACTGCAGTGAACATTGATTTCTTTAAATAGCACTGCAGTGAACATTGATATCTTTAAATAGCACACTGCAGTGAACATTGATTTCTTTAAATAGACCTGCAGTGAACATTGATTTCTTTAAATAGCACACTGAAGTGAACATTGATTTCTTTAAATAGCACACTGCAGTGAACATTGATTTCTTTAAATAGCACACTGCAGTGAACATTTATTTCTTTAAATAGAACACTGCAGTGAACATTGATTTCTTTAAATAGCACACTGCAGTGAACATTGATTTCTTTAAATAGCACACTGCAGTGAACATTGATTTCTTTAAATAGCACACTGCAGTGAACTTTGATTTCTTTAAATAGCACACTGCAGTGAACATTGATTTCTTTAAATAGCACTGCAGTGAACATTGATTTCTTTAAATAGCACTGCAATGAACATTGATTTCTTTAAATAGCACACTGCAGTGAACATTGATTTCTTTAAATAGCACACTGCAGTGAACATTGATTTCTTTAAATAGCACACTGCAGTGAACATAGATTTCTTTAAATAGCACTGCAGTGAACATTGATTTCCTTAAAAAGCACTGCAGTGAACATTGATTTCTTTAAATAGCACACTGCAGTGAACATTGATTTCTTTAAATAGCACACTGCAGTGAACATTGATTTCTTTAAATAGCACAGCAGTGAACATTGAATTCATTAATTAGCACACTGCAGTGAACATTTAATTCATTAAATAGCACACAGCAATTAACATTGATTTCTTTAAATAGCACTGCAGTGAACATTGATTTCCTTAAATAGCACTGCAGTGAACATTGATTTCTTTAAATAGCACACTGCAGTGAACATTGATTTCTTTAAATAGCACACTGCAGTGAACATTGATTTCTTTAAATAGCACAGCAGTGAACATTGAATTCATTAAATAGCACACTGCAGTGAACATTTAATTCATTAAATAGCACACAGCAATTAACATTGATTTCTTTAAATAGCACTGCAGTGAACATTGATTTCTTTAAATAGCCCTGCAGTGAACATTGATTTCATTAAATAGCACACTGCATTGAACATTGATTTCTTTAAATAGTACACTGCAGTGAACATTGATTTCTTTAAATAGCACTGCAGTGAACATTGATTTCTTTAAATAGTACACTGCAGTGAACATTGATTTCTTTAAATAGTACACTGCAGTGAACATTGATTTCTTTAAATAGTACAGCAGTGAACATTGATTTCTTTAAATAGCACAGCAGTGAACATTGATTTCTTTAAATAGCACAGCAGTGAACATTGATTTCTTTAAATAGTACAGCAGTGAACATTAATTTCTTTAAATAGCACAGCAGTGAACATTGATTTCTTTAAATAGCACTGCAGTGAACATTGATTTCTTTAAATAGCCCTGCAGTGAACATTGATTTCATTAAATAGCACACTGCATTGAACATTGATTTCTTTAAATAGCACACTGCAGTGAACATTGATTTCTTTAAATAGCACAGCAGTGAACATTGATTTCTTTAAATAGCAATGCAGTGAACATTGATTTCTTAAAATAGCACACTGCAGTGAACATTGATTTCTTTAAATAGCACACTGCAGTGAACATTGATTTCTTTAAATAGCACTGCAGTGAACATTGATTTTTTTAAATAGCACACTGCAGTGAACATTGATTTCTTTAAATAGCACACTGCAGTGAACATTGATTTCTTTAAATAGCACACTGCAAAGAACATTGATTTCTTTAAATAGCACACTGCAGTGAACATTGATATCTTTAAATAGCACAGCAGTGAACATTGATTTCTTTAAATAGCACAGCAGTGAACATTGATTTCTTTAAATAGCACTGCAGTGAACATTGATTTCTTTAAATAGCACACTGCAGTGAACATTGATTTCTTTAAATAGCACACTGCAGTGAACATTGATTTCTTTAAAAAGCACAGCAGTGAACATTGATTTCATTAAATAGCACACTGCAGTGAACATTGAATTCATTAAATAGCACAGCAGTGAACATTGATTTCTTTAAATAGCCCTGCAGTGAACATTGATTTCTTTAAATAGCACAGCAGTGAACATTGATTTCTTTAAATAGCACACTGCAGTGAACATTGATTTCTTTAAATAGCACTGCAGTGAACATTGATTTCTTTAAATAGCACAGCAGTGAACATTGATTTCTTTAAATAGCACTGCAGTGAACATTGATTTCTTTAAATAGCACACTGCGGTGAACATTGATTTCTTTAAATAGCACTGCAGTGAACATTGATTTCTTTAAATAGCACACTGCAGTGAACATTGATTTCTTTAAATAGCACTGCAGTGAACATTGATTTCTTTAAATAGCACACTGCAGTGAACATTGATTTCTTTAAATAGACCTGCAGTGAACATTGATTTCTTTAAATAGCACACTGAAGTGAACATTGATTTCTTTAAATAGCACACTGCAGTGAACATTGATTTCTTTAAATAGCACACTGCAGTGAACATTTATTTCTTTAAATAGAACACTGCAGTGAACATTGATTTCTTTAAATAGCACACTGCAGTGAACATTGATTTCTTTAAATAGCACACTGCAGTGAACATTGATTTCTTTAAATAGCACACTGCAGTGAACTTTGATTTCTTTAAATAGCACACTGCAGTGAACATTGATTTCTTTAAATAGCACTGCAGTGAACATTGATTTCTTTAAATAGCACTGCAATGAACATTGATTTCTTTAAATAGCACACTGCAGTGAACATTGATTTCTTTAAATAGCACACTGCAGTGAACATTGATTTCTTTAAATAGCACACTGCAGTGAACATTGATTTCTTTAAATAGCACTGCAGTGAACATTGATTTCCTTAAATAGCACTGCAGTGAACATTGATTTCTTTAAATAGCACACTGCAGTGAACATTGATTTCTTTAAATAGCACACTGCAGTGAACATTGATTTCTTTAAATAGCACAGCAGTGAACATTGAATTCATTAAATAGCACACTGCAGTGAACATTTAATTCATTAAATAGCACACAGCAATTAACATTGATTTCTTTAAATAGCACACTGCAGTGAACATTGATTTCTTTAAATAGCACACTTGCAGTGAACATTGATTTCTTTAAATAGCACACTGCAGTGAACATTGATTTCTTTAAATAGCACACTGCAGTGAACATTGATTTCTTTAAATAGCACACTGCAGTGAACATTGATTTCTTTAAATAGTACACTGCAGTGAACATTGATTTCTTTAAATAGCACACTGCAGTGAACATTGATTTCTTTAAATAGCACACTGCAGTGAACATTGATTTCTTTAAATAGCACAGCAGTGAACATTGATTTCTTTAAATAGCACAGCAGTGAACATTGATTTCTTTAAATAGCACTGCAGTGAACATTGATTTCTTTAAATAGTACACTGCAGTGAACATTGATTTCTTTAAATAGTACACTGCAGTGAACATTGATTTCTTTAAATAGTACAGCAGTGAACATTGATTTCTTGAAATAGCACAGCAGTGAACATTAATTTCTTTAAATAGCACAGCAGTGAACATTGATTTCTTTAAATAGTACAGCAGTGAACATTGATTTCTTTAAATAGCCCTGCAGTGAACATTGATTTCATTAAATAGCACACTGCATTGAACATTGATTTCTTTAAATAGCACACTGCAGTGAACATTGATTTCTTTAAATAGCACAGCAGTGAACATTGATTTCTTTAAATAGCAATGCAGTGAACATTGATTTCTTAAAATAGCACACTGCAGTGAACATTGATTTCTTTAAATAGCACACTGCAGTGAACATTGATTTCTTTAAATTGCACAGCAGTGAACATTGATTTCTTTAAATAGCACTGCAGTGAACATTGATTTCTTTAAATAGCACACTGCAGTGAACATTGATTTCATTAAATAGCACAGCAGTGAACATTGATTTCTTTAAATAGCACACTGCAGTGAACATTGAATTCTTTAAATAGCACACTGCAGTGAACATTGATTTCTTTAAATAGACCTGCAGTGAACATTGATTTCTTTAAATAGCACACTGAAGTGAACATTGATTTCTTTAAATAGCACACTGCAGTGAACATTGATTTCTTTAAATAGCACACTGCAGTGAACATTTATTTCTTTAAATAGAACACTGCAGTGAACATTGATTTCTTTAAATAGCACACTGCAGTGAACATTGATTTCTTTAAATAGCACACTGCAGTGAACATTGATTTCTTTAAATAGCACACTGCAGTGAACTTTGATTTCTTTAAATAGCACACTGCAGTGAACATTGATTTCTTTAAATAGCACTGCAGTGAACATTGATTTCTTTAAATAGCACTGCAATGAACATTGATTTCTTTAAATAGCACACTGCAGTGAACATTGATTTCTTTAAATAGCACACTGCAGTGAACATTGATTTCTTTAAATAGCACACTGCAGTGAACATTGATTTCTTTAAATAGCACTGCAGTGAACATTGATTTCCTTAAATAGCACTGCAGTGAACATTGATTTCTTTAAATAGCACACTGCAGTGAACATTGATTTCTTTAAATAGCACACTGCAGTGAACATTGATTTCTTTAAATAGCACAGCAGTGAACATTGAATTCATTAAATAGCACACTGCAGTGAACATTTAATTCATTAAATAGCACACAGCAATTAACATTGATTTCTTTAAATAGCACACTGCAGTGAACATTGATTTCTTTAAATAGCACACTTGCAGTGAACATTGATTTCTTTAAATAGCACACTGCAGTGAACATTGATTTCTTTAAATAGCACACTGCAGTGAACATTGATTTCTTTAAATAGCACACTGCAGTGAACATTGATTTCTTTAAATAGTACACTGCAGTGAACATTGATTTCTTTAAATAGCACACTGCAGTGAACATTGATTTCTTTAAATAGCACACTGCAGTGAACATTGATTTCTTTAAATAGCACAGCAGTGAACATTGATTTCTTTAAATAGCACAGCAGTGAACATTGATTTCTTTAAATAGCACTGCAGTGAACATTGATTTCTTTAAATAGTACACTGCAGTGAACATTGATTTCTTGAAATAGTACACTGCAGTGAACATTGATTTCTTTAAATAGTACAGCAGTGAACATTGATTTCTTGAAATAGCACAGCAGTGAACATTAATTTCTTTAAATAGCACAGCAGTGAACATTGATTTCTTTAAATAGTACAGCAGTGAACATTGATTTCTTTAAATAGCCCTGCAGTGAACATTGATTTCATTAAATAGCACACTGCATTGAACATTGATTTCTTTAAATAGCACACTGCAGTGAACATTGATTTCTTTAAATAGCACAGCAGTGAACATTGATTTCTTTAAATAGCAATGCAGTGAACATTGATTTCTTAAAATAGCACACTGCAGTGAACATTGATTTCTTTAAATAGCACACTGCAGTGAACATTGATTTCTTTAAATTGCACAGCAGTGAACATTGATTTCTTTAAATAGCACTGCAGTGAACATTGATTTCTTTAAATAGCACACTGCAGTGAACATTGATTTCATTAAATAGCACAGCAGTGAACATTGATTTCTTTAAATAGCACACTGCAGTGAACATTGAATTCTTTAAATAGCACACTGCAGTGAACATTGATTTCATTAAATAGCACTGCAGTGAACATTGATTTCATTAAATAGCACAGCAGTGAACATTGATTTCTTTAAATAGCACTGCAGTGAACATTGATTTCTTTAAATAGCACACTGCAGTGAACATTGATTTCTTTAAATAGCACTGCAGTGAACATTGATTTCTTTAAATAGCACACTGCAGTGAACATTGATTTCTTTAAATAGACCTGCAGTGAACATTGATTTCTTTAAATAGCACACTGAAGTGAACATTGATTTCTTTAAATAGCACACTGCAGTGAACATTGATTTCTTTAAATAGCACAGCAGTGAACATTGAATTCATTAAATAGCACACTGCAGTGAACATTTAATTCATTAAATAGCACACAGCAATTAACATTGATTTCTTTAAATAGCACACTGCAGTGAACATTGATTTCTTTAAATAGCACACTTGCAGTGAACATTGATTTCTTTAAATAGCACACTGCAGTGAACATTGATTTCTTTAAATAGCACACTGCAGTGAACATTGATTTCTTTAAATAGCACACTGCAGTGAACATTGATTTCTTTAAATAGTACACTGCAGTGAACATTGATTTCTTTAAATAGCACACTGCAGTGAACATTGATTTCTTTAAATAGCACACTGCAGTGAACATTGATTTCTTTAAATAGCACAGCAGTGAACATTGATTTCTTTAAATAGCACAGCAGTGAACATTGATTTCTTTAAATAGCACTGCAGTGAACATTGATTTCTTTAAATAGTACACTGCAGTGAACATTGATTTCTTTAAATAGTACACTGCAGTGAACATTGATTTCTTTAAATAGTACAGCAGTGAACATTGATTTCTTGAAATAGCACAGCAGTGAACATTAATTTCTTTAAATAGCACAGCAGTGAACATTGATTTCTTTAAATAGTACAGCAGTGAACATTGATTTCTTTAAATAGCCCTGCAGTGAACATTGATTTCATTAAATAGCACACTGCATTGAACATTGATTTCTTTAAATAGCACACTGCAGTGAACATTGATTTCTTTAAATAGCACAGCAGTGAACATTGATTTCTTTAAATAGCAATGCAGTGAACATTGATTTCTTAAAATAGCACACTGCAGTGAACATTGATTTCTTTAAATAGCACACTGCAGTGAACATTGATTTCTTTAAATTGCACAGCAGTGAACATTGATTTCTTTAAATAGCACTGCAGTGAACATTGATTTCTTTAAATAGCACACTGCAGTGAACATTGATTTCATTAAATAGCACAGCAGTGAACATTGATTTCTTTAAATAGCACACTGCAGTGAACATTGAATTCTTTAAATAGCACACTGCAGTGAACATTGATTTCTTTAAATAGACCTGCAGTGAACATTGATTTCTTTAAATAGCACACTGAAGTGAACATTGATTTCTTTAAATAGCACACTGCAGTGAACATTGATTTCTTTAAATAGCACACTGCAGTGAACATTTATTTCTTTAAATAGAACACTGCAGTGAACATTGATTTCTTTAAATAGCACACTGCAGTGAACATTGATTTCTTTAAATAGCACACTGCAGTGAACATTGATTTCTTTAAATAGCACACTGCAGTGAACTTTGATTTCTTTAAATAGCACACTGCAGTGAACATTGATTTCTTTAAATAGCACTGCAGTGAACATTGATTTCTTTAAATAGCACTGCAATGAACATTGATTTCTTTAAATAGCACACTGCAGTGAACATTGATTTCTTTAAATAGCACACTGCAGTGAACATTGATTTCTTTAAATAGCACACTGCAGTGAACATTGATTTCTTTAAATAGCACTGCAGTGAACATTGATTTCCTTAAATAGCACTGCAGTGAACATTGATTTCTTTAAATAGCACACTGCAGTGAACATTGATTTCTTTAAATAGCACACTGCAGTGAACATTGATTTCTTTAAATAGCACAGCAGTGAACATTGAATTCATTAAATAGCACACTGCAGTGAACATTTAATTCATTAAATAGCACACAGCAATTAACATTGATTTCTTTAAATAGCACACTGCAGTGAACATTGATTTCTTTAAATAGCACACTTGCAGTGAACATTGATTTCTTTAAATAGCACACTGCAGTGAACATTGATTTCTTTAAATAGCACACTGCAGTGAACATTGATTTCTTTAAATAGCACACTGCAGTGAACATTGATTTCTTTAAATAGTACACTGCAGTGAACATTGATTTCTTTAAATAGCACACTGCAGTGAACATTGATTTCTTTAAATAGCACACTGCAGTGAACATTGATTTCTTTAAATAGCACAGCAGTGAACATTGATTTCTTTAAATAGCACAGCAGTGAACATTGATTTCTTTAAATAGCACTGCAGTGAACATTGATTTCTTTAAATAGTACACTGCAGTGAACATTGATTTCTTGAAATAGTACACTGCAGTGAACATTGATTTCTTTAAATAGTACAGCAGTGAACATTGATTTCTTGAAATAGCACAGCAGTGAACATTAATTTCTTTAAATAGCACAGCAGTGAACATTGATTTCTTTAAATAGTACAGCAGTGAACATTGATTTCTTTAAATAGCCCTGCAGTGAACATTGATTTCATTAAATAGCACACTGCATTGAACATTGATTTCTTTAAATAGCACACTGCAGTGAACATTGATTTCTTTAAATAGCACAGCAGTGAACATTGATTTCTTTAAATAGCAATGCAGTGAACATTGATTTCTTAAAATAGCACACTGCAGTGAACATTGATTTCTTTAAATAGCACACTGCAGTGAACATTGATTTCTTTAAATTGCACAGCAGTGAACATTGATTTCTTTAAATAGCACTGCAGTGAACATTGATTTCTTTAAATAGCACACTGCAGTGAACATTGATTTCATTAAATAGCACAGCAGTGAACATTGATTTCTTTAAATAGCACACTGCAGTGAACATTGAATTCTTTAAATAGCACACTGCAGTGAACATTGATTTCATTAAATAGCACTGCAGTGAACATTGATTTCATTAAATAGCACAGCAGTGAACATTGATTTCTTTAAATAGCACTGCAGTGAACATTGATTTCTTTAAATAGCACACTGCAGTGAACATTGATTTCTTTAAATAGCACTGCAGTGAACATTGATTTCTTTAAATAGCACACTGAAGTGAACATTGATTTCTTTAAATAGCACACTGCAGTGAACATTTATTTCTTTAAATAGCACACTGCAGTGAACATTGATTTCTTTAAATAGCACACTGCAGTGAACATTTATTTCTTTAAATAGCACACTGCAGTGAACATTGATTTCTTTAAATAGCACACTGCAGTGAACATTGATTTCTTTAAATAGCACACTGCAGTGAACATTGATTTCATTAAATAGCACAGCAGTGAACATTGATTTCTTTAAATAGCACACTGCAGTGAACATTGAATTCTTTAAATAGCACACTGCAGTGAACATTGATTTCATTAAATAGCACTGCAGTGAACATTGATTTCTTTAAATAGCACACTGCAGTGAACATTGATTTCTTTAAATAGCACTGCAGTGAACATTGATTTCTTTAAATAGCACACTGCAGTGAACATTGATTTCTTTAAATAGCACTGCAGTGAACATTGATTTCTTTAAATAGCACACTGCAGTGAACATTGATTTCTTTAAATAGACCTGCAGTGAACATTGATTTCTTTAAATAGCACACTGAAGTGAACATTGATTTCTTTAAATAGCACACTGCAGTGAACATTTATTTCTTTAAATAGCACACTGCAGTGAACATTGATTTCTTTAAATAGCACACTGCAGTGAACATTGATTTCTTTAAATAGCACACTGCAGTGAACATTGATTTCTTTAAATAGCACACTGCAGTGAACATTGATTTCTTTAAATAGCATACTGCAGTGAACATTGATTTCTTTAAATAGCACTGCAGTGAACATTGATTTCTTTAAATAGCACTGCAATGAACATTGATTTCTTTAAATAGCACACTGCAGTGAACATTGATTTCTTTAAATAGCACAGCAGTGAACATTGATTTCTTTAAATAGCACACTGCAGTGAACATTGATTTCTTTAAATAGAACAGCAGTGAACATTGATTTCTTTAAATAGCACACTGCAGTGAACATTGATTTCTTTAAATAGCACTGCAGTGAACATTGATTTTTTTAAATAGCACACTGCAGTGAACATTGATTTCTTTAAATAGCACACTGCAGTGAACATTGATTTCTTTAAATAGCACACTGCAGTGAACATTGATTTCTTTAAATAGCACACTGCAGTGAACATTGATATCTTTAAATAGCACAGCAGTGAACATTGATTTCTTTAAATAGCACTGCAGTGAACATTGATTTCTTTAAATAGTACACTGCAGTGAACATTGATTTCTTTAAATAGTACACTGCAGTGAACATTGATTTCTTTAAATAGTACAGCAGTGAACATTGATTTCTTTAAATAGCACAGCAGTGAACATTGATTTCTTTAAATAGCACAGCAGTGAACATTGATTTCTTTAAATAGTACAGCAGTGAACATTGATTTCTTTAAATAGCCCTGCAGTGAATATTGATTTCATTAAATAGCACACTGCATTGAACATTGATTTCTTTAAATAGCACACTGCAGTGAACATTGATTTCTTTAAATAGCACAGCAGTGAACATTGATTTCTTTAAATAGCAATGCAGTGAACATTGATTTCTTAAAATAGCACACTGCAGTGAACATTGATTTCTTTAAATAGCACACTGCAGTGAACATTGATTTCTTTAAATAGCACAGCAGTGAACATTGATTTCTTTAAATAGCACTGCAGTGAACATTGATTTCTTTAAATAGCACACTGCAGTGAACATTGATTTCATTAAATAGCACAGCAGTGAACATTGATTTCTTTAAATAGCACACTGCAGTGAACATTGAATTCTTTAAATAGCACACTGCAGTGAACATTGATTTCATTAAATAGCACTGCAGTGAACATTGATTTCATTAAATAGCACAGCAGTGAACATTGATTTCATTAAATAGCACACTGCAAAGAACATTGAATTCTTTAAATAGCACACTGCAGTGAACATTGATTTCTTTAAATAGCACTGCAGTGAACATTGATTTCTTTAAATAGCACACTGCAGTGAACATTGATTTCTTTAAATAGCACTGCAGTGAACATTGATTTCTTTAAATAGCACACTGCAGTGAACATTGATTTCTTTAAATAGCACTGCAGTGAACATTGATTTCTTTAAATAGCACTGCAGTGAACATTGATTTCTTTAAATAGTATACTGCAGTGAACATTGATTTCTTAAAATAGTATACTGCAGTGAACATTGATTTCTTTAAATAGCACACTGCAGTGAACATTGATTTCTTTAAATAGCACACTGCAGTGAACATTGATTTCTTTAAATAGCACACTGCAGTGAACATTGATTTCTTTAAATAGCACTGCAGTGAACATTGATTTCTTTAAATAGCCCTGCAGTGAACATTGATTTCTTTAAATAGCACACTGCAATGAACATTGATTTTATTAAAAAGCCCTGCAGTGAATATTGATTTCTTTAAATAGCACACTGCAGTGAACATTGATTTCTTTAAATAGACCTGCAGTGAACATTGATTTCTTTAAATAGCACACTGAAGTGAACATTGATTTCTTTAAATAGCACACTGCAGTGAACATTTATTTCTTTAAATAGAACACTGCAGTGAACATTGATTTCTTTAAATAGCACACTGCAGTGAACATTGATTTCTTTAAATAGCACACTGCAGTGAACATTGATTTCTTTAAATAGCACACTGCAGTGAACTTTGATTTCTTTAAATAGCACACTGCAGTGAACATTGATTTCTTTAAATAGCACTGCAGTGAACATTGATTTCTTTAAATAGCACTGCAATGAACATTGATTTCTTTAAATAGCACACTGCAGTGAACATTGATTTCTTTAAATAGCACACTGCATTGAACATTGATTTCTTTAAATAGCACACTGCAGTGAACATTGATTTCTTTAAATAGCACACTGCAGTGAACATTGATTTCTTTAAATAGCACTGCAGTGAACATTGATTTCCTTAAATAGCACTGCAGTGAACATTGATTTCTTTAAATAGCACACTGCAGTGAACATTGATTTCTTTAAAAGCACACTGCAGTGAACATTGATTTCTTTAAATAGCACAGCATTGAACATTGAATTCATTAAATAGCACACTGCAGTGAACATTTAATTCATTAAATAGCACACAGCAATTAACATTGATTTCTTTAAATAGCACACTGCAGTGAACATTGATTTCTTTAAATAGCACACTTGCAGTGAACATTGATTTCTTTAAATAGCACACTGCAGTGAACATTGATTTCTTTAAATAGCAAACTGCAGTGAACATTGATTTCTTTAAATAGCACACTGCAGTGAACATTGATTTCTTTAAATAGTACACTGCAGTGAACATTGATTTATTTAAATAGCACACTGCAGTGAACATTGATTTCTTTAAATAGCACACTGCAGTGAACATTGATTTCTTTAAATAGCACAGCAGTGAACATTGCTTTCTTTAAATAGCACAGCAGTGAACATTGATTTCTTTAAATAGCACAGCAGTGAACATTGATTTCTTTAAATAGCACACTGCAGTGAACATTGATTTCTTTAAATAGCACACTGCAGTGAACATTGATTTCTTTAAATAGCTCAGCAGTGAACATTGATTTCTTTAAATAGCACACTGCAATGAACATTGATTTCTTTAAATAGCACACTGCAGTGAACATTGATTTCTTTAAATAGCACACTGCAGTGAACATTGATTTCTTTAAATAGCACACTGCAGTGAACATTGATTTCTTTAAATAGCACACTGCAGTGAACATTGATTTCTTTAAATAGCACTGCAGTGAACATTGATTTTTTTAAATAGCACACTGCAGTGAACATTGATTTCTTTAAATAGCACACTGCAGTGAACATTGATTTCTTTAAATAGCACACTGCAAAGAACATTGATTTCTTTAAATAGCACACTGCAGTGAACATTGATATCTTTAAATAGCACAGCAGTGAACATTGATTTCTTTAAATAGCACAGCAGTGAACATTGATTTCTTTAAATAGCACTGCAGTGAACATTGATTTCTTTAAATAGCACACTGCAGTGAACATTGATTTCTTTAAATAGCACACTGCAGTGAACACTGATTTCTTTAAATAGCACAGCAGTGAACATTGATTTCATTAAATAGCACACTGCAGTGAACATTGAATTCATTAAATAGCACAGCAGTGAACATTGATTTCTTTAAATAGCCCTGCAGTGAACATTGATTTCTTTAAATAGCACAGCAGTGAACATTGATTTCTTTAAATAGCACACTGCAGTGAACATTGATTTCTTTAAATAGCACTGCAGTGAACATTGATTTCTTTAAATAGCACAGCAGTGAACATTGATTTCTTTAAATAGCACACTGCAGTGAACATTGATTTCTTTAAATAGCACTGCAGTGAACATTGATTTC
Source organism: Biomphalaria glabrata (assembly GCF_947242115.1). NCBI lineage: Eukaryota > Metazoa > Mollusca > Gastropoda > Planorbidae > Biomphalaria > Biomphalaria glabrata. The sequence goes on from NC_074713.1 coordinate 38,083,292, forward strand.
TTTAAATAGCACAGCAGTGAACATTGATTTCTTTAAATAGTACAGCAGTGAACATTAATTTCTTTAAATAGCACAGCAGTGAACATTGATTTCTTTAAATAGCACTGCAGTGAACATTGATTTCTTTAAATAGCCCTGCAGTGAACATTGATTTCATTAAATAGCACACTGCATTGAACATTGATTTCTTTAAATAGTACACTGCAGTGAACATTGATTTCTTTAAATAGCACTGCAGTGAACATTGATTTCTTTAAATAGTACACTGCAATGAACATTGATTTCTTTAAATAGTACACTGCAGTGAACATTGATTTCTTTAAATAGTACAGCAGTGAACATTGATTTCTTTAAATAGCACAGCAGTGAACATTGATTTCTTTAAATAGCACAGCAGTGAACATTGATTTCTTTAAATAGTACAGCAGTGAACATTAATTTCTTTAAATAGCACAGCAGTGAACATTGATTTCTTTAAATAGCACTGCAGTGAACATTGATTTCTTTAAATAGCCCTGCAGTGAACATTGATTTCATTAAATAGCACACTGCATTGAACATTGATTTCTTTAAATAGCACACTGCAGTGAACATTGATTTCTTTAAATAGCACAGCAGTGAACATTGATTTCTTTAAATAGCACAGCAGTGAACATTGATTTCTTAAAATAGCACACTGCAGTGAACATTGATTTCTTTAAATAGCACACTGCAGTGAACATTGATTTCTTTAAATAGCACAGCAGTGAACATTGATTTCTTTAAATAGCACTGCAGTGAACATTGATTTCTTTAAATAGCACACTGCAGTGAAAATTGATTTCATTAAATAGCACAGCAGTAAACATTGATTTCTTTAAATAGCACACTGCAGTGAACATTCAATTCTTTAAATAGCACACTGCAGTGAACATTGATTTCATTAAATAGCACTGCAGTGAACATTGATTTCATTAAATAGCACAGCAGTGAACATTGATTTCATTAAATAGCACACTGCAGTGAACATTGAATTCTTTAAATAGCACACTGCAGTGAACATTGATTTCTTTAAATAGCACTGCAGTGAACATTGATTTCTTTAAATAGCACACTGCAGTGAACATTGATTTCTTTAAATAGCACTGCAGTGAACATTGATTTCTTTAAATAGCACACTGCAGTGAACATTGATTTCTTTAAATAGCACTGCAGTGAACATTGATTTCTTTAAATAGCACACTGCAGTGAACATTGATTTCTTTAAATAGACCTGCAGTGAACATTGATTTCTTTAAATAGCACACTGAAGTGAACATTGATTTCTTTAAATAGCACACTGCAGTGAACATTTATTTCTTTAAATAGCACACTGCAGTGAACATTGATTTCTTTAAATAGCACACTGCAGTGAACATTGATTTCTTTAAATAGCACACTGCTGTGAACATTGATTTCTTTAGATAGCACACTGCAGTGAATATTGATTTCTTTAAATAGCACACTGCAGTGAACATTGATTTCTTTAAATAGCCCTGCAGTGAACATTGATTTCTTTAAATAGCACACTGCAGTGAACATTGATTTCTTTAAATGGCACTGCAGTGAACATTGATTTCTTTAAATAGCACACTGCAGTGAACATTGATTTCTTTAAATAGCACTGCAGTGAACATTGATTTCTTTAAATAGCACTGCAGTGAACATTGATTTCTTTAAATAGCACAGCAGTGAACATTGATTTCTTAAAATAGTATACTGCAGTGAACATTGATTTCTTTAAATAGCACACTGCAGTGAACATTGATTTCTTTAAATAGCACACTGCAGTGAACATTGATTTCTTTAAATAGCACACTGCAGTGAACATTGATTTCTTTAAATAGCACTGCAGTGAACATTGATTTCTTTAAATAGCCCTGCAGTGAACATTGATTTCTTTAAATAGCACACTGCAATGAACATTGATTTTATTAAAAAGCCCTGCAGTGAATATTGATTTCTTTAAATAGCACACTGCAGTGAACATTGATTTCTTTAAATAGACCTGCAGTGAACATTGATTTCTTTAAATAGCACACTGAAGTGAACATTGATTTCTTTAAATAGCACACTGCAGTGAACATTTATTTCTTTGAATAGAACACTGCAGTGAACATTGATTTCTTTAAATAGCACACTGCAGTGAACATTGATTTCTTTAAATAGCACACTGCAGTGAACATTGATTTCTTTAAATAGCACACTGCAGTGAACTTTGATTTCTTTAAATAGCACACTGCAGTGAACATTGATTTCTTTAAATAGCACTGCAGTGAACATTGATTTCTTTAAATAGCACTGCAATGAACATTGATTTCTTTAAATAGCACACTGCAGTGAACATTGATTTCTTTAAATAGCACACTGCATTGAACATTGATTTCTTTAAATAGCACACTGCAGTGAACATTGATTTCTTTAAATAGCACTGCAGTGAACATTGATTTCCTTAAATAGCACTGCAGTGAACATTGATTTCTTTAAATAGCACACTGCAGTGAACATTGATTTCTTTAAATAGCACACTGCAGTGAACATTGATTTCTTTAAATAGCACAGCAGTGAACATTGAATTCATTAAATAGCACACTGCAGTGAACATTTAATTCATTAAATAGCACACAGCAATTAACATTGATTTCTTTAAATAGCACACTGCAGTGAACATTGATTTCTTTAAATAGCACACTTGCAGTGAACATTGATTTCTTTAAATAGCACACTGCAGTGAACATTGATTTCTTTAAATAGCACACTGCAGTGAACATTGATTTCTTTAAATAGCACACTGCAGTGAACATTGATTTCTTTAAATAGTACACTGCAGTGAACATTGATTTCTTTAAATAGCACACTGCAGTGAACATTGATTTCTTTAAATAGCACACTGCAGTGAACATTGATTTCTTTAAATAGCACAGCAGTGAACATTGATTTCTTTAAATAGCACAGCAGTGAACATTGATTTCTTTAAATAGCACAGCAGTGAACATTGATTTCTTTAAATAGCACACTGCAGTGAACATTGATTTCTTTAAATAGCACACTGCAGTGAACATTGATTTCTTTAAATAGCTCAGCAGTGAACATTGATTTCTTTAAATAGCACACTGCAGTGAACATTGATTTCTTTAAATAGCACACTGCAGTGAACATTGATTTCTTTAAATAGCACACTGCAGTGAACATTGATTTCTTTAAATAGCACACTGCAGTGAACATTGATTTCTTTAAATAGCACACTGCAGTAAACATTGATTTCTTTAAATAGCACTGCAGTGAACATTGATTTTTTTAAATAGCACACTGCAGTGAACATTGATTTCTTTAAATAGCACACTGCAGTGAACATTGATTTCTTTAAATAGCACACTGCAGTGAACATTGATTTCTTTAAATAGCACACTGCAGTGAACATTGATATCTTTAAATAGCACAGCAGTGAACATTGATTTCTTTAAATAGCACAGCAGTGAACATTGATTTCTTTAAATAGCACTGCAGTGAACATTGATTTCTTTAAATAGCACACTGCAGTGAACATTGATTTCTTTAAATAGCACACTGCAGTGAACATTGATTTCTTTAAATAGCACAGCAGTGAACATTGATTTCATTAAATAGCACACTGCAGTGAACATTGAATTCATTAAATAGCACAGCAGTGAACATTGATTTCTTTAAATAGCCCTGCAGTGAACATTGATTTCTTTAAATAGCACAGCAGTGAACATTGATTTCTTTAAATAGCACACTGCAGTGAACATTGATTTCTTTAAATAGCACTGCAGTGAACATTGATTTCTTTAAATAGCACAGCAGTGAACATTGATTTCTTTAAATAGCACACTGCAGTGAACATTGATTTCTTTAAATAGCACTGCAGTGAACATTGATTTCTTTAAATAGCACAGCATTGAACATTGATTTCTTTAAATAGTACAGCAGTGAACATTAATTTCTTTAAATAGCACAGCAGTGAACATTGATTTCTTTAAATAGCACTGCAGTGAACATTGATTTCTTTAAATAGCCCTGCAGTGAACATTGATTTCATTAAATAGCACACTGCATTGAACATTGATTTCTTTAAATAGTACACTGCAGTGAACATTGATTTCTTTAAATAGCACTGCAGTGAACATTGATTTCTTTAAATAGTACACTGCAGTGAACATTGATTTCTTTAAATAGTACACTGCAGTGAACATTGATTTCTTTAAATAGTACAGCAGTGAACATTGATTTCTTTAAATAGCACAGCAGTGAACATTGATTTCTTTAAATAGCACAGCAGTGAACATTGATTTCTTTAAATAGTACAGCAGTGAACATTAATTTCTTTAAATAGCACAGCAGTGAACATTGATTTCTTTAAATAGCACTGCAGTGAACATTGATTTCTTTAAATAGCCCTGCAGTGAACATTGATTTCATTAAATAGCACACTGCATTGAACATTGATTTCTTTAAATAGCACACTGCAGTGAACATTGATTTCTTTAAATAGCACAGCAGTGAACATTGATTTCTTTAAATAGCAATGCAGTGAACATTGATTTCTTAAAATAGCACACTGCAGTGAACATTGATTTCTTTAAATAGCACACTGCAGTGAACATTGATTTCTTTAAATAGCACACTGCAGTGAACATTGATTTCTTTAAATAGCACACTGCAGTGAACATTGATTTCTTTAAATAGCACTGCAGTGAACATTGATTTTTTTAAATAGCACACTGCAGTGAACATTGATTTCTTTAAATAGCACACTGCAGTGAACATTGATTTCTTTAAATAGCACACTGCAGTGAACATTGATATCTTTAAATAGCACAGCAGTGAACATTGATTTCTTTAAATAGCACAGCAGTGAACATTGATTTCTTTAAATAGCACTGCAGTGAACATTGATTTCTTTAAATAGCACACTGCAGTGAACATTGATTTCTTTAAATAGCACACTGCAGTGAACATTGATTTCTTTAAATAGCACAGCAGTGAACATTGATTTCATTAAATAGCACACTGCAGTGAACATTGAATTCATTAAATAGCACAGCAGTGAACATTGATTTCTTTAAATAGCCCTGCAGTGAACATTGATTTCTTTAAATAGCACAGCAGTGAACATTGATTTCTTTAAATAGCACACTGCAGTGAACATTGATTTCTTTAAATAGCACTGCAGTGAACATTGATTTCTTTAAATAGCACAGCAGTGAACATTGATTTCTTTAAATAGCACACTGCAGTGAACATTGATTTCTTTAAATAGCACTGCAGTGAACATTGATTTCTTTAAATAGCACAGCAGTGAACATTGATTTCTTTAAATAGTACAGCAGTGAACATTAATTTCTTTAAATAGCACAGCAGTGAACATTGATTTCTTTAAATAGCACTGCAGTGAACATTGATTTCTTTAAATAGCCCTGCAGTGAACATTGATTTCATTAAATAGCACACTGCATTGAACATTGATTTCTTTAAATAGTACACTGCAGTGAACATTGATTTCTTTAAATAGCACTGCAGTGAACATTGATTTCTTTAAATAGTACACTGCAATGAACATTGATTTCTTTAAATAGTACACTGCAGTGAACATTGATTTCTTTAAATAGCACACTGCAGTGAACATTGATTTCTTTAAATAGCACAGCAGTGAACATTGATTTCTTTAAATAGCACAGCAGTGAACATTGATTTCTTTAAATAGTACAGCAGTGAACATTAATTTCTTTAAATAGCACAGCAGTGAACATTGATTTCTTTAAATAGCACTGCAGTGAACATTGATTTCTTTAAATAGCCCTGCAGTGAACATTGATTTCATTAAATAGCACACTGCATTGAACATTGATTTCTTTAAATAGCACACTGCAGTGAACATTGATTTCTTTAAATAGCACAGCAGTGAACATTGATTTCTTTAAATAGCAATGCAGTGAACATTGATTTCTTAAAATAGCACACTGCAGTGAACATTGATTTCTTTAAATAGCACACTGCAGTGAACATTGATTTTTTTAAATAGCACAGCAGTGAACATTGATTTCTTTAAATAGCACTGCAGTGAACATTGATTTCTTTAAATAGCACACTGCAGTAAACATTGATTTCATTAAATAGCACAGCAGTAAACATTGATTTCTTTAAATAGCACACTGCAGTGAACATTGAATTCTTTAAATAGCACACTGCAGTGAACATTGATTTCATTAAATAGCACTGCAGTGAACATTGATTTCATTAAATAGCACAGCAGTGAACATTGATTTCATTAAATAGCACACTGCAGTGAACATTGAATTCTTTAAATAGCACACTGCAGTGAACATTGATTTCTTTAAATAGCACTGCAGTGAACATTGATTTCTTTAAATAGCACACTGCAGTGAACATTGATTTCTTTAAATAGCACTGCAGTGAACATTGATTTCTTTAAATAGCACACTGCAGTGAACATTGATTTCTTTAAATAGCACTGCAGTGAACATTGATTTCTTTAAATAGCACACTGCAGTGAACATTGATTTCTTTAAATAGACCTGCAGTGAACATTGATTTCTTTAAATAGCACACTGAAGTGAACATTGATTTCTTTAAATAGCACACTGCAGTGAACATTGATTTCTTTAAATAGCACACTGCAGTGAACATTGATTTCTTTAAATAGCACACTGCAGTGAACATTGATTTCTTTAAATAGCACACTGCAGTGAACATTGATTTCTTTAAATAGCACTGCAGTGAACATTGATTTTTTTAAATAGCACACTGCAGTGAACATTGATTTCTTTAAATAGCACACTGCAGTGAACATTGATTTCTTTAAATAGCACACTGCAGTGAACATTGATTTCTTTAAATAGCACTGCAGTGAACATTGATTTCTTTAAATAGCACACTGCAGTGAACATTGATTTCTTTAAATAGCACTGCAGTGAACATTGATTTCTTTAAATAGCACTGCAGTGAACATTGATTTCTTTAAATAGCACTGCAGTGAACATTGATTTCTTTAAATAGCACACTGAAGTGAACATTGATTTCTTTAAATAGACCTGCAGTGAACATTGATTTCTTTAAATAGCACACTGAAGTGAACATTGATTTCTTTAAATAGCACACTGCAGTGAACATTGATTTCTTTAAATAGCACACTGCAGTGAACATTGATTTCTTTAAATAGCACACTGCAGTGAACATTGATTTCTTTAAATAGCACAGCAGTGAACATTGATTTCTTTAAATAGCAATGCAGTGAACATTGATTTCTTAAAATAGCACACTGCAGTGAACATTGATTTCTTTAAATAGCACACTGCAGTGAACATTGATTTCTTTAAATAGCACACTGCAGTGAACATTGATTTCTTTAAATAGCACACTGCAGTGAACATTGATTTCTTTAAATAGCACTGCAGTGAACATTGATTTTTTTAAATAGCACACTGCAGTGAACATTGATTTCTTTAAATAGCACACTGCAGTGAACATTGATTTCTTTAAATAGCACACTGCAGTGAACATTGATTTCTTTAAATAGCACTGCAGTGAACATTGATTTCTTAAAATAGCACACTGCAGTGAACATTGATTTCTTTAAATAGACCTGCAGTGAACATTGATTTCTTTAAATAGCACACTGCAGTGAACATTGATTTCTTTAAATAGCACACTGCAGTGAACATTGATTTCTTTAAATAGCACTGCAGTGAACATTGATTTTTTTAAATAGCACACTGCAGTGAACATTGATTTCTTTAAATAGCACACTGCAGTGAACATTGATTTCTTTAAATAGCACACTGCAGTGAACATTGATATCTTTAAATAGCACAGCAGTGAACATTGATTTCTTTAAATAGCACAGCAGTGAACATTGATTTCTTTAAATAGCACTGCAGTGAACATTGATTTCTTTAAATAGCACACTGCAGTGAACATTGATTTCTTTAAATAGCACACTGCAGTGAACATTGATTTCTTTAAATAGCACAGCAGTGAACATTGATTTCATTAAATAGCACACTGCAGTGAACATTGAATTCATTAAATAGCACAGCAGTGAACATTGATTTCTTTAAATAGCCCTGCAGTGAACATTGATTTCTTTAAATAGCACAGCAGTGAACATTGATTTCTTTAAATAGCACACTGCAGTGAACATTGATTTCTTTAAATAGCACTGCAGTGAACATTGATTTCTTTAAATAGCACAGCAGTGAACATTGATTTCTTTAAATAGCACACTGCAGTGAACATTGATTTCTTTAAATAGCACTGCAGTGAACATTGATTTCTTTAAATAGCACAGCAGTGAACATTGATTTCTTTAAATAGTACAGCAGTGAACATTAATTTCTTTAAATAGCACAGCAGTGAACATTGATTTCTTTAAATAGCACTGCAGTGAACATTGATTTCTTTAAATAGCCCTGCAGTGAACATTGATTTCATTAAATAGCACACTGCATTGAACATTGATTTCTTTAAATAGTACACTGCAGTGAACATTGATTTCTTTAAATAGCACTGCAGTGAACATTGATTTCTTTAAATAGTACACTGCAATGAAAATTGATTTCTTTAAATAGTACACTGCAGTGAACATTGATTTCTTTAAATAGCACACTGCAGTGAACATTGATTTCTTTAAATAGCACAGCAGTGAACATTGATTTCTTTAAATAGCACAGCAGTGAACATTGATTTCTTTAAATAGTACAGCAGTGAACATTAATTTCTTTAAATAGCACAGCAGTGAACATTGATTTCTTTAAATAGCACTGCAGTGAACATTGATTTCTTTAAATAGCCCTGCAGTGAACATTGATTTCATTAAATAGCACACTGCATTGAACATTGATTTCTTTAAATAGCACACTGCAGTGAACATTGATTTCTTTAAATAGCACAGCAGTGAACATTGATTTCTTTAAATAGCAATGCAGTGAACATTGATTTCTTAAAATAGCACACTGCAGTGAACATTGATTTCTTTAAATAGCACACTGCAGTGAACATTGATTTCTTTAAATAGCACAGCAGTGAACATTGATTTCTTTAAATAGCACTGCAGTGAACATTGATTTCTTTAAATAGCACACTGCAGTAAACATTGATTTCATTAAATAGCACAGCAGTAAACATTGATTTCTTTAAATAGCACACTGCAGTGAACATTGAATTCTTTAAATAGCACACTGCAGTGAACATTGATTTCATTAAATAGCACTGCAGTGAACATTGATTTCATTAAATAGCACAGCAGTGAACATTGATTTCATTAAATAGCACACTGCAGTGAACATTGAATTCTTTAAATAGCACACTGCAGTGAACATTGATTTCTTTAAATAGCACTGCAGTGAACATTGATTTCTTTAAATAGCACACTGCAGTGAACATTGATTTCTTTAAATAGCACTGCAGTGAACATTGATTTCTTTAAATAGCACACTGCAGTGAACATTGATTTCTTTAAATAGCACTGCAGTGAACATTGATTTCTTTAAATAGCACACTGCAGTGAACATTGATTTCTTTAAATAGACCTGCAGTGAACATTGATTTCTTTAAATAGCACACTGAAGTGAACATTGATTTCTTTAAATAGCACACTGCAGTGAACATTGATATCTTTAAATAGCACAGCAGTGAACATTGATTTCTTTAAATAGCACAGCAGTGAACATTGATTTCTTTAAATAGCACTGCAGTGAACATTGATTTCTTTAAATAGCACACTGCAGTGAACATTGATTTCTTTAAATAGCACACTGCAGTGAACATTGATTTCTTTAAATAGCCCTGCAGTGAACATTGATTTCTTTAAATAGCACACTGCAGTGAACATTGATTTCTTTAAATGGCACTGCAGTGAACATTGATTTCTTTAAATAGCACACTGCAGTGAACATTGATTTCTTTAAATAGCACTGCAGTGAACATTGATTTCTTTAAATAGCACTGCAGTGAACATTGATTTCTTTAAATAGCACAGCAGTGAACATTGATTTCTTAAAATAGTATACTGCAGTGAACATTGATTTCTTTAAATAGCACACTGCAGTGAACATTGATATCTTTAAATAGCACAGCAGTGAACATTGATTTTTTTAAATAGCACACTGCAGTGAACATTGATTTCTTTAAATAGCACTGCAGTGAACATTGATTTCTTTAAATAGCCCTGCAGTGAACATTGATTTCTTTAAATAGCACACTGCAATGAACATTGATTTTATTAAAAAGCCCTGCAGTGAATATTGATTTCTTTAAATAGCACACTGCAGTGAACATTGATTTCTTTAAATAGACCTGCAGTGAACATTGATTTCTTTAAATAGCACACTGAAGTGAACATTGATTTCTTTAAATAGCACACTGCAGTGAACATTTATTTCTTTAAATAGAACACTGCAGTGAACATTGATTTCTTTATATAGCACACTGCAGTGAACATTGATTTCTTTAAATAGCACACTGCAGTGAACATTGATTTCTTTAAATAGCACACTGCAGTGAACTTTGATTTCTTTAAATAGCACACTGCAGTGAACATTGATTTCTTTAAATAGCACTGCAGTGAACATTGATTTCTTTAAATAGCACTGCAATGAACATTGATTTCTTTAAATAGCACACTGCAGTGAACATTGATTTCTTTAAATAGCACACTGCATTGAACATTGATTTCTTTAAATAGCACACTGCAGTGAACATTGATTTCTTTAAATAGCACTGCAGTGAACATTGATTTCCTTAAATAGCACTGCAGTGAACATTGATTTCTTTAAATAGCACACTGCAGTGAACATTGATTTCTTTAAATAGCACACTGCAGTGAACATTGATTTCTTTAAATAGCACAGCAGTGAACATTGAATTCATTATATAGCACACTGCAGTGAACATTTAATTCATTAAATAGCACACAGCAATTAACATTGATTTCTTTAAATAGCACACTGCAGTGAACATTGATTTCTTTAAATAGCACACTTGCAGTGAACATTGATTTCTTTAAATAGCACACTGCAGTGAACATTGATTTCTTTAAATAGCACACTGCAGTGAACATTGATTTCTTTAAATAGCACACTGCAGTGAACATTGATTTCTTTAAATAGTACACTGCAGTGAACATTGATTTCTTTAAATAGCACACTGCAGTGAACATTGATTTCTTTAAATAGCACACTGCAGTGAACATTGATTTCTTTAAATAGCACAGCAGTGAACATTGATTTCTTTAAATAGCACAGCAGTGAACATTGATTTCTTTAAATAGCACAGCAGTGAACATTGATTTCTTTAAATAGCACACTGCAGTGAACATTGATTTCTTTAAATAGCACACTGCAGTGAACATTGATTTCTTTAAATAGCTCAGCAGTGAACATTGATTTCTTTAAATAGCACACTGCAGTGAACATTGATTTCATTAAATAGCACACTGCAGTGAACATTGATTTCTTTAAATAGCACACTGCAGTGAACATTTATTTCTTTAAATAGCACACTGCAGTGAACATTGATTTCTTTAAATAGCACACTGGAGTAAACATTGATTTCTTTAAATAGCACTGCAGTGAACATTGATTTTTTTAAATAGCACACTGCAGTGAACATTGATTTCTTTAAATAGCACACTGCAGTGAACATTGATTTCTTTAAATAGCACACTGCAGTGAACATTGATTTCTTTAAATAGCACACTGCAGTGAACATTGATATCTTTAAATAGCACAGCAGTGAACATTGATTTCTTTAAATAGCACAGCAGTGAACATTGATTTCTATAAATAGCACTGCAGTGAACATTGATTTCTTTAAATAGCACACTGCAGTGAACATTGATTTCTTTAAATAGCACACTGCAGTGAACATTGATTTCTTTAAATAGCACAGCAGTGAACATTGATTTAATTAAATAGCACACTGCAGTGAACATTGAATTCATTAAATAGCACAGCAGTGAACATTGATTTCTTTAAATAGCCCTGCAGTGAACATTGATTTCTTTAAATAGCACAGCAGTGAACATTGATTTCTTTAAATAGCACACTGCAGTGAACATTGATTTCTTTAAATAGCACAGCATTGAACATTGATTTCTTTAAATAGTACAGCAGTGAACATTAATTTCTTTAAATAGCACAGCAGTGAACATTGATTTCTTTAAATAGCACTGCAGTGAACATTGATTTCTTTAAATAGCCCTGCAGTGAACATTGATTTCATTAAATAGCACACTGCATTGAACATTGATTTCTTTAAATAGTACACTGCAGTGAACATTGATTTCTTTAAATAGCACTGCAGTGAACATTGATTTCTTTAAATAGTACACTGCAGTGAACATTGATTTCTTTAAATAGTACACTGCAGTGAACATTGATTTCTTTAAATAGTACAGCAGTGAACATTGATTTCTTTAAATAGCACAGCAGTGAACATTGATTTCTTTAAATAGCACAGCAGTGAACATTGATTTCTTTAAATAGTACAGCAGTGAACATTAATTTCTTTAAATAGCACAGCAGTGAACATTGATTTCTTTAAATAGCACTGCAGTGAACATTGATTTCTTTAAATAGCCCTGCAGTGAACATTGATTTCATTAAATAGCACACTGCATTGAACATTGATTTCTTTAAATAGCACACTGCAGTGAACATTGATTTCTTTAAATAGCACAGCAGTGAACATTGATTTCTTTAAATAGCAATGCAGTGAACATTGATTTCTTAAAATAGCACACTGCAGTGAACATTGATTTCTTTAAATAGCACACTGCAGTGAACATTGATTTCTTTAAATAGCACACTGCAGTGAACATTGATTTCTTTAAATAGCACTGCAGTGAACATTGATTTTTTTAAATAGCACACTGCAGTGAACATTGATTTCTTTAAATAGCACACTGCAGTGAACATTGATTTCTTTAAATAGCACACTGCAAAGAACATTGATTTCTTTAAATAGCACACTGCAGTGAACATTGATATCTTTAAATAGCACAGCAGTGAAACATTGATTTCTTTAAATAGCACAGCAGTGAACATTGATTTCTTTAAATAGCACTGCAGTGAACATTGATTTCTTTAAATAGCACACTGCAGTGAACATTGATTTCTTTAAATAGCACACTGCAGTGAACATTGATTTCTTTAAAAAGCACAGCAGTGAACATTGATTTCATTAAATAGCACACTGCAGTGAACATTGAATTCATTAAATAGCACAGCAGTGAACATTGATTTCTTTAAATAGCCCTGCAGTGAACATTGATTTCTTTAAATAGCACAGCAGTGAACATTGATTTCTTTAAATAGCACACTGCAGTGAACATTGATTTCTTTAAATAGCACTGCAGTGAACATTGATTTCTTTAAATAGCACAGCAGTGAACATTGATTTCTTTAAATAGCACTGCAGTGAACATTGATTTCTTTAAATAGCACACTGCAGTGAACATTGATTTCTTTAAATAGCACTGCAGTGAACATTGATTTCTTTAAATAGCACACTGCAGTGAACATTGATTTCTTTAAATAGCACTGCAGTGAACATTGATTTCTTTAAATAGCACACTGCAGTGAACATTGATTTCTTTAAATAGACCTGCAGTGAACATTGATTTCTTTAAATAGCACACTGAAGTGAACATTGATTTCTTTAAATAGCACACTGCAGTGAACATTGATTTCTTTAAATAGCACACTGCAGTGAACATTTATTTCTTTAAATAGAACACTGCAGTGAACATTGATTTCTTTAAATAGCACACTGCAGTGAACATTGATTTCTTTAAATAGCACACTGCAGTGAACATTGATTTCTTTAAATAGCACACTGCAGTGAACTTTGATTTCTTTAAATAGCACACTGCAGTGAACATTGATTTCTTTAAATAGCACTGCAGTGAACATTGATTTCTTTAAATAGCACTGCAATGAACATTGATTTCTTTAAATAGCACACTGCAGTGAACATTGATTTCTTTAAATAGCACACTGCAGTGAACATTGATTTCTTTAAATAGCACACTGCAGTGAACATAGATTTCTTTAAATAGCACTGCAGTGAACATTGATTTCCTTAAATAGCACTGCAGTGAACATTGATTTCTTTAAATAGCACACTGCAGTGAACATTGATTTCTTTAAATAGCACACTGCAGTGAACATTGATTTCTTTAAATAGCACAGCAGTGAACTTTGAATTCATTAAATAGCACACTGCAGTGAACATTTAATTCATTAAATAGCACACAGCAATTAACATTGATTTCTTTAAATAGCACTGCAGTGAACATTGATTTCCTTAAATAGCACTGCAGTGAACATTGATTTCTTTAAATAGCACACTGCAGTGAACATTGATTTCTTTAAATAGCACACTGCAGTGAACATTGATTTCTTTAAATAGCACAGCAGTGAACATTGAATTCATTAAATAGCACACTGCAGTGAACATTTAATTCATTAAATAGCACACAGCAATTAACATTGATTTCTTTAAATAGCACTGCAGTGAACATTGATTTCTTTAAATAGCCCTGCAGTGAACATTGATTTCATTAAATAGCACACTGCATTGAACATTGATTTCTTTAAATAGTACACTGCAGTGAACATTGATTTCTTTAAATAGCACTGCAGTGAACATTGATTTCTTTAAATAGTACACTGCAGTGAACATTGATTTCTTTAAATAGTACACTGCAGTGAACATTGATTTCTTTAAATAGTACAGCAGTGAACATTGATTTCTTTAAATAGCACAGCAGTGAACATTGATTTCTTTAAATAGCACAGCAGTGAACATTGATTTCTTTAAATAGTACAGCAGTGAACATTAATTTCTTTAAATAGCACAGCAGTGAACATTGATTTCTTTAAATAGCACTGCAGTGAACATTGATTTCTTTAAATAGCCCTGCAGTGAACATTGATTTCATTAAATAGCACACTGCATTGAACATTGATTTCTTTAAATAGCACACTGCAGTGAACATTGATTTCTTTAAATAGCACAGCAGTGAACATTGATTTCTTTAAATAGCAATGCAGTGAACATTGATTTCTTAAAATAGCACACTGCAGTGAACATTGATTTCTTTAAATAGCACACTGCAGTGAACATTGATTTCTTTAAATAGCACTGCAGTGAACATTGATTTTTTTAAATAGCACACTGCAGTGAACATTGATTTCTTTAAATAGCACACTGCAGTGAACATTGATTTCTTTAAATAGCACACTGCAAAGAACATTGATTTCTTTAAATAGCACACTGCAGTGAACATTGATATCTTTAAATAGCACAGCAGTGAACATTGATTTCTTTAAATAGCACAGCAGTGAACATTGATTTCTTTAAATAGCACTGCAGTGAACATTGATTTCTTTAAATAGCACACTGCAGTGAACATTGATTTCTTTAAATAGCACACTGCAGTGAACATTGATTTCTTTAAAAAGCACAGCAGTGAACATTGATTTCATTAAATAGCACACTGCAGTGAACATTGAATTCATTAAATAGCACAGCAGTGAACATTGATTTCTTTAAATAGCCCTGCAGTGAACATTGATTTCTTTAAATAGCACAGCAGTGAACATTGATTTCTTTAAATAGCACACTGCAGTGAACATTGATTTCTTTAAATAGCACTGCAGTGAACATTGATTTCTTTAAATAGCACAGCAGTGAACATTGATTTCTTTAAATAGCACTGCAGTGAACATTGATTTCTTTAAATAGCACACTGCAGTGAACATTGATTTCTTTAAATAGCACTGCAGTGAACATTGATTTCTTTAAATAGCACACTGCAGTGAACATTGATTTCTTTAAATAGCACTGCAGTGAACATTGATTTCTTTAAATAGCACACTGCAGTGAACATTGATTTCTTTAAATAGACCTGCAGTGAACATTGATTTCTTTAAATAGCACACTGAAGTGAACATTGATTTCTTTAAATAGCACACTGCAGTGAACATTGATTTCTTTAAATAGCACACTGCAGTGAACATTTATTTCTTTAAATAGAACACTGCAGTGAACATTGATTTCTTTAAATAGCACACTGCAGTGAACATTGATTTCTTTAAATAGCACACTGCAGTGAACATTGATTTCTTTAAATAGCACACTGCAGTGAACATTGATTTCTTTAAATAGCACACTGCAGTGAACATTGATTTCTTTAAATAGCACACTGCAGTGAACATTGATTTCTTTAAATAGTACACTGCAGTGAACATTGATTTCTTTAAATAGCACACTGCAGTGAACATTGATTTCTTTAAATAGCACACTGCAGTGAACATTGATTTCTTTAAATAGCACAGCAGTGAACATTGATTTCTTTAAATAGCACAGCAGTGAACATTGATTTCTTTAAATAGCACTGCAGTGAACATTGATTTCTTTAAATAGTACACTGCAGTGAACATTGATTTCTTTAAATAGTACACTGCAGTGAACATTGATTTCTTTAAATAGTACAGCAGTGAACATTGATTTCTTGAAATAGCACAGCAGTGAACATTAATTTCTTTAAATAGCACAGCAGTGAACATTGATTTCTTTAAATAGTACAGCAGTGAACATTGATTTCTTTAAATAGCCATGCAGTGAACATTGATTTCATTAAATAGCACACTGCATTGAACATTGATTTCTTTAAATAGCACACTGCAGTGAACATTGATTTCTTTAAATAGCACAGCAGTGAACATTGATTTCTTTAAATAGCAATGCAGTGAACATTGATTTCTTAAAATAGCACACTGCAGTGAACATTGATTTCTTTAAATAGCACACTGCAGTGAACATTGATTTCTTTAAATTGCACAGCAGTGAACATTGATTTCTTTAAATAGCACTGCAGTGAACATTGATTTCTTTAAATAGCACACTGCAGTGAACATTGATTTCATTAAATAGCACAGCAGTGAACATTGATTTCTTTAAATAGCACACTGCAGTGAACATTGAATTCTTTAAATAGCACACTGCAGTGAACATTGATTTCATTAAATAGCACTGCAGTGAACATTGATTTCATTAAATAGCACAGCAGTGAACATTGATTTCATTAAATAGCACACTGCAGTGAACATTGAATTCTTTAAATAGCACACTGCAGTGAACATTGATTTCTTTAAACAGCACTGCAGTGAACATTGATTTCTTTAAATAGCACACTGCAGTGAACATTGATTTCTTTAAATAGCACTGCAGTGAACATTGATTTCTTTAAATAGCACACTGCAGTGAACATTGATTTCTTTAAATAGCACTGCAGTGAACATTGATTTCTTTAAATAGCACACTGCAGTGAACATTGATTTCTTTAAATAGACCTGCAGTGAACATTGATTTCTTTAAATAGCACACTGAAGTGAACATTGATTTCTTTAAATAGCACACTGCAGTGAACATTTATTTCTTTAAATAGCACACTGCAGTGAACATTGATTTCTTTAAATAGCACACTGCAGTGAACATTGATTTCTTTAAATAGCACACTGCAGTGAACATTGATTTCTTTAAATAGCACACTGCAGTGAACATTGATTTCTTTAAATAGCATACTGCAGTGAACATTGATTTCTTTAAATAGCACTGCAGTGAACATTGATTTCTTTAAATAGCACTGCAATGAACATTGATTTCTTTAAATAGCACACTGCAGTGAACATTGATTTCTTTAAATAGCACAGCAGTGAACATTGATTTCTTTAAATAGCACACTGCAGTGAACATTGATTTCTTTAAATAGAACAGCAGTGAACATTGATTTCTTTAAATAGCACACTGCAGTGAACATTGATTTCTTTAAATAGCACTGCAGTGAACATTGATTTTTTTAAATAGCACACTGCAGTGAACATTGATTTCTTTAAATAGCACACTGCAGTGAACATTGATTTCTTTAAATAGCACACTGCAGTGAACATTGATTTCTTTAAATAGCACACTGCAGTGAACATTGATATCTTTAAATAGCACAGCAGTGAACATTGATTTCTTTAAATAGCACTGCAGTGAACATTGATTTCTTTAAATAGTACACTGCAGTGAACATTGATTTCTTTAAATAGTACACTGCAGTGAACATTGATTTCTTTAAATAGTACAGCAGTGAACATTGATTTCTTTAAATAGCACAGCAGTGAACATTGATTTCTTTAAATAGCACAGCAGTGAACATTGATTTCTTTAAATAGTACAGCAGTGAACATTGATTTCTTTAAATAGCCCTGCAGTGAATATTGATTTCATTAAATAGCACACTGCATTGAACATTGATTTCTTTAAATAGCACACTGCAGTGAACATTGATTTCTTTAAATAGCACAGCAGTGAACATTGATTTCTTTAAATAGCAATGCAGTGAACATTGATTTCTTAAAATAGCACACTGCAGTGAACATTGATTTCTTTAAATAGCACACTGCAGTGAACATTGATTTCTTTAAATAGCACAGCAGTGAACATTGATTTCTTTAAATAGCACTGCAGTGAACATTGATTTCTTTAAATAGCACACTGCAGTGAACATTGATTTCATTAAATAGCACAGCAGTGAACATTGATTTCTTTAAATAGCACACTGCAGTGAACATTGAATTCTTTAAATAGCACACTGCAGTGAACATTGATTTCATTAAATAGCACTGCAGTGAACATTGATTTCATTAAATAGCACAGCAGTGAACATTGATTTCATTAAATAGCACACTGCAAAGAACATTGAATTCTTTAAATAGCACACTGCAGTGAACATTGATTTCTTTAAATAGCACTGCAGTGAACATTGATTTCTTTAAATAGCACACTGCAGTGAACATTGATTTCTTTAAATAGCACTGCAGTGAACATTGATTTCTTTAAATAGCACACTGCAGTGAACATTGATTTCTTTAAATAGCACTGCAGTGAACATTGATTTCTTTAAATAGCACTGCAGTGAACATTGATTTCTTTAAATAGTATACTGCAGTGAACATTGATTTCTTAAAATAGTATACTGCAGTGAACATTGATTTCTTTAAATAGCACACTGCAGTGAACATTGATTTCTTTAAATAGCACACTGCAGTGAACATTGATTTCTTTAAATAGCACACTGCAGTGAACATTGATTTCTTTAAATAGCACTGCAGTGAACATTGATTTCTTTAAATAGCCCTGCAGTGAACATTGATTTCTTTAAATAGCACACTGCAATGAACATTGATTTTATTAAAAAGCCCTGCAGTGAATATTGATTTCTTTAAATAGCACACTGCAGTGAACATTGATTTCTTTAAATAGACCTGCAGTGAACATTGATTTCTTTAAATAGCACACTGAAGTGAACATTGATTTCTTTAAATAGCACACTGCAGTGAACATTTATTTCTTTAAATAGAACACTGCAGTGAACATTGATTTCTTTAAATAGCACACTGCAGTGAACATTGATTTCTTTAAATAGCACACTGCAGTGAACATTGATTTCTTTAAATAGCACACTGCAGTGAACTTTGATTTCTTTAAATAGCACACTGCAGTGAACATTGATTTCTTTAAATAGCACTGCAGTGAACATTGATTTCTTTAAATAGCACTGCAATGAACATTGATTTCTTTAAATAGCACACTGCAGTGAACATTGATTTCTTTAAATAGCACACTGCATTGAACATTGATTTCTTTAAATAGCACACTGCAGTGAACATTGATTTCTTTAAATAGCACACTGCAGTGAACATTGATTTCTTTAAATAGCACTGCAGTGAACATTGATTTCCTTAAATAGCACTGCAGTGAACATTGATTTCTTTAAATAGCACACTGCAGTGAACATTGATTTCTTTAAAAGCACACTGCAGTGAACATTGATTTCTTTAAATAGCACAGCATTGAACATTGAATTCATTAAATAGCACACTGCAGTGAACATTTAATTCATTAAATAGCACACAGCAATTAACATTGATTTCTTTAAATAGCACACTGCAGTGAACATTGATTTCTTTAAATAGCACACTTGCAGTGAACATTGATTTCTTTAAATAGCACACTGCAGTGAACATTGATTTCTTTAAATAGCAAACTGCAGTGAACATTGATTTCTTTAAATAGCACACTGCAGTGAACATTGATTTCTTTAAATAGTACACTGCAGTGAACATTGATTTCTTTAAATAGCACACTGCAGTGAACATTGATTTCTTTAAATAGCACACTGCAGTGAACATTGATTTCTTTAAATAGCACAGCAGTGAACATTGCTTTCTTTAAATAGCACAGCAGTGAACATTGATTTCTTTAAATAGCACAGCAGTGAACATTGATTTCTTTAAATAGCACACTGCAGTGAACATTGATTTCTTTAAATAGCACACTGCAGTGAACATTGATTTCTTTAAATAGCTCAGCAGTGAACATTGATTTCTTTAAATAGCACACTGCAGTGAACATTGATTTCTTTAAATAGCACACTGCAGTGAACATTGATTTCTTTAAATAGCACACTGCAGTGAACATTGATTTCTTTAAATAGCACACTGCAGTGAACATTGATTTCTTTAAATAGCACACTGCAGTGAACATTGATTTCTTTAAATAGCACTGCAGTGAACATTGATTTTTTTAAATAGCACACTGCAGTGAACATTGATTTCTTTAAATAGCACACTGCAGTGAACATTGATTTCTTTAAATAGCACACTGCAAAGAACATTGATTTCTTTAAATAGCACACTGCAGTGAACATTGATATCTTTAAATAGCACAGCAGTGAACATTGATTTCTTTAAATAGCACAGCAGTGAACATTGATTTCTTTAAATAGCACTGCAGTGAACATTGATTTCTTTAAATAGCACACTGCAGTGAACATTGATTTCTTTAAATAGCACACTGCAGTGAACACTGATTTCTTTAAATAGCACACAGCAGTGAACATTGATTTCATTAAATAGCACACTGCAGTGAACATTGAATTCATTAAATAGCACAGCAGTGAACATTGATTTCTTTAAATAGCCCTGCAGTGAACATTGATTTCTTTAAATAGCACAGCAGTGAACATTGATTTCTTTAAATAGCACACTGCAGTGAACATTGATTTCTTTAAATAGCACTGCAGTGAACATTGATTTCTTTAAATAGCACAGCAGTGAACATTGATTTCTTTAAATAGCACACTGCAGTGAACATTGATTTCTTTAAATAGCACTGCAGTGAACATTGATTTCTTTAAATAGCACAGCAGTGAACATTGATTTCTTTAAATAGTACAGCAGTGAACATTAATTTCTTTAAATAGCACAGCAGTGAACATTGATTTCTTTAAATAGCACTGCAGTGAACATTGATTTCTTTAAATAGCCCTGCAGTGAACATTGATTTCATTAAATAGCACACTGCATTGAACATTGATTTCTTTAAATAGTACACTGCAGTGAACATTGATTTCTTTAAATAGCACTGCAGTGAACATTGATTTCTTTAAATAGTACACTGCAATGAACATTGATTTCTTTAAATAGTACACTGCAGTGAACATTGATTTCTTTAAATAGTACAGCAGTGAACATTGATTTCTTTAAATAGCACAGCAGTGAACATTGATTTCTTTAAATAGCACAGCAGTGAACATTGATTTCTTTAAATAGTACAGCAGTGAACATTAATTTCTTTAAATAGCACAGCAGTGAACATTGATTTCTTTAAATAGCACTGCAGTGAACATTGATTTCTTTAAATAGCCCTGCAGTGAACATTGATTTCATTAAATAGCACACTGCATTGAACATTGATTTCTTTAAATAGCACACTGCAGTGAACATTGATTTCTTTAAATAGCACAGCAGTGAACATTGATTTCTTTAAATAGCACAGCAGTGAACATTGATTTCTTAAAATAGCACACTGCAGTGAACATTGATTTCTTTAAATAGCACACTGCAGTGAACATTGATTTCTTTAAATAGCACAGCAGTGAACATTGATTTCTTTAAATAGCACTGCAGTGAACATTGATTTCTTTAAATAGCACACTGCAGTGAACATTGATTTCATTAAATAGCACAGCAGTAAACATTGATTTCTTTAAATAGCACACTGCAGTGAACATTCAATTCTTTAAATAGCACACTGCAGTGAACATTGATTTCATTAAATAGCACTGCAGTGAACATTGATTTCATTAAATAGCACAGCAGTGAACATTGATTTCATTAAATAGCACACTGCAGTGAACATTGAATTCTTTAAATAGCACACTGCAGTGAACATTGATTTCTTTAAATAGCACTGCAGTGAACATTGATTTCTTTAAATAGCACACTGCAGTGAACATTGATTTCTTTAAATAGCACTGCAGTGAACATTGATTTCTTTAAATAGCACACTGCAGTGAACATTGATTTCTTTAAATAGCACTGCAGTGAACATTGATTTCTTTAAATAGCACACTGCAGTGAACATTGATTTCTTTAAATAGACCTGCAGTGAACATTGATTTCTTTAAATAGCACACTGAAGTGAACATTGATTTCTTTAAATAGCACACTGCAGTGAACATTTATTTCTTTAAATAGCACACTGCAGTGAACATTGATTTCTTTAAATAGCACACTGCAGTGAACATTGATTTCTTTAAATAGCACACTGCTGTGAACATTGATTTCTTTAGATAGCACACTGCAGTGAACATTGATTTCTTTAAATAGCACACTGCAGTGAACATTGATTTCTTTAAATAGCCCTGCAGTGAACATTGATTTCTTTAAATAGCACACTGCAGTGAACATTGATTTCTTTAAATGGCACTGCAGTGAACATTGATTTCTTTAAATAGCACACTGCAGTGAACATTGATTTCTTTAAATAGCACTGCAGTGAACATTGATTTCTTTAAATAGCACTGCAGTGAACATTGATTTCTTTAAATAGCACAGCAGTGAACATTGATTTCTTAAAATAGTATACTGCAGTGAACATTGATTTCTTTAAATAGCACACTGCAGTGAACATTGATTTCTTTAAATAGCACACTGCAGTGAACATTGATTTCTTTAAATAGCACACTGCAGTGAACATTGATTTCTTTAAATAGCACTGCAGTGAACATTGATTTCTTTAAATAGCCCTGCAGTGAACATTGATTTCTTTAAATAGCACACTGCAATGAACATTGATTTTATTAAAAAGCCCTGCAGTGAATATTGATTTCTTTAAATAGCACACTGCAGTGAACATTGATTTCTTTAAATAGACCTGCAGTGAACATTGATTTCTTTAAATAGCACACTGAAGTGAACATTGATTTCTTTAAATAGCACACTGCAGTGAACATTTATTTCTTTGAATAGAACACTGCAGTGAACATTGATTTCTTTAAATAGCACACTGCAGTGAACATTGATTTCTTTAAATAGCACACTGCAGTGAACATTGATTTCTTTAAATAGCACACTGCAGTGAACTTTGATTTCTTTAAATAGCACACTGCAGTGAACATTGATTTCTTTAAATAGCACTGCAGTGAACATTGATTTCTTTAAATAGCACTGCAATGAACATTGATTTCTTTAAATAGCACACTGCAGTGAACATTGATTTCTTTAAATAGCACACTGCATTGAACATTGATTTCTTTAAATAGCACACTGCAGTGAACATTGATTTCTTTAAATAGCACTGCAGTGAACATTGATTTCCTTAAATAGCACTGCAGTGAACATTGATTTCTTTAAATAGCACACTGCAGTGAACATTGATTTCTTTAAATAGCACACTGCAGTGAACATTGATTTCTTTAAATAGCACAGCAGTGAACATTGAATTCATTAAATAGCACACTGCAGTGAACATTTAATTCATTAAATAGCACACAGCAATTAACATTGATTTCTTTAAATAGCACACTGCAGTGAACATTGATTTCTTTAAATAGCACACTTGCAGTGAACATTGATTTCTTTAAATAGCACACTGCAGTGAACATTGATTTCTTTAAATAGCACACTGCAGTGAACATTGATTTCTTTAAATAGCACACTGCAGTGAACATTGATTTCTTTAAATAGTACACTGCAGTGAACATTGATTTCTTTAAATAGCACACTGCAGTGAACATTGATTTCTTTAAATAGCACACTGCAGTGAACATTGATTTCTTTAAATAGCACAGCAGTGAACATTGATTTCTTTAAATAGCACAGCAGTGAACATTGATTTCTTTAAATAGCACAGCAGTGAACATTGATTTCTTTAAATAGCACACTGCAGTGAACATTGATTTCTTTAAATAGCACACTGCAGTAAACATTGATTTCTTTAAATAGCTCAGCAGTGAACATTGATTTCTTTAAATAGCACACTGCAGTGAACATTGATTTCTTTAAATAGCACACTGCAGTGAACATTGATTTCTTTAAATAGCACACTGCAGTGAACATTGATTTCTTTAAATAGCACACTGCAGTGAACATTGATTTCTTTAAATAGCACACTGCAGTAAACATTGATTTCTTTAAATAGCACTGCAGTGAACATTGATTTTTTTAAATAGCACACTGCAGTGAACATTGATTTCTTTAAATAGCACACTGCAGTGAACATTGATTTCTTTAAATAGCACACTGCAGTGAACATTGATTTCTTTAAATAGCACACTGCAGTGAACATTGATATCTTTAAATAGCACAGCAGTGAACATTGATTTCTTTAAATAGCACAGCAGTGAACATTGATTTCTTTAAATAGCACTGCAGTGAACATTGATTTCTTTAAATAGCACACTGCAGTGAACATTGATTTCTTTAAATAGCACACTGCAGTGAACATTGATTTCTTTAAATAGCACAGCAGTGAACATTGATTTCATTAAATAGCACACTGCAGTGAACATTGAATTCATTAAATAGCACAGCAGTGAACATTGATTTCTTTAAATAGCCCTGCAGTGAACATTGATTTCTTTAAATAGCACAGCAGTGAACATTGATTTCTTTAAATAGCACACTGCAGTGAACATTGATTTCTTTAAATAGCACTGCAGTGAACATTGATTTCTTTAAATAGCACAGCAGTGAACATTGATTTCTTTAAATAGCACACTGCAGTGAACATTGATTTCTTTAAATAGCACTGCAGTGAACATTGATTTCTTTAAATAGCACAGCATTGAACATTGATTTCTTTAAATAGTACAGCAGTGAACATTAATTTCTTTAAATAGCACAGCAGTGAACATTGATTTCTTTAAATAGCACTGCAGTGAACATTGATTTCTTTAAATAGCCCTGCAGTGAACATTGATTTCATTAAATAGCACACTGCATTGAACATTGATTTCTTTAAATAGTACACTGCAGTGAACATTGATTTCTTTAAATAGCACTGCAGTGAACATTGATTTCTTTAAATAGTACACTGCAGTGAACATTGATTTCTTTAAATAGTACACTGCAGTGAACATTGATTTCTTTAAATAGTACAGCAGTGAACATTGATTTCTTTAAATAGCACAGCAGTGAACATTGATTTCTTTAAATAGCACAGCAGTGAACATTGATTTCTTTAAATAGTACAGCAGTGAACATTAATTTCTTTAAATAGCACAGCAGTGAACATTGATTTCTTTAAATAGCACTGCAGTGAACATTGATTTCTTTAAATAGCCCTGCAGTGAACATTGATTTCATTAAATAGCACACTGCATTGAACATTGATTTCTTTAAATAGCACACTGCAGTGAACATTGATTTCTTTAAATAGCACAGCAGTGAACATTGATTTCTTTAAATAGCAATGCAGTGAACATTGATTTCTTAAAATAGCACACTGCAGTGAACATTGATTTCTTTAAATAGCACACTGCAGTGAACATTGATTTCTTTAAATAGCTCAGCAGTGAACATTGATTTCTTTAAATAGCACACTGCAGTGAACATTGATTTCTTTAAATAGCACACTGCAGTGAACATTGATTTCTTTAAATAGCACACTGCAGTGAACATTGATTTCTTTAAATAGCACACTGCAGTGAACATTGATTTCTTTAAATAGCACACTGCAGTGAACATTGATTTCTTTAAATAGCACTGCAGTGAACATTGATTTTTTTAAATAGCACACTGCAGTGAACATTGATTTCTTTAAATAGCACACTGCAGTGAACATTGATTTCTTTAAATAGCACACTGCAAAGAACATTGATTTCTTTAAATAGCACACTGCAGTGAACATTGATATCTTTAAATAGCACAGCAGTGAACATTGATTTCTTTAAATAGCACAGCAGTGAACATTGATTTCTTTAAATAGCACTGCAGTGAACATTGATTTCTTTAAATAGCACACTGCAGTGAACATTGATTTCTTTAAATAGCACACTGCAGTGAACATTGATTTCTTTAAATAGCACTGCAGTGAACATTGATTTCTTTAAATAGCACAGCAGTGAACATTGATTTCTTTAAATAGCACACTGCAGTGAACATTGATTTCTTTAAATAGCCCTGCAGTGAACATTGATTTCTTTAAATAGCACAGCAGTGAACATTGATTTCTTTAAATAGCACACTGCAGTGAACATTGATTTCTTTAAATAGCACTGCAGTGAACATTGATTTCTTTAAATAGCACAGCAGTGAACATTGATTTCTTTAAATAGCACACTGCAGTGAACATTGATTTCTTTAAATAGCACTGCAGTGAACATTGATTTCTTTAAATAGCACAGCAGTGAACATTGATTTCTTTAAATAGTACAGCAGTGAACATTAATTTCTTTAAATAGCACAGCAGTGAACATTGATTTCTTTAAATAGCACTGCAGTGAACATTGATTTCTTTAAATAGCCCTGCAGTGAACATTGATTTCATTAAATAGCACACTGCATTGAACATTGATTTCTTTAAATAGTACACTGCAGTGAACATTGATTTCTTTAAATAGCACTGCAGTGAACATTGATTTCTTTAAATAGTACACTGCAATGAACATTGATTTTTTTTAATAGTACACTGCAGTGAACATTGATTTCTTTAAATAGTACAGCAGTGAACATTGATTTCTTTAAATAGCACAGCAGTGAACATTGATTTCTTTAAATAGCACAGCAGTGAACATTGATTTCTTTAAATAGTACAGCAGTGAACATTAATTTCTTTAAATAGCACAGCAGTGAACATTGATTTCTTTAAATAGCACTGCAGTGAACATTGATTTCTTTAAATAGCCCTGCAGTGAACATTGATTTCATTAAATAGCACACTGCATTGAACATTGATTTCTTTAAATAGCACAGCAGTAAACATTGATTTCTTTAAATAGCACACTGCAGTGAACATTGAATTCTTTAAATAGCACACTGCAGTGAACATTGATTTCATTAAATAGCACTGCAGTGAACATTGATTTCATTAAATAGCACAGCAGTGAACATTGATTTCATTAAATAGCACACTGCAGTGAACATTGAATTCTTTAAATAGCACACTGCAGTGAACATTGATTTCTTTAAATAGCACTGCAGTGAACATTGATTTCTTTAAATAGCACACTGCAGTGAACATTGATTTCTTTAAATAGCACTGCAGTGAACATTGATTTCTTTAAATAGCACACTGCAGTGAACATTGATTTCTTTAAATAGCACTGCAGTGAACATTGATTTCTTTAAATAGCACACTGCAGTGAACATTGATTTATTTAAATAGACCTGCAGTGAACATTGATTTCTTTAAATAGCACAGCAGTGAACATTGATTTCTTTAAATAGCACAGCAGTGAACATTGATTTCTTTAAATAGCACACTGCAGTGAACATTGATTTCTTTAAATAGCACACTGCAGTGAACATTGATTTCTTTAAATAGCTCAGCAGTGAACATTGATTTCTTTAAATAGCACACTGCAGTGAACATTGATTTCTTTAAATAGCACACTGCAGTGAACATTGATTTCTTTAAATAGCACACTGCAGTGAACATTGATTTCTTTAAATAGCACACTGCAGTGAACATTGATTTCTTTAAATAGCACACTGCAGTAAACATTGATTTCTTTAAATAGCACTGCAGTGAACATTGATTTTTTTAAATAGCACACTGCAGTGAACATTGATTTCTTTAAATAGCACACTGCAGTGAACATTGATTTCTTTAAATAGCACACTGCAGTGAACATTGATTTCTTTAAATAGCACACTGCAGTGAACATTGATATCTTTAAATAGCACAGCAGTGAACATTGATTTCTTTAAATAGCACAGCAGTGAACATTGATTTCTTTAAATAGCACTGCAGTGAACATTGATTTCTTTAAATAGCACACTGCAGTGAACATTGATTTCTTTAAATAGCCCTGCAGTGAACATTGATTTCTTTAAATAGCACACTGCAGTGAACATTGATTTCTTTAAATGGCACTGCAGTGAACATTGATTTCTTTAAATAGCACACTGCAGTGAACATTGATTTCTTTAAATAGCACTGCAGTGAACATTGATTTCTTTAAATAGCACTGCAGTGAACATTGATTTCTTTAAATAGCACAGCAGTGAACATTGATTTCTTAAAATAGTATACTGCAGTGAACATTGATTTCTTTAAATAGCACACTGCAGTGAACATTGATTTCTTTAAATAGCACACTGCAGTGAACATTGATTTCTTTAAATAGCACACTGCAGTGAACATTGATTTCTTTAAATAGCACTGCAGTGAACATTGATTTCTTTAAATAGCCCTGCAGTGAACATTGATTTCTTTAAATAGCACACTGCAATGAACATTGATTTTATTAAAAAGCCCTGCAGTGAATATTGATTTCTTTAAATAGCACACTGCAGTGAACATTGACTTCTTTAAATAGACCTGCAGTGAACATTGATTTCTTTAAATAGCACACTGAAGTGAACATTGATTTCTTTAAATAGCACACTGCAGTGAACATTTATTTCTTTAAATAGAACACTGCAGTGAACATTGATTTCTTTAAATAGCACACTGCAGTGAACATTGATTTCTTTAAATAGCACACTGCAGTGAACATTGATTTCTTTAAATAGCACACTGCAGTGAACATTTATTTCTTTAAATAGAACACTGCAGTGAACATTGATTTCTTTAAATAGCACACTGCAGTGAACATTGATTTCTTTAAATAGCACACTGCAGTGAACATTGATTTCTTTAAATAGCACACTGCAGTGAACTTTGATTTCTTTAAATAGCACTGCAGTGAACATTGATTTCTTTAAATAGCACTGCAATGAACATTGATTTCTTTAAATAGCACACTGCAGTGAACATTGATTTCTTTAAATAGCACACTGCATTGAACATTGATTTCTTTAAATAGCACACTGCAGTGAACATTGATTTCTTTAAATAGCACTGCAGTGAACATTGATTTCCTTAAATAGCACTGCAGTAAACATTGATTTCTCTAAATAGCACACTGCAGTGAACATTGATTTCTTTAAATAGCACACTGCAGTGAACATTGATTTCTTTAAATAGCACAGCAGTGAACATTGAATTCATTAAATAGCACACTGCAGTGAACATTTAATTCATTAAATAGCACACAGCAATTAACATTGATTTCTTTAAATAGCACACTGCAGTGAACATTGATTTCTTTAAATAGCACACTTGCAGTGAACATTGATTTCTTTAAATAGCACACTGCAGTGAACATTGATTTCTTTAAATAGCACACTGCAGTGAACATTGATTTCTTTAAATAGCCCTGCAGTGAACATTGATTTCTTTAAATAGCACAGCAGTGAACATTGATTTCTTTAAATAGCACACTGCAGTGAACATTGATTTCTTTAAATAGCACTGCAGTGAACATTGATTTCTTTAAATAGCACAGCAGTGAACATTGATTTCTTTAAATAGCACACTGCAGTGAACATTGATTTCTTTAAATAGCACTGCAGTGAACATTGATTTCTTTAAATAGCACAGCAGTGAACATTGATTTCTTTAAATAGTACAGCAGTGAACATTAATTTCTTTAAATAGCACAGCAGTGAACATTGATTTCTTTAAATAGCACTGCAGTGAACATTGATTTCTTTAAATAGCCCTGCAGTGAACATTGATTTCATTAAATAGCACACTGCATTGAACATTGATTTCTTTAAATAGTACACTGCAGTGAACATTGATTTCTTTAAATAGCACTGCAGTGAACATTGATTTCTTTAAATAGTACACTGCAATGAACATTGATTTCTTTAAATAGTACACTGCAGTGAACATTGATTTCTTTAAATAGTACAGCAGTGAACATTGATTTCTTTAAATAGCACACTGAAGTGAACATTGATTTCTTTAAATAGCACACTGCAGTGAACATTTATTTCTTTAAATAGAACACTGCAGTGAACATTGATTTCTTTAAATAGCACACTGCAGTGAACATTGATTTCTTTAAATAGCACACTGCAGTGAACATTGATTTCTTTAAATAGCACACTGCAGTGAACTTTGATTTCTTTAAATAGCACACTGCAGTGAACATTGATTTCTTTAAATAGCACTGCAGTGAACATTGATTTCTTTAAATAGCACTGCAATGAACATTGATTTCTTTAAATAGCACACTGCAGTGAACATTGATTTCTTTAAATAGCACACTGCATTGAACATTGATTTCTTTAAATAGCACACTGCAGTGAACATTGATTTCTTTAAATAGCACACTGCAGTGAACATTGATTTCTTTAAATAGCACTGCAGTGAACATTGATTTCCTTAAATAGCACTGCAGTGAACATTGATTTCTTTAAATAGCACACTGCAGTGAACATTGATTTCTTTAAATAGCACACTGCAGTGAACATTGATTTCTTTAAATAGCACAGCAGTGAACATTGAATTCATTAAATAGCACACTGCAGTGAACATTTAATTCATTAAATAGCACACAGCAATTAACATTGATTTCTTTAAATAGCACACTGCAGTGAACATTGATTTCTTTAAATAGCACACTTGCAGTGAACATTGATTTCTTTAAATAGCACACTGCAGTGAACATTGATTTCTTTAAATAGCACACTGCAGTGAACATT
Source organism: Biomphalaria glabrata (assembly GCF_947242115.1). Lineage (NCBI taxonomy): Eukaryota > Metazoa > Mollusca > Gastropoda > Planorbidae > Biomphalaria > Biomphalaria glabrata. The sequence continues at coordinate 38,114,449 of NC_074713.1, forward strand.
GATTTCTTTAAATAGCACACTGCAGTGAACATTGATTTCTTTAAATAGTACACTGCAGTGAACATTGATTTCTTTAAATAGCACACTGCAGTGAACATTGATTTCTTTAAATAGCACACTGCAGTGAACATTGATTTCTTTAAATAGCACAGCAGTGAACATTGATTTCTTTAAATAGCACAGCAGTGAACATTGATTTCTTTAAATAGCACAGCAGTGAACATTGATTTCTTTAAATAGCACACTGCAGTGAACATTGATTTCTTTAAATAGCACACTGCAGTGAACATTGATTTCTTTAAATAGCTCAGCAGTGAACATTGATTTCTTTAAATAGCACACTGCAGTGAACATTGATTTCTTTAAATAGCACACTGCAGTTAACATTGATTTCTTTAAATAGCACACTGCAGTGAACATTGATTTCTTTAAATAGCACACTGCAGTGAACATTGATTTCTTTAAATAGCACACTGCAGTGAACATTGATTTCTTTAAATAGCACTGCAGTGAACATTGATTTTTTTAAATAGCACACTGCAGTGAACATTGATTTCTTTAAATAGCACACTGCAGTGAACATTGATTTCTTTAAATAGCACACTGCAGTGAACATTGATTTCTTTAAATAGCACACTGCAGTGAACATTGATATCTTTAAATAGCACAGCAGTGAACATTGATTTCTTTAAATAGCACAGCAGTGAACATTGATTTCTTTAAATAGCACTGCAGTGAACATTGATTTCTTTAAATAGCACACTGCAGTGAACATTGATTTCTTTAAATAGCACACTGCAGTGAACATTGATTTCTTTAAATAGCACAGCAGTGAACATTGATTTTATTAAATAGCACACTGCAGTGAACATTGAATTCATTAAATAGCACAGCAGTGAACATTGATTTCTTTAAATAGCCCTGCAGTGAACATTGATTTCTTTAAATAGCACAGCAGTGAACATTGATTTCTTTAAATAGCACACTGCAGTGAACATTGATTTCTTTAAATAGCACTGCAGTGAACATTGATTTATTTAAATAGCACAGCAGTGAACATTGATTTCTTTAAATAGCACACTGCAGTGAACATTGATTTCTTTAAATAGCACTGCAGTGAACATTGATTTCTTTAAATAGCACAGCAGTGAACATTGATTTCTTTAAATAGTACAGCAGTGAACATTGATTTCTTTAAATAGCCCTGCAGTGAACATTGATTTCATTAAATAGCACACTGCATTGAACATTGATTTCTTTAAATAGTACACTGCAGTGAACATTGATTTCTTTAAATAGCACTGCAGTGAACATTGATTTCTTTAAATAGTACACTGCAGTGAACATTGATTTCTTTAAATAGTACACTGCAGTGAACATTGATTTCTTTAAATAGTACAGCAGTGAACATTGATTTCTTTAAATAGCACAGCAGTGAACATTGATTTCTTTAAATAGCACAGCAGTGAACATTGATTTCTTTAAATAGTACAGCAGTGAACATTAATTTCTTTAAATAGCACAGCAGTGAACATTGATTTCTTTAAATAGCACTGCAGTGAACATTGATTTCTTTAAATAGCCCTGCAGTGAACATTGATTTCATTAAATAGCACATTGCATTGAACATTGATTTCTTTAAATAGCACACTGCAGTGAACATTGATTTCTTTAAATAGCACAGCAGTGAACATTGATTTCTTTAAATAGCAATGCAGTGAACATTGATTTCTTAAAATAGCACACTGCAGTGAACATTGATTTCTTTAAATAGCACACTGCAGTGAACATTGATTTCTTTAAATAGCACAGCAGTGAACATTGATTTCTTTAAATAGCACTGCAGTGAACATTGATTTCTTTAAATAGCACACTGCAGTGAACATTGATTTCATTAAATAGCACAGCAGTGAACATTTATTTCTTTAAATAGCACACTGCAGTGAACATTGAATTCTTTAAAAAGCACACTGCAGTGAACATTGATTTCATTAAATAGCACAGCAGTGAACATTGATTTCATTAAATAGCACACTGCAGTGAACATTGAATTCTTTAAATAGCACACTGCAGTGAACATTGATTTCTTTAAATAGCACTGCAGTGAACATTGATTTCTTTAAATAGCACACTGCAGTGAACATTGATTTCTTTAAATAGCACTGCAGTGAACATTGATTTCTTTAAATAGCACACTGCAGTGAACATTGATTTCTTTAAATAGCACAGCAGTGAACATTGATTTTATTAAATAGCACACTGCAGTGAACATTGATTTCTTTAAATAGACCTGCAGTGAACATTGATTTCTTTAAATAGCACACTGAAGTGAACATTGAGATTTCTTTAAATAGCACACTGCAGTGAACATTTATTTCTTTAAATAGCACACTGCAGTGAACATTGATTTCTTTAAATAGCACACTGCAGTGAACATTGATTTCTTTATATAGCACACTGCAGTGAACATTGATTTCTTTAAATAGCACACTGCAGTGAACATTGATTTCTTTAAATAGCACTGCAGTGAACATTGATTTCTTTAAATAGCACTGCAATGAACATTGATTTCTTTAAATAGCACACTGCAGTGAACATTGATTTCTTTAAATAGCACAGCAGTGAACATTGATTTCTTTAAATAGCACACTGCAGTGAACATTGATTTCTTTAAATAGCACACTGCAGTGAACATTGATTTCTTTAAATAGAACAGCAGTGAACATTGATTTCTTTAAATAGCACACTTCAGTGAACATTGATTTCTTTAAATAGCACACTGCAGTGAACATTGATTTCTTTAAATAGCACTGCAATGAACATTGATTTCTTTAAATAGCCCTGCAGTGAACATTGATTTCTTTAAATAGCACACTGCAGTGAACATTGATTTCTTTAAATGGCACTGCAGTGAACATTGATTTCTTTAAATAGCACACTGCAGTGAACATTGATTTCTTTAAATAGCACTGCAGTGAACATTGATTTCTTTAAATAGCACTGCAGTGAACATTGATTTCTTTAAATAGCACAGCAGTGAACATTGATTTCTTAAAATTGTATACTGCAGTGAACATTGATTTCTTTAAATAGCACAGCAGTGAACATTGATTTCTTTAAATAGCACACTGCAGTGAACATTGATTTCTTTAAATAGCACACTGCAGTGAACATTGATTTCTTTAAATAGCACTGCAGTGAACATTGATTTCTTTAAATAGCCCTGCAGTGAACATTGATTTCTTTAAATAGCACACTGCAGTGAACATTGATTTCTTTAAATAGACCTGCAGTGAACATTGATTTCTTTAAATAGCACACTGAAGTGAACATTGATTTCTTTAAATAGCACACTGCAGTGAACATTTATTTCTTTAAATAGAACACTGCAGTGAACATTGATTTCTTTAAATAGCACACTGCAGTGAACATTGATTTCTTTAAATAGCACACTGCAGTGAACATTGATTTCTTTAAATAGCACACTGCAGTGAACTTTGATTTCTTTAAATAGCACACTGCAGTGAACATTGATTTCTTTAAATAGCACTGCAGTGAACATTGATTTCTTTAAATAGCACTGCAATGAACATTGATTTCTTTAAATAGCACACTGCAGTGAACATTGATTTCTTTAAATAGCACACTGCAGTGAACATTGATTTCTTTAAATAGCACATTGCAGTGAACATTGATTTCTTTAAATAGCACACTGCAGTGAACATTGATTTCTTTAAATAGCACTGCAGTGAACATTGATTTCCTTAAATAGCACTGCAGTGAACATTGATTTCTTTAAATAGCACACTGCAGTGAACATTGATTTCTTTAAATAGCACACTGCAGTGAACATTGATTTCTTTAAATAGCACAGCAGTGAACATTGAATTCATTAAATAGCACACTGCAGTGAACATTTAATTCATTAAATAGCACACAGCAATTAACATTGATTTCTTTAAATAGCACACTGCAGTGAACATTGATTTCTTTAAATAGCACACTTGCAGTGAACATTGATTTCTTTAAATAGCACACTGCAGTGAACATTGATTTCTTTAAATAGCACACTGCAGTGAACATTGATTTCTTTAAATAGCACACTGCAGTGAACATTGATTTCTTTAAATAGTACACTGCAGTAAACATTGATTTCTTTAAATAGCACACTGCAGTGAACATTGATTTCTTTAAATAGCACACTGCAGTGAACATTGATTTCTTTAAATAGCACAGCAGTGAACATTGATTTCTTTAAATAGCACAGCAGTGAACATTGATTTCTTTAAATAGCACAGCAGTGAACATTGATTTCTTTAAATAGCACACTGCAGTGAACATTGATTTCTTTAAATAGCACACTGCAGTGAACATTGATTTCTTTAAATAGCTCAGCAGTGAACATTGATTTCTTTAAATAGCACACTGCAGTGAACATTGATTTCTTTAAATAGCACACTGCAGTGAACATTGATTTCTTTAAATAGCACACTGCAGTGAACATTGATTTCTTTAAATAGCACACTGCAGTGAACATTGATTTCTTTAAATAGCACACTGCAGTGAACATTGATTTCTTTAAATAGCACTGCAGTGAACATTGATTTTTTTAAATAGCACACTGCAGTGAACATTGATTTCTTTAAATAGCACACTGCAGTGAACATTGATTTCTTTAAATAGCACACTGCAGTGAACATTGATTTCTTTAAATAGCACACTGCAGTGAACATTGATATCTTTAAATAGCACAGCAGTGAACATTGATTTCTTTAAATAGCACAGCAGTGAACATTGATTTCTTTAAATAGCACTGCAGTGAACATTGATTTCTTTAAATAGCACACTGCAGTGAACATTGATTTCTTTAAATAGCACACTGCAGTGAACATTGATTTCTTTAAATAGCACAGCAGTGAACATTGATTTCATTAAATAGCACACTGCAGTGAACATTGAATTCATTAAATAGCACAGCAGTGAACATTGATTTCTTTAAATAGCCCTGCAGTGAACATTGATTTCTTTAAATAGCAATGCAGTGAACATTGATTTCTTAAAATAGCACACTGCAGTGAACATTGATTTCTTTAAATAGCACACTGCAGTGAACATTGATTTCTTTAAATAGCACTGCAGTGAACATTGATTTCTTTAAATAGCATAGCAGTGAACATTGATTTCTTTAAATAGCACACTGCAGTGAACATTGATTTCTTTAAATAGCACTGCAGTGAACATTGATTTCTTTAAATAGCACAGCAGTGAACATTGATTTCTTTAAATAGTACAGCAGTGAACATTAATTTCTTTAAATAGCACAGCAGTGAACATTGATTTCTTTAAATAGCACTGCAGTGAACATTGATTTCTTGAAATAGCCCTGCAGTGAACATTGATTTCATTAAATAGCACACTGCATTGAACATTGATTTCTTTAAATAGCACACTGCAGTGAACATTGATTTCTTTAAATAGCACAGCAGTGAACATTGATTTCTTTAAATAGCAATGCAGTGAACATTGATTTCTTAAATTAGCACACTGCAGTGAACATTGATTTCTTTAAATAGCACTGCAGTGAACATTGATTTCATTAAATAGCACAGCAGTGAACATTGATTTCATTAAATAGCACACTGCAGTGAACATTGAATTCTTTAAAAAGCACACTGCAGTGAACATTGATATCTTTAAATAGCACTGCAGTGAACATTGATTTCTTTAAATAGCACACTGCAGTGAACATTGATTTTTTTAAATAGCACTGCAGTGAACATTGATTTCTTTAAATAGCACACTGCAGTGAACATTGATTTCTTTAAATAGCACTGCAGTGAACATTGATTTCTTTAAATAGCACACTGAAGTGAACATTGATTTCTTTAAATAGCACACTGCAATGAACATTTATTTCTTTAAATAGCACACTGCAGTGAACATTGATTTCTTTAAATAGCACACTGCAGTGAACATTGATTTCTTTAAATAGCACACTGCAGTGAACATTGATTTCTTTAAATAGCACACTGCAGTGAACATTGATTTCTTTAAATAGCACACTGCAGTGAACATTGATTTCTTTAAATAGCACTGCAGTGAACATTGATTTCTTTAAATAGCACTGCAATGAACATTGATTTCTTTAAATAGCACACTGCAGTGAACATTGATTTCTTTAAATAGCACAGCAGTGAACATTGATTTCTTTAAATAGCACACTGCAGTGAACATTGATTTCTTTAAATAGCACACTGCAGTGAACATTGATTTCTTTAAATAGCACACTGCAGTGAACATTGATTTCGTTAAATAGCACACTGCAGTGAACATTGATTTCTTTAAATAATACACTGCAGTGAACATTGATTTCTTTAAATAGTACACTGCAGTGAACATTGATTTCTTTAAATAGCACACTGCAGTGAACATTGATTTCTTTAAATAGCACAGCAGTGAACATTGATTTCTTTAAATAGCACTGCAGTGAACATTGATTTCTTTAAATAGTACACTGCAGTGAACATTGATTTCTTTAAATAGCACTGCAGTGAACATTGATTTCTTTAAATAGCACACTGCAGTTAACATTGATTTCTTTAAATAGCCCTGCAGTGAACATTGATTTCTTTAAATAGTACACTGCAGTGAACATTGATTTCTTTAAATAGCACACTGCAGTGAACATTGATTTCTTTAAATAGCACAGCAGTGAACATTGATTTCTTTAAATAGCACTGCAGTGAACATTGATTTCTTTAAATAGCACTGCAGTGAACATTGATTTCTTTAAATAGTACACTGCAGTGAACATTGATTTCTTTAAATAGCACTGCAGTGAACATTGATTTCTTTAAATAGCACACTGCAGTTAACATTGATTTCTTTAAATAGCACACTGCAGTGAACATTGATTTCTTTACATAGCACAGCAGTGAACATTGATTTCGTTAAATAGCACACTGCAGTGAACATTGATTTCTTTAAATAATACACTGCAGTGAACATTGATTTCTTTAAATAGTACACTGCAGTGAACATTGATTTCTTTAAATAGCACACTGCAGTGAACATTGATTTCTTTAAATAGCACAGCAGTGAACATTGATTTCTTTAAATAGCACTGCAGTGAACATTGATTTCTTTAAATAGTACACTGCAGTGAACATTGATTTCTTTAAATAGCACTGCAGTGAACATTGATTTCTTTAAATAGCACACTGCAGTTAACATTGATTTCTTTAAATAGCCCTGCAGTGAACATTGATTTCTTTAAATAGTACACTGCAGTGAACATTGATTTCTTTAAATAGCACACTGCAGTGAACATTGATTTCTTTAAATAGCACAGCAGTGAACATTGATTTCTTTAAATAGCACTGCAGTGAACATTGATTTCTTTAAATAGCACTGCAGTGAACATTGATTTCTTTAAATAGTACACTGCAGTGAACATTGATTTCTTTAAATAGCACTGCAGTGAACATTGATTTCTTTAAATAGCACACTGCAGTTAACATTGATTTCTTTAAATAGCCCTGCAGTGAACATTGATTTCTTTAAATAGTACACTGCAGTGAACATTGATTTCTTTAAATAGCACACTGCAGTGAACATTGATTTCTTTAAATAGCACAGCAGTGAACATTGATTTCTTTAAATAGCACTGCAGTGAACATTGATTTCTTTAAATAGCACACTGCAGTGAACATTGATTTCTTTAAATAGTACACTGCAGTGAACATTAATTTCTTTAAATAGCACAGCAGTGAACATTGATTTCTTTAAATAGCACTGCAGTGAACATTGATTTCTTTAAATAGCCCTACAGTGAACATTGATTTCTTTAAATTGCCCTGCAGTGAACATTGATTTCTTTAAATAGCACTGCAGTGAACATTGATTTCTTTAAATAGCCCTGCAGTGAACATTGATTTCTTTAAATAGCACTGCAGTGAACATTGATTTCTTTAAATAGCACTGCAGTGAACATTGATTTCTTTAAATAGCACTGCAGTGAACTTTGATTTCTTTAAATAGCACTGCAGTGAACATTGATTTCTTTACATAGCACTGCAGTGAACATTGATTTCTTTACATAGCACAGCAGTGAACATTGATTTCGTTAAATAGTACACTGCAGTGAACATTGATTTCTTTAAATAGTACACTGCAGTGAACATTGATTTCTTTAAATAGCACACTGCAGTGAACATTGATTTCTTTAAATAGCACAGCAGTGAACATTGATTTCTTTAAATAGCACAGCAGTGAGCATTGATTTCTTTAAATAGTACAGCAGTGAACATTGATTTCATTAAATAGCACACTGCAGTGAACATTGATTCCTTTAAATAGCACACTGCAGTGAACATTGATTTCTTTAAATAGCACACTGCATTGAACATTTGATTTCTTTAAATAGCACACTGCAGTGAACATTGATTTCTTTAAATAGCACACTGCAGTGAACATTGATTTCTTTAAATAGCACAGCAGTGAACATTGATTTCTTTAAATAGCACTGCATTGAACATTGATTTATTTAAATATCCCTGCAGTTAACATTGATTTCTTTAAATAGCACTGCAGTGAACATTGATTTCTTTAAATAGCCCTGCAGTGAACATTGATTTCTTAAAATAGCACTGCAGTGAACATTGATTTCTTTAAATAGCACACTGCAGTGAACATTGATTTCTTTAAATAGCACAGCAGTGAACATTGATTTCTTTAAATAGCACTGCAGTGAACATTGATTTCTTTAAATAGCCCTGCAGTGAACATTGATTTCTTTAAATAGCCCTGCAGTGAACATTGATTTCTTTAAATAGCCCTGCAGTAAACATTGATTTCTTTAAATAGCCCTGCAGTGAACATTGATTTCTTTAAATAGCACACTGCAGTGAACATTGATTTCTTTAAATAGCACACTGCAGTGAACATTGATTTCTTTAAATAGCACACTGCAGTGAACATTGATTTCTTTAAATAGCACACTGCAGTGAACATTGATTTTTTTAAATAGCACACTGCAGTGAACATTGATTTCTTTAAATAGCACACTGCAGTGAACATTGATTTCTTTAAATAGCACACTGCAGTGAACATTGATTTTTTTAAATAGCACACTGCAGTGAACATTGATTTCTTTAAATAGCACACTGCAGTGAACATTGATTTCTTTAAATAGCACACTTGCAGTGAACATTGATTTCTTTAAATAGCACACTGCAGTGAACATTGATTTCTTTAAATAGCACACTGCAGTGAACATTGATTTCTTTAAATAGCACACTGCAGTGAACATTGATTTCTTTAAATAGCACACTGCAGTGAACATTGATTTCTTTAAATAGTACACTGCAGTGAACATTGATTTCTTTAAATAGCACACTGCAGTGAACATTGATTTCTTTAAATAGCACACTGCAGTGAACATTGATTTCTTTAAATAGCACAGCAGTGAACATTGATTTCTTTAAATAGCACAGCAGTGAACATTGATTTCTTTAAATAGCACAGCAGTGAACATTGATTTCTTTAAATAGCACACTGCAGTGAACATTGATTTCTTTAAATAGCACACTGCAGTGAACATTGATTTCTTTAAATAGCTCAGCAGTGAACATTGATTTCTTTAAATAGCACACTGCAGTGAACATTGATTTCTTTAAATAGCACATTGCAGTGAACATTGATTTCTTTAAATAGCACACTGCAGTGAACATTGATTTCTTTAAATAGCACACTGCAGTGAACATTGATTTCTTTAAATAGCACACTGCAGTGAACATTGATTTCTTTAAATAGCACTGCAGTGAACATTGATTTTTTTAAATAGCACACTGCAGTGAACATTGATTTCTTTAAATAGCACACTGCAGTGAACATTGATTTCTTTAAATAGCACACTGCAGTGAACATTGATTTCTTTAAATAGCACACTGCAGTGAACATTGATATCTTTAAATAGCACAGCAGTGAACATTGATTTCTTTAAAAAGCACAGCAGTGAACATTGATTTCTTTAAATAGCACTGCAGTGAACATTGATTTCTTTAAATAGCACACTGCAGTGAACATTGATTTCTTTAAATAGCACACTGCAGTGAACATTGATTTCTTTAAATAGCACAGCAGTGAACATTGATTTCATTAAATAGCACACTGCAGTGAACATTGAATTCATTAAATAGCACAGCAGTGAACATTGATTTCTTTAAATAGCCCTGCAGTGAACATTGATTTCTTTAAATAGCACAGCAGTGAACATTGATTTCTTTAAATAGCACACTGCAGTGAACATTGATTTCTTTAAATAGCACAGCAGTGAACATTGATTTCTTTAAATAGCACACTGCAGTGAACATTGATTTCTTTAAATAGCACTGCAGTGAACATTGATTTCTTTAAATAGCACTGCAGTGAACATTGATTTCTTTAAATAGCACACTGCAGTGAACATTGATTTCTTTAAATAGCACACTGCAGTGAACATTGATTTCTTTAAATAGCACAGCAGTGAACATTGATTTCTTTAAATAGCACAGCAGTGAACATTGATTTCTTTAAGTAGCACACTGCAGTGAACATTGATTTCTTTAAATAGCACACTGCAGTGAACATTGATTTCTTTAAATAGCACACTGCAGTGAACATTGATTTTTTTAAATAGTACACTGCAGTGAACATTGAATTCTTTAAATAGCACACTGCAGTGAACATTGATTTCTTTAAATAGCACACTACAGTGAACATTGATTTCTTTAAATAGTACACTGCAGTGAACATTGATTTCTTTAAATAGCACACTGCAGTGAACATTGATTTCTTTACATAGCACAGCAGTGAACATTGATTTCGTTAAATAGCACACTGCAGTGAACATTGATTTCTTTAAATAATACACTGCAGTGAACATTGATTTCTTTAAATAGTACACTGCAGTGAACATTGATTTCTTTAAATAGCACACTGCAGTGAACATTGATTTCTTTAAATAGCACAGCAGTGAACATTGATTTCTTTAAATAGCACTGCAGTGAACATTGATTTCTTTAAATAGTACACTGCAGTGAACATTGATTTCTTTAAATAGCACTGCAGTGAACATTGATTTCTTTAAATAGCACAGCAGTGAACATTGATTTCTTTAAATAGTACAGCAGTGAACATTAATTTCTTTAAATAGCACAGCAGTGAACATTGATTTCTTTAAATAGCACTGCAGTGAACATTGATTTCTTTAAATAGCCCTGCAGTGAACATTGATTTCATTAAATAGCACACTGCATTGAACATTGATTTCTTTAAATAGTACACTGCAGTGAACATTGATTTCTTTAAATAGCACTGCAGTGAACATTGATTTCTTTAAATAGTACACTGCAATGAACATTGATTTTTTTTAATAGTACACTGCAGTGAACATTGATTTCTTTAAATAGTACAGCAGTGAACATTGATTTCTTTAAATAGCACAGCAGTGAACATTGATTTCTTTAAATAGCACAGCAGTGAACATTGATTTCTTTAAATAGTACAGCAGTGAACATTAATTTCTTTAAATAGCACAGCAGTGAACATTGATTTCTTTAAATAGCACTGCAGTGAACATTGATTTCTTTAAATAGCCCTGCAGTGAACATTGATTTCATTAAATAGCACACTGCATTGAACATTGATTTCTTTAAATAGCACAGCAGTAAACATTGATTTCTTTAAATAGCACACTGCAGTGAACATTGAATTCTTTAAATAGCACACTGCAGTGAACATTGATTTCATTAAATAGCACTGCAGTGAACATTGATTTCATTAAATAGCACAGCAGTGAACATTGATTTCATTAAATAGCACACTGCAGTGAACATTGAATTCTTTAAATAGCACACTGCAGTGAACATTGATTTCTTTAAATAGCACTGCAGTGAACATTGATTTCTTTAAATAGCACACTGCAGTGAACATTGATTTCTTTAAATAGCACTGCAGTGAACATTGATTTCTTTAAATAGCACACTGCAGTGAACATTGATTTCTTTAAATAGCACTGCAGTGAACATTGATTTCTTTAAATAGCACACTGCAGTGAACATTGATTTATTTAAATAGACCTGCAGTGAACATTGATTTCTTTAAATAGCACAGCAGTGAACATTGATTTCTTTAAATAGCACAGCAGTGAACATTGATTTCTTTAAATAGCACACTGCAGTGAACATTGATTTCTTTAAATAGCACACTGCAGTGAACATTGATTTCTTTAAATAGCTCAGCAGTGAACATTGATTTCTTTAAATAGCACACTGCAGTGAACATTGATTTCTTTAAATAGCACACTGCAGTGAACATTGATTTCTTTAAATAGCACACTGCAGTGAACATTGATTTCTTTAAATAGCACACTGCAGTGAACATTGATTTCTTTAAATAGCACACTGCAGTAAACATTGATTTCTTTAAATAGCACTGCAGTGAACATTGATTTTTTTAAATAGCACACTGCAGTGAACATTGATTTCTTTAAATAGCACACTGCAGTGAACATTGATTTCTTTAAATAGCACACTGCAGTGAACATTGATTTCTTTAAATAGCACACTGCAGTGAACATTGATATCTTTAAATAGCACAGCAGTGAACATTGATTTCTTTAAATAGCACAGCAGTGAACATTGATTTCTTTAAATAGCACTGCAGTGAACATTGATTTCTTTAAATAGCACACTGCAGTGAACATTGATTTCTTTAAATAGCCCTGCAGTGAACATTGATTTCTTTAAATAGCACACTGCAGTGAACATTGATTTCTTTAAATGGCACTGCAGTGAACATTGATTTCTTTAAATAGCACACTGCAGTGAACATTGATTTCTTTAAATAGCACTGCAGTGAACATTGATTTCTTTAAATAGCACTGCAGTGAACATTGATTTCTTTAAATAGCACAGCAGTGAACATTGATTTCTTAAAATAGTATACTGCAGTGAACATTGATTTCTTTAAATAGCACACTGCAGTGAACATTGATTTCTTTAAATAGCACACTGCAGTGAACATTGATTTCTTTAAATAGCACACTGCAGTGAACATTGATTTCTTTAAATAGCACTGCAGTGAACATTGATTTCTTTAAATAGCCCTGCAGTGAACATTGATTTCTTTAAATAGCACACTGCAATGAACATTGATTTTATTAAAAAGCCCTGCAGTGAATATTGATTTCTTTAAATAGCACACTGCAGTGAACATTGACTTCTTTAAATAGACCTGCAGTGAACATTGATTTCTTTAAATAGCACACTGAAGTGAACATTGATTTCTTTAAATAGCACACTGCAGTGAACATTTATTTCTTTAAATAGAACACTGCAGTGAACATTGATTTCTTTAAATAGCACACTGCAGTGAACATTGATTTCTTTAAATAGCACACTGCAGTGAACATTGATTTCTTTAAATAGCACACTGCAGTGAACATTTATTTCTTTAAATAGAACACTGCAGTGAACATTGATTTCTTTAAATAGCACACTGCAGTGAACATTGATTTTTTTAAATAGCACACTGCAGTGAACATTGATTTCTTTAAATAGCACACTGCAGTGAACTTTGATTTCTTTAAATAGCACTGCAGTGAACATTGATTTCTTTAAATAGCACTGCAATGAACATTGATTTCTTTAAATAGCACACTGCAGTGAACATTGATTTCTTTAAATAGCACACTGCATTGAACATTGATTTCTTTAAATAGCACACTGCAGTGAACATTGATTTCTTTAAATAGCACTGCAGTGAACATTGATTTCCTTAAATAGCACTGCAGTAAACATTGATTTCTCTAAATAGCACACTGCAGTGAACATTGATTTCTTTAAATAGCACACTGCAGTGAACATTGATTTCTTTAAATAGCACAGCAGTGAACATTGAATTCATTAAATAGCACACTGCAGTGAACATTTAATTCATTAAATAGCACACAGCAATTAACATTGATTTCTTTAAATAGCACACTGCAGTGAACATTGATTTCTTTAAATAGCACACTTGCAGTGAACATTGATTTCTTTAAATAGCACACTGCAGTGAACATTGATTTCTTTAAATAGCACACTGCAGTGAACATTGATTTCTTTAAATAGCCCTGCAGTGAACATTGATTTCTTTAAATAGCACAGCAGTGAACATTGATTTCTTTAAATAGCACACTGCAGTGAACATTGATTTCTTTAAATAGCACTGCAGTGAACATTGATTTCTTTAAATAGCACAGCAGTGAACATTGATTTCTTTAAATAGCACACTGCAGTGAACATTGATTTCTTTAAATAGCACTGCAGTGAACATTGATTTCTTTAAATAGCACAGCAGTGAACATTGATTTCTTTAAATAGTACAGCAGTGAACATTAATTTCTTTAAATAGCACAGCAGTGAACATTGATTTCTTTAAATAGCACTGCAGTGAACATTGATTTCTTTAAATAGCCCTGCAGTGAACATTGATTTCATTAAATAGCACACTGCATTGAACATTGATTTCTTTAAATAGTACACTGCAGTGAACATTGATTTCTTTAAATAGCACTGCAGTGAACATTGATTTCTTTAAATAGTACACTGCAATGAACATTGATTTCTTTAAATAGTACACTGCAGTGAACATTGATTTCTTTAAATAGTACAGCAGTGAACATTGATTTCTTTAAATAGCACACTGAAGTGAACATTGATTTCTTTAAATAGCACACTGCAGTGAACATTTATTTCTTTAAATAGAACACTGCAGTGAACATTGATTTCTTTAAATAGCACACTGCAGTGAACATTGATTTCTTTAAATAGCACACTGCAGTGAACATTGATTTCTTTAAATAGCACACTGCAGTGAACTTTGATTTCTTTAAATAGCACACTGCAGTGAACATTGATTTCTTTAAATAGCACTGCAGTGAACATTGATTTCTTTAAATAGCACTGCAATGAACATTGATTTCTTTAAATAGCACACTGCAGTGAACATTGATTTCTTTAAATAGCACACTGCATTGAACATTGATTTCTTTAAATAGCACACTGCAGTGAACATTGATTTCTTTAAATAGCACACTGCAGTGAACATTGATTTCTTTAAATAGCACTGCAGTGAACATTGATTTCCTTAAATAGCACTGCAGTGAACATTGATTTCTTTAAATAGCACACTGCAGTGAACATTGATTTCTTTAAATAGCACACTGCAGTGAACATTGATTTCTTTAAATAGCACAGCAGTGAACATTGAATTCATTAAATAGCACACTGCAGTGAACATTTAATTCATTAAATAGCACACAGCAATTAACATTGATTTCTTTAAATAGCACACTGCAGTGAACATTGATTTCTTTAAATAGCACACTTGCAGTGAACATTGATTTCTTTAAATAGCACACTGCAGTGAACATTGATTTCTTTAAATAGCACACTGCAGTGAACATTGATTTCTTTAAATAGCACACTGCAGTGAACATTGATTTCTTTAAATAGTACACTGCAGTGAACATTGATTTCTTTAAATAGCACACTGCAGTGAACATTGATTTCTTTAAATAGCACACTGCAGTGAACATTGATTTCTTTAAATAGCACAGCAGTGAACATTGATTTCTTTAAATAGCACAGCAGTGAACATTGATTTCTTTAAATAGCACAGCAGTGAACATTGATTTCTTTAAATAGCACACTGCAGTGAACATTGATTTCTTTAAATAGCACACTGCAGTGAACATTGATTTCTTTAAATAGCTCAGCAGTGAACATTGATTTCTTTAAATAGCACACTGCAGTGAACATTGATTTCTTTAAATAGCACACTGCAGTTAACATTGATTTCTTTAAATAGCACACTGCAGTGAACATTGATTTCTTTAAATAGCACACTGCAGTGAACATTGATTTCTTTAAATAGCACACTGCAGTGAACATTGATTTCTTTAAATAGCACTGCAGTGAACATTGATTTTTTTAAATAGCACACTGCAGTGAACATTGATTTCTTTAAATAGCACACTGCAGTGAACATTGATTTCTTTAAATAGCACACTGCAGTGAACATTGATTTCTTTAAATAGCACACTGCAGTGAACATTGATATCTTTAAATAGCACAGCAGTGAACATTGATTTCTTTAAATAGCACAGCAGTGAACATTGATTTCTTTAAATAGCACTGCAGTGAACATTGATTTCTTTAAATAGCACACTGCAGTGAACATTGATTTCTTTAAATAGCACACTGCAGTGAACATTGATTTCTTTAAATAGCACAGCAGTGAACATTGATTTTATTAAATAGCACACTGCAGTGAACATTGAATTCATTAAATAGCACAGCAGTGAACATTGATTTCTTTAAATAGCCCTGCAGTGAACATTGATTTCTTTAAATAGCACAGCAGTGAACATTGATTTCTTTAAATAGCACACTGCAGTGAACATTGATTTCTTTAAATAGCACTGCAGTGAACATTGATTTATTTAAATAGCACAGCAGTGAACATTGATTTCTTTAAATAGCACACTGCAGTGAACATTGATTTCTTTAAATAGCACTGCAGTGAACATTGATTTCTTTAAATAGCACAGCAGTGAACATTGATTTCTTTAAATAGTACAGCAGTGAACATTGATTTCTTTAAATAGCCCTGCAGTGAACATTGATTTCATTAAATAGCACACTGCATTGAACATTGATTTCTTTAAATAGTACACTGCAGTGAACATTGATTTCTTTAAATAGCACTGCAGTGAACATTGATTTCTTTAAATAGTACACTGCAGTGAACATTGATTTCTTTAAA
Organism: Biomphalaria glabrata; assembly: GCF_947242115.1. Lineage (NCBI taxonomy): Eukaryota > Metazoa > Mollusca > Gastropoda > Planorbidae > Biomphalaria > Biomphalaria glabrata. Next base: position 38,131,300 of record NC_074713.1, read on the forward strand.
TAGTACACTGCAGTGAACATTGATTTCTTTAAATAGTACAGCAGTGAACATTGATTTCTTTAAATAGCACAGCAGTGAACATTGATTTCTTTAAATAGCACAGCAGTGAACATTGATTTCTTTAAATAGTACAGCAGTGAACATTAATTTCTTTAAATAGCACAGCAGTGAACATTGATTTCTTTAAATAGCACTGCAGTGAACATTGATTTCTTTAAATAGCCCTGCAGTGAACATTGATTTCATTAAATAGCACATTGCATTGAACATTGATTTCTTTAAATAGCACACTGCAGTGAACATTGATTTCTTTAAATAGCACAGCAGTGAACATTGATTTCTTTAAATAGCAATGCAGTGAACATTGATTTCTTAAAATAGCACACTGCAGTGAACATTGATTTCTTTAAATAGCACACTGCAGTGAACATTGATTTCTTTAAATAGCACAGCAGTGAACATTGATTTCTTTAAATAGCACTGCAGTGAACATTGATTTCTTTAAATAGCACACTGCAGTGAACATTGATTTCATTAAATAGCACAGCAGTGAACATTTATTTCTTTAAATAGCACACTGCAGTGAACATTGAATTCTTTAAAAAGCACACTGCAGTGAACATTGATTTCATTAAATAGCACAGCAGTGAACATTGATTTCATTAAATAGCACACTGCAGTGAACATTGAATTCTTTAAATAGCACACTGCAGTGAACATTGATTTCTTTAAATAGCACTGCAGTGAACATTGATTTCTTTAAATAGCACACTGCAGTGAACATTGATTTCTTTAAATAGCACTGCAGTGAACATTGATTTCTTTAAATAGCACACTGCAGTGAACATTGATTTCTTTAAATAGCACAGCAGTGAACATTGATTTTATTAAATAGCACACTGCAGTGAACATTGATTTCTTTAAATAGACCTGCAGTGAACATTGATTTCTTTAAATAGCACACTGAAGTGAACATTGAGATTTCTTTAAATAGCACACTGCAGTGAACATTTATTTCTTTAAATAGCACACTGCAGTGAACATTGATTTCTTTAAATAGCACACTGCAGTGAACATTGATTTCTTTATATAGCACACTGCAGTGAACATTGATTTCTTTAAATAGCACACTGCAGTGAACATTGATTTCTTTAAATAGCACTGCAGTGAACATTGATTTCTTTAAATAGCACTGCAATGAACATTGATTTCTTTAAATAGCACACTGCAGTGAACATTGATTTCTTTAAATAGCACAGCAGTGAACATTGATTTCTTTAAATAGCACACTGCAGTGAACATTGATTTCTTTAAATAGCACACTGCAGTGAACATTGATTTCTTTAAATAGAACAGCAGTGAACATTGATTTCTTTAAATAGCACACTTCAGTGAACATTGATTTCTTTAAATAGCACACTGCAGTGAACATTGATTTCTTTAAATAGCACTGCAATGAACATTGATTTCTTTAAATAGCCCTGCAGTGAACATTGATTTCTTTAAATAGCACACTGCAGTGAACATTGATTTCTTTAAATGGCACTGCAGTGAACATTGATTTCTTTAAATAGCACACTGCAGTGAACATTGATTTCTTTAAATAGCACTGCAGTGAACATTGATTTCTTTAAATAGCACTGCAGTGAACATTGATTTCTTTAAATAGCACAGCAGTGAACATTGATTTCTTAAAATTGTATACTGCAGTGAACATTGATTTCTTTAAATAGCACAGCAGTGAACATTGATTTCTTTAAATAGCACACTGCAGTGAACATTGATTTCTTTAAATAGCACACTGCAGTGAACATTGATTTCTTTAAATAGCACTGCAGTGAACATTGATTTCTTTAAATAGCCCTGCAGTGAACATTGATTTCTTTAAATAGCACACTGCAGTGAACATTGATTTCTTTAAATAGACCTGCAGTGAACATTGATTTCTTTAAATAGCACACTGAAGTGAACATTGATTTCTTTAAATAGCACACTGCAGTGAACATTTATTTCTTTAAATAGAACACTGCAGTGAACATTGATTTCTTTAAATAGCACACTGCAGTGAACATTGATTTCTTTAAATAGCACACTGCAGTGAACATTGATTTCTTTAAATAGCACACTGCAGTGAACTTTGATTTCTTTAAATAGCACACTGCAGTGAACATTGATTTCTTTAAATAGCACTGCAGTGAACATTGATTTCTTTAAATAGCACTGCAATGAACATTGATTTCTTTAAATAGCACACTGCAGTGAACATTGATTTCTTTAAATAGCACACTGCAGTGAACATTGATTTCTTTAAATAGCACATTGCAGTGAACATTGATTTCTTTAAATAGCACACTGCAGTGAACATTGATTTCTTTAAATAGCACTGCAGTGAACATTGATTTCCTTAAATAGCACTGCAGTGAACATTGATTTCTTTAAATAGCACACTGCAGTGAACATTGATTTCTTTAAATAGCACACTGCAGTGAACATTGATTTCTTTAAATAGCACAGCAGTGAACATTGAATTCATTAAATAGCACACTGCAGTGAACATTTAATTCATTAAATAGCACACAGCAATTAACATTGATTTCTTTAAATAGCACACTGCAGTGAACATTGATTTCTTTAAATAGCACACTTGCAGTGAACATTGATTTCTTTAAATAGCACACTGCAGTGAACATTGATTTCTTTAAATAGCACACTGCAGTGAACATTGATTTCTTTAAATAGCACACTGCAGTGAACATTGATTTCTTTAAATAGTACACTGCAGTAAACATTGATTTCTTTAAATAGCACACTGCAGTGAACATTGATTTCTTTAAATAGCACACTGCAGTGAACATTGATTTCTTTAAATAGCACAGCAGTGAACATTGATTTCTTTAAATAGCACAGCAGTGAACATTGATTTCTTTAAATAGCACAGCAGTGAACATTGATTTCTTTAAATAGCACACTGCAGTGAACATTGATTTCTTTAAATAGCACACTGCAGTGAACATTGATTTCTTTAAATAGCTCAGCAGTGAACATTGATTTCTTTAAATAGCACACTGCAGTGAACATTGATTTCTTTAAATAGCACACTGCAGTGAACATTGATTTCTTTAAATAGCACACTGCAGTGAACATTGATTTCTTTAAATAGCACACTGCAGTGAACATTGATTTCTTTAAATAGCACACTGCAGTGAACATTGATTTCTTTAAATAGCACTGCAGTGAACATTGATTTTTTTAAATAGCACACTGCAGTGAACATTGATTTCTTTAAATAGCACACTGCAGTGAACATTGATTTCTTTAAATAGCACACTGCAGTGAACATTGATTTCTTTAAATAGCACACTGCAGTGAACATTGATATCTTTAAATAGCACAGCAGTGAACATTGATTTCTTTAAATAGCACAGCAGTGAACATTGATTTCTTTAAATAGCACTGCAGTGAACATTGATTTCTTTAAATAGCACACTGCAGTGAACATTGATTTCTTTAAATAGCACACTGCAGTGAACATTGATTTCTTTAAATAGCACAGCAGTGAACATTGATTTCATTAAATAGCACACTGCAGTGAACATTGAATTCATTAAATAGCACAGCAGTGAACATTGATTTCTTTAAATAGCCCTGCAGTGAACATTGATTTCTTTAAATAGCAATGCAGTGAACATTGATTTCTTAAAATAGCACACTGCAGTGAACATTGATTTCTTTAAATAGCACACTGCAGTGAACATTGATTTCTTTAAATAGCACTGCAGTGAACATTGATTTCTTTAAATAGCATAGCAGTGAACATTGATTTCTTTAAATAGCACACTGCAGTGAACATTGATTTCTTTAAATAGCACTGCAGTGAACATTGATTTCTTTAAATAGCACAGCAGTGAACATTGATTTCTTTAAATAGTACAGCAGTGAACATTAATTTCTTTAAATAGCACAGCAGTGAACATTGATTTCTTTAAATAGCACTGCAGTGAACATTGATTTCTTGAAATAGCCCTGCAGTGAACATTGATTTCATTAAATAGCACACTGCATTGAACATTGATTTCTTTAAATAGCACACTGCAGTGAACATTGATTTCTTTAAATAGCACAGCAGTGAACATTGATTTCTTTAAATAGCAATGCAGTGAACATTGATTTCTTAAATTAGCACACTGCAGTGAACATTGATTTCTTTAAATAGCACTGCAGTGAACATTGATTTCATTAAATAGCACAGCAGTGAACATTGATTTCATTAAATAGCACACTGCAGTGAACATTGAATTCTTTAAAAAGCACACTGCAGTGAACATTGATATCTTTAAATAGCACTGCAGTGAACATTGATTTCTTTAAATAGCACACTGCAGTGAACATTGATTTCTTTAAATAGCACTGCAGTGAACATTGATTTCTTTAAATAGCACACTGCAGTGAACATTGATTTCTTTAAATAGCACTGCAGTGAACATTGATTTCTTTAAATAGCACACTGAAGTGAACATTGATTTCTTTAAATAGCACACTGCAATGAACATTTATTTCTTTAAATAGCACACTGCAGTGAACATTGATTTCTTTAAATAGCACACTGCAGTGAACATTGATTTCTTTAAATAGCACACTGCAGTGAACATTGATTTCTTTAAATAGCACACTGCAGTGAACATTGATTTCTTTAAATAGCACACTGCAGTGAACATTGATTTCTTTAAATAGCACTGCAGTGAACATTGATTTCTTTAAATAGCACTGCAATGAACATTGATTTCTTTAAATAGCACACTGCAGTGAACATTGATTTCTTTAAATAGCACAGCAGTGAACATTGATTTCTTTAAATAGCACACTGCAGTGAACATTGATTTCTTTAAATAGCACTGCAGTGAACATTGATTTTTTTAAATAGCACACTGCAGTGAACATTGATTTCTTTAAATAGCACACTGCAGTGAACATTGATTTCTTTAAATAGCACACTGCAGTGAACATTGATTTCTTTAAATAGCACACTGCAGTGAACATTGATATCTTTAAATAGCACAGCAGTGAACATTGATTTCTTTAAATAGCACAGCAGTGAACATTGATTTCTTTAAATAGCACTGCAGTGAACATTGATTTCTTTAAATAGCACACTGCAGTGAACATTGATTTCTTTAAATAGCACACTGCAGTGAACATTGATTTCTTTAAATAGCACAGCAGTGAACATTGATTTCATTAAATAGCACACTGCAGTGAACATTGAATTCATTAAATAGCACAGCAGTGAACATTGATTTCTTTAAATAGCCCTGCAGTGAACATTGATTTCTTTAAATAGCAATGCAGTGAACATTGATTTCTTAAAATAGCACACTGCAGTGAACATTGATTTCTTTAAATAGCACACTGCAGTGAACATTGATTTCTTTAAATAGCACTGCAGTGAACATTGATTTCTTTAAATAGCATAGCAGTGAACATTGATTTCTTTAAATAGCACACTGCAGTGAACATTGATTTCTTTAAATAGCACTGCAGTGAACATTGATTTCTTTAAATAGCACAGCAGTGAACATTGATTTCTTTAAATAGTACAGCAGTGAACATTAATTTCTTTAAATAGCACAGCAGTGAACATTGATTTCTTTAAATAGCACTGCAGTGAACATTGATTTCTTGAAATAGCCCTGCAGTGAACATTGATTTCATTAAATAGCACACTGCATTGAACATTGATTTCTTTAAATAGCACACTGCAGTGAACATTGATTTCTTTAAATAGCACAGCAGTGAACATTGATTTCTTTAAATAGCAATGCAGTGAACATTGATTTCTTAAATTAGCACACTGCAGTGAACATTGATTTCTTTAAATAGCACTGCAGTGAACATTGATTTCATTAAATAGCACAGCAGTGAACATTGATTTCATTAAATAGCACACTGCAGTGAACATTGAATTCTTTAAAAAGCACACTGCAGTGAACATTGATATCTTTAAATAGCACTGCAGTGAACATTGATTTCTTTAAATAGCACACTGCAGTGAACATTGATTTCTTTAAATAGCACTGCAGTGAACATTGATTTCTTTAAATAGCACACTGCAGTGAACATTGATTTCTTTAAATAGCACTGCAGTGAACATTGATTTCTTTAAATAGCACACTGAAGTGAACATTGATTTCTTTAAATAGCACACTGCAATGAACATTTATTTCTTTAAATAGCACACTGCAGTGAACATTGATTTCTTTAAATAGCACACTGCAGTGAACATTGATTTCTTTAAATAGCACACTGCAGTGAACATTGATTTCTTTAAATAGCACACTGCAGTGAACATTGATTTCTTTAAATAGCACACTGCAGTGAACATTGATTTCTTTAAATAGCACTGCAGTGAACATTGATTTCTTTAAATAGCACTGCAATGAACATTGATTTCTTTAAATAGCACACTGCAGTGAACATTGATTTCTTTAAATAGCACAGCAGTGAACATTGATTTCTTTAAATAGCACACTGCAGTGAACATTGATTTCTTTAAATAGCACACTGCAGTGAACATTGATTTCTTTAAATAGCACACTGCAGTGAACATTGATTTCTTTAAATAGCACAGCAGTGAACATTGATTTCTTTAAATAGCACAGCAGTGAACATTGATTTCTTTAAATAGCACACTGCAGTGAACATTGATTTCTTTAAATAGCACACTGCAGTGAACATTGATTTCTTTAAATAGCACACTGCAGTGAACATTGATTTTTTTAAATAGTACACTGCAGTGAACATTGAATTCTTTAAATAGCACACTGCAGTGAACATTGATTTCTTTAAATAGCACACTACAGTGAACATTGATTTCTTTAAATAGTACACTGCAGTGAACATTGATTTCTTTAAATAGCACACTGCAGTGAACATTGATTTCTTTACATAGCACAGCAGTGAACATTGATTTCGTTAAATAGCACACTGCAGTGAACATTGATTTCTTTAAATAATACACTGCAGTGAACATTGATTTCTTTAAATAGTACACTGCAGTGAACATTGATTTCTTTAAATAGCACACTGCAGTGAACATTGATTTCTTTAAATAGCACAGCAGTGAACATTGATTTCTTTAAATAGCACTGCAGTAAACATTGATTTCTTTAAATAGTACACTGCAGTGAACATTGATTTCTTTAAATAGCACTGCAGTGAACATTGATTTCTTTAAATAGCACACTGCAGTTAACATTGATTTCTTTAAATAGCCCTGCAGTGAACATTGATTTCTTTAAATAGTACACTGCAGTGAACATTGATTTCTTTAAATAGCACACTGCAGTGAACATTGATTTCTTTAAATAGCACAGCAGTGAACATTGATTTCTTTAAATAGCACTGCAGTGAACATTGATTTCTTTAAATAGCACTGCAGTGAACATTGATTTCTTTAAATAGTACACTGCAGTGAACATTGATTTCTTTAAATAGCACTGCAGTGAACATTGATTTCTTTAAATAGCACACTGCAGTTAACATTGATTTCTTTAAATAGCCCTGCAGTGAACATTGATTTCTTTAAATAGTACACTGCAGTGAACATTGATTTCTTTAAATAGCACACTGCAGTGAACATTGATTTCTTTAAATAGCACAGCAGTGAACATTGATTTCTTTAAATAGCACTGCAGTGAACATTGATTTCTTTAAATAGCACACTGCAGTGAACATTGATTTCTTTAAATAGTACACTGCAGTGAACATTAATTTCTTTAAATAGCACAGCAGTGAACATTGATTTCTTTAAATAGCACTGCAGTGAACATTGATTTCTTTAAATAGCCCTACAGTGAACATTGATTTCTTTAAATTGCCCTGCAGTGAACATTGATTTCTTTAAATAGCACTGCAGTGAACATTGATTTCTTTAAATAGCCCTGCAGTGAACATTGATTTCTTTAAATAGCACTGCAGTGAACATTGATTTCTTTAAATAGCACTGCAGTGAACATTGATTTCTTTAAATAGCACTGCAGTGAACATTGATTTCTTTAAATAGCACTGCAGTGAACATTGATTTCTTTACATAGCACTGCAGTGAACATTGATTTCTTTACATAGCACAGCAGTGAACATTGATTTCGTTAAATAGTACACTGCAGTGAACATTGATTTCTTTAAATAGTACACTGCAGTGAACATTGATTTCTTTAAATAGCACACTGCAGTGAACATTGATTTCTTTAAATAGCACAGCAGTGAACATTGATTTCTTTAAATAGCACAGCAGTGAGCATTGATATCTTTAAATAGTACAGCAGTGAACATTGATTTCATTAAATAGCACACTGCAGTGAACATTGATTCCTTTAAATAGCACACTGCAGTGAACATTGATTTCTTTAAATAGCACACTGCATTGAACATTTGATTTCTTTAAATAGCACACTGCAGTGAACATTGATTTCTTTAAATAGCACACTGCAGTGAACATTGATTTCTTTAAATAGCACAGCAGTGAACATTGATTTCTTTAAATAGCACTGCATTGAACATTGATTTATTTAAATATCCCTGCAGTTAACATTGATTTCTTTAAATAGCACTGCAGTGAACATTGATTTCTTTAAATAGCCCTGCAGTGAACATTGATTTCTTAAAATAGCACTGCAGTGAACATTGATTTCTTTAAATAGCACACTGCAGTGAACATTGATTTCTTTAAATAGCACAGCAGTGAACATTGATTTCTTTAAATAGCACTGCAGTGAACATTGATTTCTTTAAATAGCCCTGCAGTGAACATTGATTTCTTTAAATAGCACTGCAGTGAACATTGATTTCTTTAAATAGCCCTGCAGTGAACATTGATTTCTTTAAATAGCCCTGCAGTGAACATTGATTTCTTTAAATAGCCCTGCAGTAAACATTGATTTCTTTAAATAGCCCTGCAGTGAACATTGATTTCTTTAAATAGCACACTGCAGTGAACATTGATTTCTTTAAATAGCACACTGCAGTGAACATTGATTTCTTTAAATAGCACACTGCAGTGAACATTGATTTCTTTAAATAGCACACTGCAGTGAACATTGATTTTTTTAAATAGCACACTGCAGTGAACATTGATTTCTTTAAATAGCACACTGCAGTGAACATTGATTTCTTTAAATAGCACACTGCAGTGAACATTGATTTCTTTAAATAGCACACTGCAGTGAACATTGATTTCTTTAAATAGTACACTGCAGTGAACATTGATTTCTTTAAATAGCCCTGCAGTGAACATTGATTTCTTTAAATAGCACTGCAGTGAACATTGATTTTATTAAATAGCACAGCAGTGAACATTGATTTCTTTAAATAGCACTGCAGTGAACATTGATTTCATTAAATAGCACACTGCAGTGAACATTGATTTCTTTAAATAGCACTGCAGTGAACATTGATTTCTTTAAATAGCACAGCAGTGAACATTGATTTCTTTAAATAGCACACTGCAGTGAACATTGATATCTTTAAATAGCCCTGCAGTAAACATTTATTTCTTTAAATAGCACACTGCAGTGAACATTGATTTCTTTAAATAGCACACTGCAGTGAACATTGATTTCTTTAAATAGCACACTGCAGTGAACATTGATTTCTTTAAATAGCACACTGCAGTGAACATTGATTTCTTTAAATAGCACAGCAGTGAACATTGATTTCTTTAAATAGCACACTGCAGTGAACATTGATTTCTTTAAATAGCACAGCAGTGAACATTGATTTCTTTAAATAGCACACTGCAGTGAACATTGATTTCTTTAAATAGCACACTGCAGTGAACATTGATTTCTTTAAATAGAACACTGCAGTGAACATTGATTTCTTTAAATAGCACACTGCAGTGAACATTGATTTCTTTAAATAGCACACTGCAGTGAACATTGATTTCTTTAAATAGCACATTGCAGTGAACATTGATTTCTTTAAATAGCACACTGCAGTGAACATTGATTTCTTTAAATAGCACACTGCAGTGAACATTGATTTCTTTAAATAGCACTGCAGTGAACATTGATTTTTTTAAATAGCACACTGTTGTGAACATTAGTTTCTTTAAATAGCACACTGCAGTGAACATTGATTTCTTTAAATAGCACACTGCAGTGAACATTGATTTCTTTAAATAGCACAGCAGTGAACATTGATTTCTTTAAATAGCACAGCAGTGAACATTGATTTCATTAAATAGCACTGCAGTGAACATTGATTTCATTAAATAGCACAGCAGTGAACATTGATTTCATTAAATAGCACACTGCAGTGAACATTGAATTCTTTAAATAGCACACTGCAGTGAACATTGATTTCTTTAAATAGCACTGCAGTGAACATTGATTTCTTTAAATAGCACACTGCAGTGAACATTGATTTCTTTAAATAGCACTGCAGTGAACATTGATTTCTTTAAATAGCACACTGCAGTGAACATTGATTTCTTTAAATAGCACTGCAGTGAACATTGATTTCTTTAAATAGCACACTGCAGTGAACATTGATTTATTTAAATAGACCTGCAGTGAACATTGATTTCTTTAAATAGCACAGCAGTGAACATTGATTTCTTTAAATAGCACAGCAGTGAACATTGATTTCTTTAAATAGCACACTGCAGTGAACATTGATTTCTTTAAATAGCACACTGCAGTGAACATTGATTTCTTTAAATAGCTCAGCAGTGAACATTGATTTCTTTAAATAGCACACTGCAGTGAACATTGATTTCTTTAAATAGCACACTGCAGTGAACATTGATTTCTTTAAATAGCACACTGCAGTGAACATTGATTTCTTTAAATAGCACACTGCAGTGAACATTGATTTCTTTAAATAGCACACTGCAGTAAACATTGATTTCTTTAAATAGCACTGCAGTGAACATTGATTTTTTTAAATAGCACACTGCAGTGAACATTGATTTCTTTAAATAGCACACTGCAGTGAACATTGATTTCTTTAAATAGCACACTGCAGTGAACATTGATTTCTTTAAATAGCACACTGCAGTGAACATTGATATCTTTAAATAGCACAGCAGTGAACATTGATTTCTTTAAATAGCACAGCAGTGAACATTGATTTCTTTAAATAGCACTGCAGTGAACATTGATTTCTTTAAATAGCACACTGCAGTGAACATTGATTTCTTTAAATAGCCCTGCAGTGAACATTGATTTCTTTAAATAGCACACTGCAGTGAACATTGATTTCTTTAAATGGCACTGCAGTGAACATTGATTTCTTTAAATAGCACACTGCAGTGAACATTGATTTCTTTAAATAGCACTGCAGTGAACATTGATTTCTTTAAATAGCACTGCAGTGAACATTGATTTCTTTAAATAGCACAGCAGTGAACATTGATTTCTTAAAATAGTATACTGCAGTGAACATTGATTTCTTTAAATAGCACACTGCAGTGAACATTGATTTCTTTAAATAGCACACTGCAGTGAACATTGATTTCTTTAAATAGCACACTGCAGTGAACATTGATTTCTTTAAATAGCACTGCAGTGAACATTGATTTCTTTAAATAGCCCTGCAGTGAACATTGATTTCTTTAAATAGCACACTGCAATGAACATTGATTTTATTAAAAAGCCCTGCAGTGAATATTGATTTCTTTAAATAGCACACTGCAGTGAACATTGACTTCTTTAAATAGACCTGCAGTGAACATTGATTTCTTTAAATAGCACACTGAAGTGAACATTGATTTCTTTAAATAGCACACTGCAGTGAACATTTATTTCTTTAAATAGAACACTGCAGTGAACATTGATTTCTTTAAATAGCACACTGCAGTGAACATTGATTTCTTTAAATAGCACACTGCAGTGAACATTGATTTCTTTAAATAGCACACTGCAGTGAACATTTATTTCTTTAAATAGAACACTGCAGTGAACATTGATTTCTTTAAATAGCACACTGCAGTGAACATTGATTTCTTTAAATAGCACACTGCAGTGAACATTGATTTCTTTAAATAGCACACTGCAGTGAACTTTGATTTCTTTAAATAGCACTGCAGTGAACATTGATTTCTTTAAATAGCACTGCAATGAACATTGATTTCTTTAAATAGCACACTGCAGTGAACATTGATTTCTTTAAATAGCACACTGCATTGAACATTGATTTCTTTAAATAGCACACTGCAGTGAACATTGATTTCTTTAAATAGCACTGCAGTGAACATTGATTTCCTTAAATAGCACTGCAGTAAACATTGATTTCTCTAAATAGCACACTGCAGTGAACATTGATTTCTTTAAATAGCACACTGCAGTGAACATTGATTTCTTTAAATAGCACAGCAGTGAACATTGAATTCATTAAATAGCACACTGCAGTGAACATTTAATTCATTAAATAGCACACAGCAATTAACATTGATTTCTTTAAATAGCACACTGCAGTGAACATTGATTTCTTTAAATAGCACACTTGCAGTGAACATTGATTTCTTTAAATAGCACACTGCAGTGAACATTGATTTCTTTAAATAGCACACTGCAGTGAACATTGATTTCTTTAAATAGCCCTGCAGTGAACATTGATTTCTTTAAATAGCACAGCAGTGAACATTGATTTCTTTAAATAGCACACTGCAGTGAACATTGATTTCTTTAAATAGCACTGCAGTGAACATTGATTTCTTTAAATAGCACAGCAGTGAACATTGATTTCTTTAAATAGCACACTGCAGTGAACATTGATTTCTTTAAATAGCACTGCAGTGAACATTGATTTCTTTAAATAGCACAGCAGTGAACATTGATTTCTTTAAATAGTACAGCAGTGAACATTAATTTCTTTAAATAGCACAGCAGTGAACATTGATTTCTTTAAATAGCACTGCAGTGAACATTGATTTCTTTAAATAGCCCTGCAGTGAACATTGATTTCATTAAATAGCACACTGCATTGAACATTGATTTCTTTAAATAGTACACTGCAGTGAACATTGATTTCTTTAAATAGCACTGCAGTGAACATTGATTTCTTTAAATAGTACACTGCAATGAACATTGATTTCTTTAAATAGTACACTGCAGTGAACATTGATTTCTTTAAATAGTACAGCAGTGAACATTGATTTCTTTAAATAGCACACTGAAGTGAACATTGATTTCTTTAAATAGCACACTGCAGTGAACATTTATTTCTTTAAATAGAACACTGCAGTGAACATTGATTTCTTTAAATAGCACACTGCAGTGAACATTGATTTCTTTAAATAGCACACTGCAGTGAACATTGATTTCTTTAAATAGCACACTGCAGTGAACTTTGATTTCTTTAAATAGCACACTGCAGTGAACATTGATTTCTTTAAATAGCACTGCAGTGAACATTGATTTCTTTAAATAGCACTGCAATGAACATTGATTTCTTTAAATAGCACACTGCAGTGAACATTGATTTCTTTAAATAGCACACTGCATTGAACATTGATTTCTTTAAATAGCACACTGCAGTGAACATTGATTTCTTTAAATAGCACACTGCAGTGAACATTGATTTCTTTAAATAGCACTGCAGTGAACATTGATTTCCTTAAATAGCACTGCAGTGAACATTGATTTCTTTAAATAGCACACTGCAGTGAACATTGATTTCTTTAAATAGCACACTGCAGTGAACATTGATTTCTTTAAATAGCACAGCAGTGAACATTGAATTCATTAAATAGCACACTGCAGTGAACATTTAATTCATTAAATAGCACACAGCAATTAACATTGATTTCTTTAAATAGCACACTGCAGTGAACATTGATTTCTTTAAATAGCACACTTGCAGTGAACATTGATTTCTTTAAATAGCACACTGCAGTGAACATTGATTTCTTTAAATAGCACACTGCAGTGAACATTGATTTCTTTAAATAGCACACTGCAGTGAACATTGATTTCTTTAAATAGTACACTGCAGTGAACATTGATTTCTTTAAATAGCACACTGCAGTGAACATTGATTTCTTTAAATAGCACACTGCAGTGAACATTGATTTCTTTAAATAGCACAGCAGTGAACATTGATTTCTTTAAATAGCACAGCAGTGAACATTGATTTCTTTAAATAGCACAGCAGTGAACATTGATTTCTTTAAATAGCACACTGCAGTGAACATTGATTTCTTTAAATAGCACACTGCAGTGAACATTGATTTCTTTAAATAGCTCAGCAGTGAACATTGATTTCTTTAAATAGCACACTGCAGTGAACATTGATTTCTTTAAATAGCACACTGCAGTTAACATTGATTTCTTTAAATAGCACACTGCAGTGAACATTGATTTCTTTAAATAGCACACTGCAGTGAACATTGATTTCTTTAAATAGCACACTGCAGTGAACATTGATTTCTTTAAATAGCACTGCAGTGAACATTGATTTTTTTAAATAGCACACTGCAGTGAACATTGATTTCTTTAAATAGCACACTGCAGTGAACATTGATTTCTTTAAATAGCACACTGCAGTGAACATTGATTTCTTTAAATAGCACACTGCAGTGAACATTGATATCTTTAAATAGCACAGCAGTGAACATTGATTTCTTTAAATAGCACAGCAGTGAACATTGATTTCTTTAAATAGCACTGCAGTGAACATTGATTTCTTTAAATAGCACACTGCAGTGAACATTGATTTCTTTAAATAGCACACTGCAGTGAACATTGATTTCTTTAAATAGCACAGCAGTGAACATTGATTTTATTAAATAGCACACTGCAGTGAACATTGAATTCATTAAATAGCACAGCAGTGAACATTGATTTCTTTAAATAGCCCTGCAGTGAACATTGATTTCTTTAAATAGCACAGCAGTGAACATTGATTTCTTTAAATAGCACACTGCAGTGAACATTGATTTCTTTAAATAGCACTGCAGTGAACATTGATTTATTTAAATAGCACAGCAGTGAACATTGATTTCTTTAAATAGCACACTGCAGTGAACATTGATTTCTTTAAATAGCACTGCAGTGAACATTGATTTCTTTAAATAGCACAGCAGTGAACATTGATTTCTTTAAATAGTACAGCAGTGAACATTGATTTCTTTAAATAGCCCTGCAGTGAACATTGATTTCATTAAATAGCACACTGCATTGAACATTGATTTCTTTAAATAGTACACTGCAGTGAACATTGATTTCTTTAAATAGCACTGCAGTGAACATTGATTTCTTTAAATAGTACACTGCAGTGAACATTGATTTCTTTAAATAGTACACTGCAGTGAACATTGATTTCTTTAAATAGTACAGCAGTGAACATTGATTTCTTTAAATAGCACAGCAGTGAACATTGATTTCTTTAAATAGCACAGCAGTGAACATTGATTTCTTTAAATAGTACAGCAGTGAACATTAATTTCTTTAAATAGCACAGCAGTGAACATTGATTTCTTTAAATAGCACTGCAGTGAACATTGATTTCTTTAAATAGCCCTGCAGTGAACATTGATTTCATTAAATAGCACATTGCATTGAACATTGATTTCTTTAAATAGCACACTGCAGTGAACATTGATTTCTTTAAATAGCACAGCAGTGAACATTGATTTCTTTAAATAGCAATGCAGTGAACATTGATTTCTTAAAATAGCACACTGCAGTGAACATTGATTTCTTTAAATAGCACACTGCAGTGAACATTGATTTCTTTAAATAGCACAGCAGTGAACATTGATTTCTTTAAATAGCACTGCAGTGAACATTGATTTCTTTAAATAGCACACTGCAGTGAACATTGATTTCATTAAATAGCACAGCAGTGAACATTTATTTCTTTAAATAGCACACTGCAGTGAACATTGAATTCTTTAAAAAGCACACTGCAGTGAACATTGATTTCATTAAATAGCACAGCAGTGAACATTGATTTCATTAAATAGCACACTGCAGTGAACATTGAATTCTTTAAATAGCACACTGCAGTGAACATTGATTTCTTTAAATAGCACTGCAGTGAACATTGATTTCTTTAAATAGCACACTGCAGTGAACATTGATTTCTTTAAATAGCACTGCAGTGAACATTGATTTCTTTAAATAGCACACTGCAGTGAACATTGATTTCTTTAAATAGCACAGCAGTGAACATTGATTTTATTAAATAGCACACTGCAGTGAACATTGATTTCTTTAAATAGACCTGCAGTGAACATTGATTTCTTTAAATAGCACACTGAAGTGAACATTGAGATTTCTTTAAATAGCACACTGCAGTGAACATTTATTTCTTTAAATAGCACACTGCAGTGAACATTGATTTCTTTAAATAGCACACTGCAGTGAACATTGATTTCTTTATATAGCACACTGCAGTGAACATTGATTTCTTTAAATAGCACACTGCAGTGAACATTGATTTCTTTAAATAGCACTGCAGTGAACATTGATTTCTTTAAATAGCACTGCAATGAACATTGATTTCTTTAAATAGCACACTGCAGTGAACATTGATTTCTTTAAATAGCACAGCAGTGAACATTGATTTCTTTAAATAGCACACTGCAGTGAACATTGATTTCTTTAAATAGCACACTGCAGTGAACATTGATTTCTTTAAATAGAACAGCAGTGAACATTGATTTCTTTAAATAGCACACTTCAGTGAACATTGATTTCTTTAAATAGCACACTGCAGTGAACATTGATTTCTTTAAATAGCACTGCAATGAACATTGATTTCTTTAAATAGCCCTGCAGTGAACATTGATTTCTTTAAATAGCACACTGCAGTGAACATTGATTTCTTTAAATGGCACTGCAGTGAACATTGATTTCTTTAAATAGCACACTGCAGTGAACATTGATTTCTTTAAATAGCACTGCAGTGAACATTGATTTCTTTAAATAGCACTGCAGTGAACATTGATTTCTTTAAATAGCACAGCAGTGAACATTGATTTCTTAAAATTGTATACTGCAGTGAACATTGATTTCTTTAAATAGCACAGCAGTGAACATTGATTTCTTTAAATAGCACACTGCAGTGAACATTGATTTCTTTAAATAGCACACTGCAGTGAACATTGATTTCTTTAAATAGCACTGCAGTGAACATTGATTTCTTTAAATAGCCCTGCAGTGAACATTGATTTCTTTAAATAGCACACTGCAGTGAACATTGATTTCTTTAAATAGACCTGCAGTGAACATTGATTTCTTTAAATAGCACACTGAAGTGAACATTGATTTCTTTAAATAGCACACTGCAGTGAACATTTATTTCTTTAAATAGAACACTGCAGTGAACATTGATTTCTTTAAATAGCACACTGCAGTGAACATTGATTTCTTTAAATAGCACACTGCAGTGAACATTGATTTCTTTAAATAGCACACTGCAGTGAACTTTGATTTCTTTAAATAGCACACTGCAGTGAACATTGATTTCTTTAAATAGCACTGCAGTGAACATTGATTTCTTTAAATAGCACTGCAATGAACATTGATTTCTTTAAATAGCACACTGCAGTGAACATTGATTTCTTTAAATAGCACACTGCAGTGAACATTGATTTCTTTAAATAGCACATTGCAGTGAACATTGATTTCTTTAAATAGCACACTGCAGTGAACATTGATTTCTTTAAATAGCACTGCAGTGAACATTGATTTCCTTAAATAGCACTGCAGTGAACATTGATTTCTTTAAATAGCACACTGCAGTGAACATTGATTTCTTTAAATAGCACACTGCAGTGAACATTGATTTCTTTAAATAGCACAGCAGTGAACATTGAATTCATTAAATAGCACACTGCAGTGAACATTTAATTCATTAAATAGCACACAGCAATTAACATTGATTTCTTTAAATAGCACACTGCAGTGAACATTGATTTCTTTAAATAGCACACTTGCAGTGAACATTGATTTCTTTAAATAGCACACTGCAGTGAACATTGATTTCTTTAAATAGCACACTGCAGTGAACATTGATTTCTTTAAATAGCACACTGCAGTGAACATTGATTTCTTTAAATAGTACACTGCAGTAAACATTGATTTCTTTAAATAGCACACTGCAGTGAACATTGATTTCTTTAAATAGCACACTGCAGTGAACATTGATTTCTTTAAATAGCACAGCAGTGAACATTGATTTCTTTAAATAGCACAGCAGTGAACATTGATTTCTTTAAATAGCACAGCAGTGAACATTGATTTCTTTAAATAGCACACTGCAGTGAACATTGATTTCTTTAAATAGCACACTGCAGTGAACATTGATTTCTTTAAATAGCTCAGCAGTGAACATTGATTTCTTTAAATAGCACACTGCAGTGAACATTGATTTCTTTAAATAGCACACTGCAGTGAACATTGATTTCTTTAAATAGCACACTGCAGTGAACATTGATTTCTTTAAATAGCACACTGCAGTGAACATTGATTTCTTTAAATAGCACACTGCAGTGAACATTGATTTCTTTAAATAGCACTGCAGTGAACATTGATTTTTTTAAATAGCACACTGCAGTGAACATTGATTTCTTTAAATAGCACACTGCAGTGAACATTGATTTCTTTAAATAGCACACTGCAGTGAACATTGATTTCTTTAAATAGCACACTGCAGTGAACATTGATATCTTTAAATAGCACAGCAGTGAACATTGATTTCTTTAAATAGCACAGCAGTGAACATTGATTTCTTTAAATAGCACTGCAGTGAACATTGATTTCTTTAAATAGCACACTGCAGTGAACATTGATTTCTTTAAATAGCACACTGCAGTGAACATTGATTTCTTTAAATAGCACAGCAGTGAACATTGATTTCATTAAATAGCACACTGCAGTGAACATTGAATTCATTAAATAGCACAGCAGTGAACATTGATTTCTTTAAATAGCCCTGCAGTGAACATTGATTTCTTTAAATAGCAATGCAGTGAACATTGATTTCTTAAAATAGCACACTGCAGTGAACATTGATTTCTTTAAATAGCACACTGCAGTGAACATTGATTTCTTTAAATAGCACTGCAGTGAACATTGATTTCTTTAAATAGCATAGCAGTGAACATTGATTTCTTTAAATAGCACACTGCAGTGAACATTGATTTCTTTAAATAGCACTGCAGTGAACATTGATTTCTTTAAATAGCACAGCAGTGAACATTGATTTCTTTAAATAGTACAGCAGTGAACATTAATTTCTTTAAATAGCACAGCAGTGAACATTGATTTCTTTAAATAGCACTGCAGTGAACATTGATTTCTTGAAATAGCCCTGCAGTGAACATTGATTTCATTAAATAGCACACTGCATTGAACATTGATTTCTTTAAATAGCACACTGCAGTGAACATTGATTTCTTTAAATAGCACAGCAGTGAACATTGATTTCTTTAAATAGCAATGCAGTGAACATTGATTTCTTAAATTAGCACACTGCAGTGAACATTGATTTCTTTAAATAGCACTGCAGTGAACATTGATTTCATTAAATAGCACAGCAGTGAACATTGATTTCATTAAATAGCACACTGCAGTGAACATTGAATTCTTTAAAAAGCACACTGCAGTGAACATTGATATCTTTAAATAGCACTGCAGTGAACATTGATTTCTTTAAATAGCACACTGCAGTGAACATTGATTTTTTTAAATAGCACTGCAGTGAACATTGATTTCTTTAAATAGCACACTGCAGTGAACATTGATTTCTTTAAATAGCACTGCAGTGAACATTGATTTCTTTAAATAGCACACTGAAGTGAACATTGATTTCTTTAAATAGCACACTGCAATGAACATTTATTTCTTTAAATAGCACACTGCAGTGAACATTGATTTCTTTAAATAGCACACTGCAGTGAACATTGATTTCTTTAAATAGCACACTGCAGTGAACATTGATTTCTTTAAATAGCACACTGCAGTGAACATTGATTTCTTTAAATAGCACACTGCAGTGAACATTGATTTCTTTAAATAGCACTGCAGTGAACATTGATTTCTTTAAATAGCACTGCAATGAACATTGATTTCTTTAAATAGCACACTGCAGTGAACATTGATTTCTTTAAATAGCACAGCAGTGAACATTGATTTCTTTAAATAGCACACTGCAGTGAACATTGATTTCTTTAAATAGCACACTGCAGTGAACATTGATTTCTTTAAATAGCACACTGCAGTGAACATTGATTTCGTTAAATAGCACACTGCAGTGAACATTGATTTCTTTAAATAATACACTGCAGTGAACATTGATTTCTTTAAATAGTACACTGCAGTGAACATTGATTTCTTTAAATAGCACACTGCAGTGAACATTGATTTCTTTAAATAGCACAGCAGTGAACATTGATTTCTTTAAATAGCACTGCAGTGAACATTGATTTCTTTAAATAGTACACTGCAGTGAACATTGATTTCTTTAAATAGCACTGCAGTGAACATTGATTTCTTTAAATAGCACACTGCAGTTAACATTGATTTCTTTAAATAGCCCTGCAGTGAACATTGATTTCTTTAAATAGTACACTGCAGTGAACATTGATTTCTTTAAATAGCACACTGCAGTGAACATTGATTTCTTTAAATAGCACAGCAGTGAACATTGATTTCTTTAAATAGCACTGCAGTGAACATTGATTTCTTTAAATAGCACTGCAGTGAACATTGATTTCTTTAAATAGTACACTGCAGTGAACATTGATTTCTTTAAATAGCACTGCAGTGAACATTGATTTCTTTAAATAGCACACTGCAGTTAACATTGATTTCTTTAAATAGCACACTGCAGTGAACATTGATTTCTTTACATAGCACAGCAGTGAACATTGATTTCGTTAAATAGCACACTGCAGTGAACATTGATTTCTTTAAATAATACACTGCAGTGAACATTGATTTCTTTAAATAGTACACTGCAGTGAACATTGATTTCTTTAAATAGCACACTGCAGTGAACATTGATTTCTTTAAATAGCACAGCAGTGAACATTGATTTCTTTAAATAGCACTGCAGTGAACATTGATTTCTTTAAATAGTACACTGCAGTGAACATTGATTTCTTTAAATAGCACTGCAGTGAACATTGATTTCTTTAAATAGCACACTGCAGTTAACATTGATTTCTTTAAATAGCCCTGCAGTGAACATTGATTTCTTTAAATAGTACACTGCAGTGAACATTGATTTCTTTAAATAGCACACTGCAGTGAACATTGATTTCTTTAAATAGCACAGCAGTGAACATTGATTTCTTTAAATAGCACTGCAGTGAACATTGATTTCTTTAAATAGCACTGCAGTGAACATTGATTTCTTTAAATAGTACACTGCAGTGAACATTGATTTCTTTAAATAGCACTGCAGTGAACATTGATTTCTTTAAATAGCACACTGCAGTTAACATTGATTTCTTTAAATAGCCCTGCAGTGAACATTGATTTCTTTAAATAGTACACTGCAGTGAACATTGATTTCTTTAAATAGCACACTGCAGTGAACATTGATTTCTTTAAATAGCACAGCAGTGAACATTGATTTCTTTAAATAGCACTGCAGTGAACATTGATTTCTTTAAATAGCACACTGCAGTGAACATTGATTTCTTTAAATAGTACACTGCAGTGAACATTAATTTCTTTAAATAGCACAGCAGTGAACATTGATTTCTTTAAATAGCACTGCAGTGAACATTGATTTCTTTAAATAGCCCTACAGTGAACATTGATTTCTTTAAATTGCCCTGCAGTGAACATTGATTTCTTTAAATAGCACTGCAGTGAACATTGATTTCTTTAAATAGCCCTGCAGTGAACATTGATTTCTTTAAATAGCACTGCAGTGAACATTGATTTCTTTAAATAGCACTGCAGTGAACATTGATTTCTTTAAATAGCACTGCAGTGAACTTTGATTTCTTTAAATAGCACTGCAGTGAACATTGATTTCTTTACATAGCACTGCAGTGAACATTGATTTCTTTACATAGCACAGCAGTGAACATTGATTTCGTTAAATAGTACACTGCAGTGAACATTGATTTCTTTAAATAGTACACTGCAGTGAACATTGATTTCTTTAAATAGCACACTGCAGTGAACATTGATTTCTTTAAATAGCACAGCAGTGAACATTGATTTCTTTAAATAGCACAGCAGTGAGCATTGATTTCTTTAAATAGTACAGCAGTGAACATTGATTTCATTAAATAGCACACTGCAGTGAACATTGATTCCTTTAAATAGCACACTGCAGTGAACATTGATTTCTTTAAATAGCACACTGCATTGAACATTTGATTTCTTTAAATAGCACACTGCAGTGAACATTGATTTCTTTAAATAGCACACTGCAGTGAACATTGATTTCTTTAAATAGCACAGCAGTGAACATTGATTTCTTTAAATAGCACTGCATTGAACATTGATTTATTTAAATATCCCTGCAGTTAACATTGATTTCTTTAAATAGCACTGCAGTGAACATTGATTTCTTTAAATAGCCCTGCAGTGAACATTGATTTCTTAAAATAGCACTGCAGTGAACATTGATTTCTTTAAATAGCACACTGCAGTGAACATTGATTTCTTTAAATAGCACAGCAGTGAACATTGATTTCTTTAAATAGCACTGCAGTGAACATTGATTTCTTTAAATAGCCCTGCAGTGAACATTGATTTCTTTAAATAGCCCTGCAGTGAACATTGATTTCTTTAAATAGCCCTGCAGTAAACATTGATTTCTTTAAATAGCCCTGCAGTGAACATTGATTTCTTTAAATAGCACACTGCAGTGAACATTGATTTCTTTAAATAGCACACTGCAGTGAACATTGATTTCTTTAAATAGCACACTGCAGTGAACATTGATTTCTTTAAATAGCACACTGCAGTGAACATTGATTTTTTTAAATAGCACACTGCAGTGAACATTGATTTCTTTAAATAGCACACTGCAGTGAACATTGATTTCTTTAAATAGCACACTGCAGTGAACATTGATTTTTTTAAATAGCACACTGCAGTGAACATTGATTTCTTTAAATAGCACACTGCAGTGAACATTGATTTCTTTAAATAGCACACTTGCAGTGAACATTGATTTCTTTAAATAGCACACTGCAGTGAACATTGATTTCTTTAAATAGCACACTGCAGTGAACATTGATTTCTTTAAATAGCACACTGCAGTGAACATTGATTTCTTTAAATAGCACACTGCAGTGAACATTGATTTCTTTAAATAGTACACTGCAGTGAACATTGATTTCTTTAAATAGCACACTGCAGTGAACATTGATTTCTTTAAATAGCACACTGCAGTGAACATTGATTTCTTTAAATAGCACAGCAGTGAACATTGATTTCTTTAAATAGCACAGCAGTGAACATTGATTTCTTTAAATAGCACAGCAGTGAACATTGATTTCTTTAAATAGCACACTGCAGTGAACATTGATTTCTTTAAATAGCACACTGCAGTGAACATTGATTTCTTTAAATAGCTCAGCAGTGAACATTGATTTCTTTAAATAGCACACTGCAGTGAACATTGATTTCTTTAAATAGCACATTGCAGTGAACATTGATTTCTTTAAATAGCACACTGCAGTGAACATTGATTTCTTTAAATAGCACACTGCAGTGAACATTGATTTCTTTAAATAGCACACTGCAGTGAACATTGATTTCTTTAAATAGCACTGCAGTGAACATTGATTTTTTTAAATAGCACACTGCAGTGAACATTGATTTCTTTAAATAGCACACTGCAGTGAACATTGATTTCTTTAAATAGCACACTGCAGTGAACATTGATTTCTTTAAATAGCACACTGCAGTGAACATTGATATCTTTAAATAGCACAGCAGTGAACATTGATTTCTTTAAAAAGCACAGCAGTGAACATTGATTTCTTTAAATAGCACTGCAGTGAACATTGATTTCTTTAAATAGCACACTGCAGTGAACATTGATTTCTTTAAATAGCACACTGCAGTGAACATTGATTTCTTTAAATAGCACAGCAGTGAACATTGATTTCATTAAATAGCACACTGCAGTGAACATTGAATTCATTAAATAGCACAGCAGTGAACATTGATTTCTTTAAATAGCCCTGCAGTGAACATTGATTTCTTTAAATAGCACAGCAGTGAACATTGATTTCTTTAAATAGCACACTGCAGTGAACATTGATTTCTTTAAATAGCACAGCAGTGAACATTGATTTCTTTAAATAGCACACTGCAGTGAACATTGATTTCTTTAAATAGCACTGCAGTGAACATTGATTTCTTTAAATAGCACTGCAGTGAACATTGATTTCTTTAAATAGCACACTGCAGTGAACATTGATTTCTTTAAATAGCACACTGCAGTGAACATTGATTTCTTTAAATAGCACAGCAGTGAACATTGATTTCTTTAAATAGCACAGCAGTGAACATTGATTTCTTTAAGTAGCACACTGCAGTGAACATTGATTTCTTTAAATAGCACACTGCAGTGAACATTGATTTCTTTAAATAGCACACTGCAGTGAACATTGATTTTTTTAAATAGTACACTGCAGTGAACATTGAATTCTTTAAATAGCACACTGCAGTGAACATTGATTTCTTTAAATAGCACACTACAGTGAACATTGATTTCTTTAAATAGTACACTGCAGTGAACATTGATTTCTTTAAATAGCACACTGCAGTGAACATTGATTTCTTTACATAGCACAGCAGTGAACATTGATTTCGTTAAATAGCACACTGCAGTGAACATTGATTTCTTTAAATAATACACTGCAGTGAACATTGATTTCTTTAAATAGTACACTGCAGTGAACATTGATTTCTTTAAATAGCACACTGCAGTGAACATTGATTTCTTTAAATAGCACAGCAGTGAACATTGATTTCTTTAAATAGCACTGCAGTGAACATTGATTTCTTTAAATAGTACACTGCAGTGAACATTGATTTCTTTAAATAGCACTGCAGTGAACATTGATTTCTTTAAATAGCACAGCAGTGAACATTGATTTCTTTAAATAGTACAGCAGTGAACATTAATTTCTTTAAATAGCACAGCAGTGAACATTGATTTCTTTAAATAGCACTGCAGTGAACATTGATTTCTTTAAATAGCCCTGCAGTGAACATTGATTTCATTAAATAGCACACTGCATTGAACATTGATTTCTTTAAATAGTACACTGCAGTGAACATTGATTTCTTTAAATAGCACTGCAGTGAACATTGATTTCTTTAAATAGTACACTGCAATGAACATTGATTTTTTTTAATAGTACACTGCAGTGAACATTGATTTCTTTAAATAGTACAGCAGTGAACATTGATTTCTTTAAATAGCACAGCAGTGAACATTGATTTCTTTAAATAGCACAGCAGTGAACATTGATTTCTTTAAATAGTACAGCAGTGAACATTAATTTCTTTAAATAGCACAGCAGTGAACATTGATTTCTTTAAATAGCACTGCAGTGAACATTGATTTCTTTAAATAGCCCTGCAGTGAACATTGATTTCATTAAATAGCACACTGCATTGAACATTGATTTCTTTAAATAGCACAGCAGTAAACATTGATTTCTTTAAATAGCACACTGCAGTGAACATTGAATTCTTTAAATAGCACACTGCAGTGAACATTGATTTCATTAAATAGCACTGCAGTGAACATTGATTTCATTAAATAGCACAGCAGTGAACATTGATTTCATTAAATAGCACACTGCAGTGAACATTGAATTCTTTAAATAGCACACTGCAGTGAACATTGATTTCTTTAAATAGCACTGCAGTGAACATTGATTTCTTTAAATAGCACACTGCAGTGAACATTGATTTCTTTAAATAGCACTGCAGTGAACATTGATTTCTTTAAATAGCACACTGCAGTGAACATTGATTTCTTTAAATAGCACTGCAGTGAACATTGATTTCTTTAAATAGCACACTGCAGTGAACATTGATTTATTTAAATAGACCTGCAGTGAACATTGATTTCTTTAAATAGCACAGCAGTGAACATTGATTTCTTTAAATAGCACAGCAGTGAACATTGATTTCTTTAAATAGCACACTGCAGTGAACATTGATTTCTTTAAATAGCACACTGCAGTGAACATTGATTTCTTTAAATAGCTCAGCAGTGAACATTGATTTCTTTAAATAGCACACTGCAGTGAACATTGATTTCTTTAAATAGCACACTGCAGTGAACATTGATTTCTTTAAATAGCACACTGCAGTGAACATTGATTTCTTTAAATAGCACACTGCAGTGAACATTGATTTCTTTAAATAGCACACTGCAGTAAACATTGATTTCTTTAAATAGCACTGCAGTGAACATTGATTTTTTTAAATAGCACACTGCAGTGAACATTGATTTCTTTAAATAGCACACTGCAGTGAACATTGATTTCTTTAAATAGCACACTGCAGTGAACATTGATTTCTTTAAATAGCACACTGCAGTGAACATTGATATCTTTAAATAGCACAGCAGTGAACATTGATTTCTTTAAATAGCACAGCAGTGAACATTGATTTCTTTAAATAGCACTGCAGTGAACATTGATTTCTTTAAATAGCACACTGCAGTGAACATTGATTTCTTTAAATAGCCCTGCAGTGAACATTGATTTCTTTAAATAGCACACTGCAGTGAACATTGATTTCTTTAAATGGCACTGCAGTGAACATTGATTTCTTTAAATAGCACACTGCAGTGAACATTGATTTCTTTAAATAGCACTGCAGTGAACATTGATTTCTTTAAATAGCACTGCAGTGAACATTGATTTCTTTAAATAGCACAGCAGTGAACATTGATTTCTTAAAATAGTATACTGCAGTGAACATTGATTTCTTTAAATAGCACACTGCAGTGAACATTGATTTCTTTAAATAGCACACTGCAGTGAACATTGATTTCTTTAAATAGCACACTGCAGTGAACATTGATTTCTTTAAATAGCACTGCAGTGAACATTGATTTCTTTAAATAGCCCTGCAGTGAACATTGATTTCTTTAAATAGCACACTGCAATGAACATTGATTTTATTAAAAAGCCCTGCAGTGAATATTGATTTCTTTAAATAGCACACTGCAGTGAACATTGACTTCTTTAAATAGACCTGCAGTGAACATTGATTTCTTTAAATAGCACACTGAAGTGAACATTGATTTCTTTAAATAGCACACTGCAGTGAACATTTATTTCTTTAAATAGAACACTGCAGTGAACATTGATTTCTTTAAATAGCACACTGCAGTGAACATTGATTTCTTTAAATAGCACACTGCAGTGAACATTGATTTCTTTAAATAGCACACTGCAGTGAACATTTATTTCTTTAAATAGAACACTGCAGTGAACATTGATTTCTTTAAATAGCACACTGCAGTGAACATTGATTTTTTTAAATAGCACACTGCAGTGAACATTGATTTCTTTAAATAGCACACTGCAGTGAACTTTGATTTCTTTAAATAGCACTGCAGTGAACATTGATTTCTTTAAATAGCACTGCAATGAACATTGATTTCTTTAAATAGCACACTGCAGTGAACATTGATTTCTTTAAATAGCACACTGCATTGAACATTGATTTCTTTAAATAGCACACTGCAGTGAACATTGATTTCTTTAAATAGCACTGCAGTGAACATTGATTTCCTTAAATAGCACTGCAGTAAACATTGATTTCTCTAAATAGCACACTGCAGTGAACATTGATTTCTTTAAATAGCACACTGCAGTGAACATTGATTTCTTTAAATAGCACAGCAGTGAACATTGAATTCATTAAATAGCACACTGCAGTGAACATTTAATTCATTAAATAGCACACAGCAATTAACATTGATTTCTTTAAATAGCACACTGCAGTGAACATTGATTTCTTTAAATAGCACACTTGCAGTGAACATTGATTTCTTTAAATAGCACACTGCAGTGAACATTGATTTCTTTAAATAGCACACTGCAGTGAACATTGATTTCTTTAAATAGCCCTGCAGTGAACATTGATTTCTTTAAATAGCACAGCAGTGAACATTGATTTCTTTAAATAGCACACTGCAGTGAACATTGATTTCTTTAAATAGCACTGCAGTGAACATTGATTTCTTTAAATAGCACAGCAGTGAACATTGATTTCTTTAAATAGCACACTGCAGTGAACATTGATTTCTTTAAATAGCACTGCAGTGAACATTGATTTCTTTAAATAGCACAGCAGTGAACATTGATTTCTTTAAATAGTACAGCAGTGAACATTAATTTCTTTAAATAGCACAGCAGTGAACATTGATTTCTTTAAATAGCACTGCAGTGAACATTGATTTCTTTAAATAGCCCTGCAGTGAACATTGATTTCATTAAATAGCACACTGCATTGAACATTGATTTCTTTAAATAGTACACTGCAGTGAACATTGATTTCTTTAAATAGCACTGCAGTGAACATTGATTTCTTTAAATAGTACACTGCAATGAACATTGATTTCTTTAAATAGTACACTGCAGTGAACATTGATTTCTTTAAATAGTACAGCAGTGAACATTGATTTCTTTAAATAGCACACTGAAGTGAACATTGATTTCTTTAAATAGCACACTGCAGTGAACATTTATTTCTTTAAATAGAACACTGCAGTGAACATTGATTTCTTTAAATAGCACACTGCAGTGAACATTGATTTCTTTAAATAGCACACTGCAGTGAACATTGATTTCTTTAAATAGCACACTGCAGTGAACTTTGATTTCTTTAAATAGCACACTGCAGTGAACATTGATTTCTTTAAATAGCACTGCAGTGAACATTGATTTCTTTAAATAGCACTGCAATGAACATTGATTTCTTTAAATAGCACACTGCAGTGAACATTGATTTCTTTAAATAGCACACTGCATTGAACATTGATTTCTTTAAATAGCACACTGCAGTGAACATTGATTTCTTTAAATAGCACACTGCAGTGAACATTGATTTCTTTAAATAGCACTGCAGTGAACATTGATTTCCTTAAATAGCACTGCAGTGAACATTGATTTCTTTAAATAGCACACTGCAGTGAACATTGATTTCTTTAAATAGCACACTGCAGTGAACATTGATTTCTTTAAATAGCACAGCAGTGAACATTGAATTCATTAAATAGCACACTGCAGTGAACATTTAATTCATTAAATAGCACACAGCAATTAACATTGATTTCTTTAAATAGCACACTGCAGTGAACATTGATTTCTTTAAATAGCACACTTGCAGTGAACATTGATTTCTTTAAATAGCACACTGCAGTGAACATTGATTTCTTTAAATAGCACACTGCAGTGAACATTGATTTCTTTAAATAGCACACTGCAGTGAACATTGATTTCTTTAAATAGTACACTGCAGTGAACATTGATTTCTTTAAATAGCACACTGCAGTGAACATTGATTTCTTTAAATAGCACACTGCAGTGAACATTGATTTCTTTAAATAGCACAGCAGTGAACATTGATTTCTTTAAATAGCACAGCAGTGAACATTGATTTCTTTAAATAGCACAGCAGTGAACATTGATTTCTTTAAATAGCACACTGCAGTGAACATTGATTTCTTTAAATAGCACACTGCAGTGAACATTGATTTCTTTAAATAGCTCAGCAGTGAACATTGATTTCTTTAAATAGCACACTGCAGTGAACATTGATTTCTTTAAATAGCACACTGCAGTTAACATTGATTTCTTTAAATAGCACACTGCAGTGAACATTGATTTCTTTAAATAGCACACTGCAGTGAACATTGATTTCTTTAAATAG
Source organism: Biomphalaria glabrata (assembly GCF_947242115.1). NCBI lineage: Eukaryota > Metazoa > Mollusca > Gastropoda > Planorbidae > Biomphalaria > Biomphalaria glabrata. The sequence continues at coordinate 38,161,194 of NC_074713.1, forward strand.
CACACTGCAGTGAACATTGATTTCTTTAAATAGCACTGCAGTGAACATTGATTTTTTTAAATAGCACACTGCAGTGAACATTGATTTCTTTAAATAGCACACTGCAGTGAACATTGATTTCTTTAAATAGCACACTGCAGTGAACATTGATTTCTTTAAATAGCACACTGCAGTGAACATTGATATCTTTAAATAGCACAGCAGTGAACATTGATTTCTTTAAATAGCACAGCAGTGAACATTGATTTCTTTAAATAGCACTGCAGTGAACATTGATTTCTTTAAATAGCACACTGCAGTGAACATTGATTTCTTTAAATAGCACACTGCAGTGAACATTGATTTCTTTAAATAGCACAGCAGTGAACATTGATTTTATTAAATAGCACACTGCAGTGAACATTGAATTCATTAAATAGCACAGCAGTGAACATTGATTTCTTTAAATAGCCCTGCAGTGAACATTGATTTCTTTAAATAGCACAGCAGTGAACATTGATTTCTTTAAATAGCACACTGCAGTGAACATTGATTTCTTTAAATAGCACTGCAGTGAACATTGATTTATTTAAATAGCACAGCAGTGAACATTGATTTCTTTAAATAGCACACTGCAGTGAACATTGATTTCTTTAAATAGCACTGCAGTGAACATTGATTTCTTTAAATAGCACAGCAGTGAACATTGATTTCTTTAAATAGTACAGCAGTGAACATTGATTTCTTTAAATAGCCCTGCAGTGAACATTGATTTCATTAAATAGCACACTGCATTGAACATTGATTTCTTTAAATAGTACACTGCAGTGAACATTGATTTCTTTAAATAGCACTGCAGTGAACATTGATTTCTTTAAATAGTACACTGCAGTGAACATTGATTTCTTTAAATAGTACACTGCAGTGAACATTGATTTCTTTAAATAGTACAGCAGTGAACATTGATTTCTTTAAATAGCACAGCAGTGAACATTGATTTCTTTAAATAGCACAGCAGTGAACATTGATTTCTTTAAATAGTACAGCAGTGAACATTAATTTCTTTAAATAGCACAGCAGTGAACATTGATTTCTTTAAATAGCACTGCAGTGAACATTGATTTCTTTAAATAGCCCTGCAGTGAACATTGATTTCATTAAATAGCACATTGCATTGAACATTGATTTCTTTAAATAGCACACTGCAGTGAACATTGATTTCTTTAAATAGCACAGCAGTGAACATTGATTTCTTTAAATAGCAATGCAGTGAACATTGATTTCTTAAAATAGCACACTGCAGTGAACATTGATTTCTTTAAATAGCACACTGCAGTGAACATTGATTTCTTTAAATAGCACAGCAGTGAACATTGATTTCTTTAAATAGCACTGCAGTGAACATTGATTTCTTTAAATAGCACACTGCAGTGAACATTGATTTCATTAAATAGCACAGCAGTGAACATTTATTTCTTTAAATAGCACACTGCAGTGAACATTGAATTCTTTAAAAAGCACACTGCAGTGAACATTGATTTCATTAAATAGCACAGCAGTGAACATTGATTTCATTAAATAGCACACTGCAGTGAACATTGAATTCTTTAAATAGCACACTGCAGTGAACATTGATTTCTTTAAATAGCACTGCAGTGAACATTGATTTCTTTAAATAGCACACTGCAGTGAACATTGATTTCTTTAAATAGCACTGCAGTGAACATTGATTTCTTTAAATAGCACACTGCAGTGAACATTGATTTCTTTAAATAGCACAGCAGTGAACATTGATTTTATTAAATAGCACACTGCAGTGAACATTGATTTCTTTAAATAGACCTGCAGTGAACATTGATTTCTTTAAATAGCACACTGAAGTGAACATTGAGATTTCTTTAAATAGCACACTGCAGTGAACATTTATTTCTTTAAATAGCACACTGCAGTGAACATTGATTTCTTTAAATAGCACACTGCAGTGAACATTGATTTCTTTATATAGCACACTGCAGTGAACATTGATTTCTTTAAATAGCACACTGCAGTGAACATTGATTTCTTTAAATAGCACTGCAGTGAACATTGATTTCTTTAAATAGCACTGCAATGAACATTGATTTCTTTAAATAGCACACTGCAGTGAACATTGATTTCTTTAAATAGCACAGCAGTGAACATTGATTTCTTTAAATAGCACACTGCAGTGAACATTGATTTCTTTAAATAGCACACTGCAGTGAACATTGATTTCTTTAAATAGAACAGCAGTGAACATTGATTTCTTTAAATAGCACACTTCAGTGAACATTGATTTCTTTAAATAGCACACTGCAGTGAACATTGATTTCTTTAAATAGCACTGCAATGAACATTGATTTCTTTAAATAGCCCTGCAGTGAACATTGATTTCTTTAAATAGCACACTGCAGTGAACATTGATTTCTTTAAATGGCACTGCAGTGAACATTGATTTCTTTAAATAGCACACTGCAGTGAACATTGATTTCTTTAAATAGCACTGCAGTGAACATTGATTTCTTTAAATAGCACTGCAGTGAACATTGATTTCTTTAAATAGCACAGCAGTGAACATTGATTTCTTAAAATTGTATACTGCAGTGAACATTGATTTCTTTAAATAGCACAGCAGTGAACATTGATTTCTTTAAATAGCACACTGCAGTGAACATTGATTTCTTTAAATAGCACACTGCAGTGAACATTGATTTCTTTAAATAGCACTGCAGTGAACATTGATTTCTTTAAATAGCCCTGCAGTGAACATTGATTTCTTTAAATAGCACACTGCAGTGAACATTGATTTCTTTAAATAGACCTGCAGTGAACATTGATTTCTTTAAATAGCACACTGAAGTGAACATTGATTTCTTTAAATAGCACACTGCAGTGAACATTTATTTCTTTAAATAGAACACTGCAGTGAACATTGATTTCTTTAAATAGCACACTGCAGTGAACATTGATTTCTTTAAATAGCACACTGCAGTGAACATTGATTTCTTTAAATAGCACACTGCAGTGAACTTTGATTTCTTTAAATAGCACACTGCAGTGAACATTGATTTCTTTAAATAGCACTGCAGTGAACATTGATTTCTTTAAATAGCACTGCAATGAACATTGATTTCTTTAAATAGCACACTGCAGTGAACATTGATTTCTTTAAATAGCACACTGCAGTGAACATTGATTTCTTTAAATAGCACATTGCAGTGAACATTGATTTCTTTAAATAGCACACTGCAGTGAACATTGATTTCTTTAAATAGCACTGCAGTGAACATTGATTTCCTTAAATAGCACTGCAGTGAACATTGATTTCTTTAAATAGCACACTGCAGTGAACATTGATTTCTTTAAATAGCACACTGCAGTGAACATTGATTTCTTTAAATAGCACAGCAGTGAACATTGAATTCATTAAATAGCACACTGCAGTGAACATTTAATTCATTAAATAGC